>NC_143078.1:17951764-18268970 GCF_052426305.1 Pelodiscus sinensis | reverse complement strand
ATTGGAGATGGAATTCCGGGAGGAGACCTGAGGAGATCGGGAGGAGGCAGGCAGCTACCTGGGCGTATGACCTGGGGGCCAGGACACCGTTGCCTCCAGAGCTGGTGGAAGGAACAGGGGGACGGGAAAGAGGGCATGCCACATCCAAGGCCGTTGCAGAGGGGTGAGCCTTCACCACAGGAGGTTTTGCCTTTTGGGCAGGGCTCTTGCCCTTCTTGGTCCCCTGGCTCTTCTTACCCATCAGGGGGCCCCTTTTAGTGGTGACACTGGTGGCGGAAGGTGCCGCTGCAGGAGCGGTCGGGGTCCCGGAATCGCCATCCACCTCCATTGCATGAGCGGGTGGCCTGGCAGCCTCAGAGGGGTTGGCATTTATAGAGGTATTGGGGAGGGGCGGGCAAGGGGTGGCAGGGGCATCACACAACAGCCCCGCCATTGTGTTCATGGGGGGGGGGGGTCAGGAACAGACAATTAGGAGAGGCCAATAGTGCCAGGGGATGGAGCAAGGTTTGGGGGGAGCAAAGAGGAAGGCTCCCCATTACCCCTCCCCCCTGCTAGGCTGGAAGCGGGGTGGGAGGGCAGCAATGCAAATAGGAGGAAGGGGGGTAAAGGGACATGGGGTACAGCTCCCAGCACAGGATGGTGAGAGCGGGTAACATGGGGGAAGTGAAACGGTGCATGGGGAAGGGTAACTAAAGAAGCAAACAAGATAACAGAGGGGGACATGGGCACAGGAGAAGGGGGGGAATGGTGGAGAGGGAAGCAGGCAGAGAGGAGGTGCCTGCTGAGGAAAGCAGGAGGGTAGCCAGACACAGCTGTGGGGGACCAGTTAGGGTCGCCAGGTGTCCACTTTTGACCTGGATAGTCCTGTAGTTGAGCTTTCTGTCCGGGAAACAAATTGAGAAAATACTGGACATAGAAATGTCGGGAATTTTCTAATTAAATAAGTTTTATTATTATCATGAGTATCAATACGCAACCGCGCAGTAGAGAGGAGGGGGGCGGAGCCGGGGCAGGATGGAATCCCTGGGGCCGGACTCACCCGTGCACCTCGCCGGGACCGTGCAGCATCCCAGGATCTGTGTGCGCCCAGCCCAGCCCAGCCCCCTCCCCCATCTGAGATCACCTGTGTCTGGTGTATTTTTGAAATCACCTGGTAACCCTAGAACCAGTGTGTCCATGAGTGCCTGCGTGGCAGCCCCCGCACCTGCTGCAGGACCCAACGGAGCAGAGGAGGGCGGGGAGGCAGAGAGGCCAAGGATGGAAAGGGCCCCTGCAGCACCTGGGGCTGGGGAAGGAGCAGCAACAGAGATACAGGGGAACCAGCCCTCACTCCAGCCCCCCACAGGAGCTGCACCAGTCCCCATCTAGAGATCCAGTTGGGAGGAGGGTCCCTTACAAACTCTCCCCTCCCAACACACAGAACTAACTATGGAGGGAAAGGAAGAACCCCAGGAGCTGCTCTAAAGCAGCCCCCCCACCTCCTCTGCCCCAAAGGGAGTAGCAGCCGCAGGAAACGGTAAGTCCAGACCTGCAGCAGTGAAGAAAGGGGCCAGCAGTCCCCAAAAAGATGGAAAATGGGGGTCCTCCTCCCCCCACCCAGGGTGAGGGCTGCAGATGCCCCGCCTACCCAGCACCACACACCCAGTAGCTCCTGCAGCCTGCTGAGGTGAAGGGGTGGGGGGAGGAAGCTGCCTGCAAACCCAGCGGCTACGTCTACACTGGCATGATTTTCTGCAAATGCTATTAATAGAAAAGTTTTCCATTAAAAGCATTTTTGGAAAAGAGCGCCTAGATGGGCACAGACGCTTTTCGCAAAAGCACTTTTTGCGGAAAAGCGTCCGTGCCAATCTAGACGCGGTTTTGCGCAAGAAAGCCCCGATCGCCATTTTCGCCATTGGGGCTTTTTTGTGCAAAACAATACCGCGTTGTCTACACTGGCCCTCTTGCACAAAAGCATTTGTGCGAGAGGACTTTTGTCCGAACGGGAGCAGCATAGCATGTCCGCAAGAACACTGACAATCTTACATGAGATCGTCAGTGCTCTTGCGGAAATTCAAGCGGCCAGTGTAGACAGCTGGCAAGTTTTTCTGCTGCGGAAAAACTTGCCAGTCTAGACACAGCAAGTGAGAGAAGAGAGGGCCTGGCCGAAAACGGAGAGGTTTCACTTTTTGCCTATACACCTGCCTGCCACAACCGCAGTAACCCCCCAACCCACCCTCCCAAAGGAGAGAAGAAGAGGGGTGCAGGGGAGAGAAAATGCAACAGGCCCAGACCAGCAATCTGCTACACTCCGGTGGAGGAGTGCTTTCCTCTTTCCACTTAGCAGTCTCATGACAGAGCAGGTTAAAAGGCTTTGTAACCCCCAAGGAGATTGCTTGGATTCCCGGGGCCTTGTCTGCTGGCAGCTCAGGGAGAGGCTCTGAGTTTGCCTTGGCTCCCCCCCCCCCACCAGGGCCAGAGTCTGCCCGGCAACCCCATGGGGAGTGAGATGCCCCTCCCAGGGGGAAGGAGAGACCATTGTGGGGGGAGTCTGGAGCCAGCAGGGCAAGGGGAGGCTGGCTGTGTGGGAGCTAGTAAGCCCCAGGCCTGCATGCAGGGTCCCCCTGAGAACTGGCCTCTAGGGACCTGAAGGCAGGATCCCTCAGCTGGGTTTGTGTCTCCCCTGTTGATTCCCAGTTTGTGGAGTTTGCTGGGAGGCTTCCCCAGCCAGGCTGAGTTGGCTCCGGCTCCCTGGGTGGGACCAGTCACCGCATGGTCAGCTCGGCTCTAGCAGCGAGTTCAGGGCTGCTGCCTGCTGGGCGGGTCTGCATGCTGGGGGGGAGGCTGTAGTTTGAACTTTGGTGCAGTTGTGTGGCCTGCACCTTGAGCCCTGCACCCCTTCGCGGGGAGGGGAAATCCTGGGACCGAAGCAGCCTGGTTCCTGCTTGAAGAGGACCCCTGTGAGAAGAGAACAGCCCTTTGCAGAGACGAGTCACCTCTCAGCCTGAGGTCATTCATGGAGTGTGTGAGTGCACCAATTTTTAGTTAGTCAGGCAGGGAATTTGTGTGGGGATTTTATTACCTGCAGCCTATTAAACTGTGGAGGGATTTGCTGCCTTCTCCCATGTGTGAGTCCTTTGGGCTGTACTGGACCTAGTCAGCCCCGCTGCTAAACCTCTGCAGAGAAGGATTGTGTGGTCAACAGTCATCAAGGGCCCCAACAAAGTACGCGTACCAACGGGACACTAACCTCACAGTTGCTGGGCACCGGTGACCCTAAAAATAGTGTTTTACCCTGTTCCGTTATAATTGTCTCCTGTTTAATATAATTGTGTTTATTATAGTGTATGTGTTTGTTATTTTCTGGGAGTCTCCAACTATCTGGCAAATACGTGGGGATTATCCTGGGCTAGAATTTTCCTCCCAAGCTGCCCTGGTGACCCTGCTAGGAAGGAGTGAGGGGGGTGGAGGCACCGCCAAGTACATCAATCAGAAAGAATAAAATTGAGTGGGCGGCAGGATCCAGAAGAACCCAGACCTATCCATCCGAACCTGAAAGGAGATTGGCTTTAAAAGAAGGTAACCAGGTGGAGAGGGGGCGCTACAGCTTGATAGAAGAGGAGAGAGGCAGCTCTTTAAAAAAACCAGCAAGGGCCCTGGCTAATCAGGGGAGCTGAGACAGGGATGCTATAAATCAGTGAAGGGCCAAGTGAGCTGATTTCAGGCTGCCGGGGGCCTCTTCAAAACAAAAGGAAAAACTCTGTAGCACCTTAGGGTCTGTCTACACTACAAAGTTAATTCGAACTAACAAACGTTAGTTCGAATTAACTTTGCTAGGCGCTACACATACAAACCGCTAGTTGGAACTTAATTCGAACTAGGTAAACCTCATTCTACGAGGACTAACGCCTAGTTCGAATTAACTAGTTCGAATTAAGGGCTGTGTAGCCACTTAATTCGAACTAGTGAGAAGCTAGCCCTCCCCAGCTTGCCCTGGTGGCCACTCTGCGCACCACCAGGGAAACTCTTCTGCCCCCCTCCCGGCCCTGGAGCCCTTAAAGGGGCACGGTCTGGCTACGGTGCCCGTGCCAGGTGCAAGCCTGCCAGCACCCACCCAGCAGACCCTGAACATGGCACAGCACGAGCCAGCCACCCGCTGCCCCCCAGCCCTCCACCTCTTCCCGGGACCAGACTGGTGGCTCCCAGGAGCCTGCCCGGGGCCGCAAGAGGCGGGCGCCCGCCTGGTCTAGTGCAGAGATCGTGGACCTCATCCAGGTTTGGGGGGAAGCCTCCAACGTCCACGACCTCCGCACTAGGCACAGGAAAGTGGCCGTCTAGGGCAGGAGAGCTGCCAGCTTGGCCACCCAGGAGCAGGTTTGCATGAAAATCAAGGTGGTCCAGTGAGACCCCCGACCCTGAGCTTAGAACGGCCGTACTGGGTCAGACCAAAGGTCCATCTAGCCCAGTAGCCTGTCTACTGACAGCGGCCAACACCAGCTACCGTGGAGGGGATGGACAGAAGACAATGACCAAGCCATTTGTCTCGTGCCATCCATATCCAGCATTCCAAAACAGAGGCCAGGGACACCATTTCTACCCCCTGGCTAATACCACTCCATGGACCCAGCCTCCATGAATTTATCTAACTTCTCTTTAAACTCTGTTCTACTTCTAGCCTTCACAGCCTCCTGCGGCAAGGAGATCCACAGGTTGACTATTTGCTTTGTGAAGAAGAACTTTCTGTTATTAGTTTGAAGCCTGCTACTCATTCATTTCATTTGGTGTCCTCTAGTCCTTCTATCATGGGAACTAGTGAAGAACTTTTCTTTATGCACCCTCTCCACACCACGCGTGCTTTTATAGACCTCTATCATATCCCCCCTCAGTCTCCTCTTTTCTAAGCTGAGAAGTCCCAGTCTCTTTAGCCTCTCTTCATATGGGACCTGTTCCAAACCCCTGATCATTTTAGTTGCCCTCCCCTCTCCCACCTCCTTTTCCCAGTCTCCCCGAGTTTTGTTCAATAAAGAGAGTTTCTATTTTTGACCACACGTGTCCTTTATTTTGTACATCAGGAAGGGGGGCTAGGGAGGGGTAAGTAGAAGGAGGTGAGGAAGGAATGGGGTACGAGCTCCCGATGGGGAGGATTGGGGTGGCTCTGCGGGCTCCGTGGCGTGGAAGCTCTCCTGCAGCCCCCGATTGACCCCCCGGATGGCAGCCTGTGGCAAGTGCAGCCGGCCGATGGCCGAGTGCTGTGATGTGCCGAGTGTGGGCACTCAGGGCACTTCAAGCCAGGACTGCTTTGCAAGCGGGGAACCCCTGAGAACTGTCTGTCCGGGGTGGGGGTCGGGTCCCTTTAAGCACAGCCCTCGGCTAGCCTGAGACAGCAGCTCCACGCTCTAAGTCCTCATCTGATGCCCTGCCGGCACTGCTTCCGGCCATCCTTAACCTTGGTTCAGGGTCCACTCAATGTGGACATGCTAGTTCAAATTAGCAAAATGCTAATTCGAACTAGTTTTTAGGTCTAGATGCACTAGTTCGAATTAGCTTAGTTCAAATTAACTAATTCGAATTAAGTTAGTTCGAATTAGTGCTGTAGTGTAGACATACCCCCAGTGCTTCACCACCCTCCTAGGGAAATAGTTTTCCTAATATCCAACCTAGCCCTCCACCACTGTAACCTGAGACCATTGCTCCTTGTTCTGCCATCCATGACCACTGTGAACAGCCTCTCTCCAGCCTCTTTGGAACCCCCCTTCAGGAAGTTGAAGGCAACTATCAAATCCCCCCTCACTCTTCTCTTCTGCAGACTAAACAAACCCAAATCCCTCAGGTATGTCTACACTACAAAGTTAATTCGAACTAACAGACGTTAGTTCGAATTAACTTTCATAGGCGCTACACATACAAATCGCTAGTTCGAATTTAAATCGAACTAGCGGAGCGCTTAATTTGAAGTAGTGGGAGGTTAACCCTTCCCAGCTTGCCCTGGTGGCCACTCTAAGCCAAACCAGGGAAACTCTTCTGCCCCCCTCCCGGCCCCGGAGCCCTTAAAGGGGCATGGTCTGGCTACAGTGCTTGTGCCAGTTACAAGCCTGCCAGCACCCAGCAAGCAGACCCTGCAACTGGCACAGCCTGAGCCAGCCACCCGCTGCCACCCAGCCCTTCGCCTCTTCCAGGACCTGGCGGGCAGCTCCCAGGAGCCTGCCCAGGGCCGCAAGAGCCTGCCTGCCTGCCTGGTCTAGTGTGGAGATCGTGGACCTCATTGAGGTTTGGGGGGAGGTCTCCAATGTTCACGATCTCCGCACTAGGCACAGGAATGCGGCTGTGTAGGGCAGGATAGCTGCCAGCCTGGCCACCAAAGGCCACATGCGAACCCAGGAGCAGGTTTGCATGAAAATCAAGTTGGTCCAGCAAGACCCCCAACCCTGAGCCCTGAGCTTAGAATATAAGAACATAGGAATGGCTGTACTGGGTCAGACCAAAGGTCCATCTAGCCCAGTAGCCTGTCTGCCGACAGCGGCCAACACCAGCTACCCTGGAGGGGATGGACTGAAGACAATGACCAAGCCATTTGTCTTGTGCCATCCATCTCCAGCCTTCCACAAACAGAGGCCAGGGACACTGTTCCTACCCCCTGGCTAATAGCACTCCATGGACCCAACCTCCATGACTTTATCTAACTTCTTTTTAAACTCTGTTATAGTTCTAGCCTTCAGAGCCTCCTGTGGCAAGGAGTTCCACAGGTTGACTATGTGCTGTGTGAAGAAGAACGTTCGCTTATTAGTTTTAAACCTGCTGCCCATTAATTTTATTTGGGCTGTGTCTACATTGGCACCCTTTTCTGGAAAGGGGATGCTAATGAGACACTTCGGCATTGCAAATGCCGCGGGGATTTATATATTCCCCACGGCATTTGCATGAACGTGGCTGCCGCTTTTTTCCAGCTCGGGGCTTTGCCGGAAAAAAGAGCCACTCTAGACAGGGATCTTTTGGAAAATAAAGCCTTTTCCGGAAGATCCCTTATTCCTCTTAAAATCAGGAATAAGGGATCTTCCAGAAAAGGCTTTATTTTCCGAAAGATCCCTGTCTAGACTGGTACTTTTCTCCGGCAAAGCCCCGAGCCAGAAAAAAGCGGCAGTCATGTTCATGCAAATGCCGCGGGGAATATTTAAATCCCCGCGGCATTTGCAATTCCAAAGTGTCTCATTAGCATCCCCTTTCTGGAAAAGGGTGTCAATGTAGACACAGCCTTGGTGTCCTCTAGTCCTTATATTATGGGAACTAATGAAGAACTTTTCTTTATTCACCCTCTTCACACCACTCATGCTTTTATAGACCTCTATCATATCCCCCCTCAGTCTCCTCTTTTCTAAGCTGAAAAGTCCCAGTCTCTTTAGCCTCTCTTCATATGGGACCTGTTCCAAACCCCTGATCATTTTAGTTGCCCTTTTCTTAACCCTTTCCAAGGCCAAAATATCTTTTTTGAGGCGAGGAGACCACATCTGTACACAGTACTGAAGTTATGGCGTACCACAGTTTGATACTTCCCCTCCTCCTTCTTCCCCTGGCTTCCCCCTTCCAGCTCCCTCCTCCCAGGTTTCCCCTCCCCTCTCCCACCCTCTCTCTTCCCTCTTCCCCTCTCCCACCTCCTTTTCCCAGTTTCCCCAGAGGTTAATCCCCTCTCCCCCGTTTTGTTAAATAAAGAGAGTTTCTATTTTTGAACACACGTGTCCTTTACATCAGGAAGGGGGGCTAGGGAGGGGTAAGTGGAATCAGATGAGGGAGGAATGGGGCACGAGCCCCCAATGGGGAGGACTGTGGGCTCCTTGGGGTGGAAGCTCTCCTGCAGGGCCTCCTGGATCCTGACACCCCCCCGACTGACCCCTCCCGGATGGCAGCCTGCGGCAAATGCAGCCGGGCTGATGGCCGAGTGCTGTGATGTGCCGAGAGTGGGCATTCAGGGCACTACAAGCCAGGTCTACTTTGCTGTCCCTCATCGAGTTAGACAAGCAAGCGGGGAACCCTGAGAACTGTCTGTCTAGGGTGGGGGTCGGGTCCCTTTAAGCACAGCCCTCGGCTAGCCTGAGGCAGCAGCTCCATGCTCTAAGTCCTAACCTGATGCCCTGCCGGCACTGGTTCTGGCCAGCCTTAACCCCGGTTCAGGGTCCACTCAATGTGGACATGCTATTTTGAATTAGCAAAACGCTAATTTGAATTAGTTTTTAGGTCTAGATGCACTAATTCGAATTAGCTTATTTCGAATTAACTAATTCAAATTAAGTTAGTTCGAATTAGTGCTGTAGTGTAGACGTACCCTCTGTCTCTCCTCACAGGTCATGCGCTCCAGCCTCCTAATCATTTTGGTTGCCCTCCGCTGGACTCTCTCCAATGCATCCACATCCTTTCTGTAGTGGGGGGCCCAGAACTTGACACAATACTCCAGATGTGGCCTCACCAGAGCCGAATAAAGGGGAATAATCACTTCTCTAGATCTGCTGGCAATGCTCCTCCTAATGCCCCCTAATACGCCATTAGCCTTCTTGGCTACAAGGGCACACTGGTGACTCATCTCCAGCTTCTCATCCACTGTAACCCCCAGGTCCTTTCTGCAGAACTGCTACTTAGCCAGTCGGTACCCAGCCTGTACCAATGCTTGGGATTCTTCCGTCCCAAATGCAGGACTCTACACTTGTTCTTGTTGAACCTCATCAGATTTCTTTTGGCCCAATCCTCTAATCTATCTAGGTCACTCTGGACCCTATCCCTGCCCTCCACCGTATCTACCTCTCCCCCTAGCTTAGTGTCATTTGCGAACTTGCTGAGGGTGACATCCATCCACTCATCCAGATCATTAATAAAGATGGTGAACAAAACCAGCCCTAGAACTGATCCTTGGGGCGCTCTGCTAGAAACCGACCACCAACCTGACATCGAGCTGTTGATCACTACCCGCTGGGCCTGACAGTCTAGCCAGCTTTCTATCCATCTTACCGTCCATGTATCCAATCCACAATCCCTTAACTTGCTGGCAAGAATATTGTGGGAGACCGTGTCAAAAGCTTTGTTAAAGTCAAGGTAGATCATATCCACTGACATCCCCATGTCCACAGAGCCAGGTACCTCATCATAGAAGCTAATCAGATTGGTCAGGCACGACTTGCTCTTCGTGAATCCATGTTGACTATTCCTGATCACTTTCCCTTCTCCCTAGTGCTTCAGAATGGATTCCTTGAGGATCCCCTCCATGATTTATCTGGGGACTGAGGTAAGGCTGACCTGTCTGTAGTTCCCTGGATCGTCCTTCTTCCCTTTTTTGACGATGGGCACTACATTTGCCTTTTTCCAATCATCCGGGATCTCTCCCGATCTCCACGAGTTTTCAAAGATAATGGCCAAAGGCTCTGCAATGACATTTGCCAACTTCCTCAGTACCCTCAGATGCATTAAACCCGGGCCCATAGATTTATGTATGTTTAGCTTTTCTAAATAGTTCCTAACCTGTTCTTTCCCCACCAAGGGCTGTCCACCTCCTCCCCAAACTGTGTTGCCTAGTGCATTTGTCTGGGAGCTGACCTTGTCTGTGAAGACAGAGGCAAAGAAAGCCCTGAGTACTTCCGCTTTCCCCACATCGTCCGTCACTAGGGTACCTCCCTCATCCAATAAGGGGCCGCACCCTCTATGATCACCTTCTTAAAGGAGACTCAGAAGAGCTGAGAAGAACAACACCAGCATTACTTAAAGCCGCAGGGGGAGGTGAGGGGCTCCGACAGGGAGCGTTTGAAGTAGCCAGGGGAGGACTGTTTACTCAGCCCCGACTGGCCATGGGCATCAGTCCCGGCACTCTAATGTTTTGCCAAGGGACAGAAGGCCAAGCACTGAGAAAGGTGAGTGAGGCTTGTGCTGTGGCCCCTAAACTGCAGGATAGGGGGCAGAACAGGGGTCTGGGACCCAGGAGAGGGACTGACCCTGCCACAACAGTCAGGAGCAGAAAACTGACACTCAGTCCCTTTGGTCTAATCTGAGCTGCTCCGTATCTTGGATATTTGTTTTTTATGAAAAATTGACTTTCTTTTGGTTTTTGACTGGGCTGGTAATTTGTGGCAACCATTTCATGCTCTGTATTTTGGATGCTGGAGTAGAAAGCACCTCTGTGTTCTGATCTCTCCTCCATCACAGCAGTGGAGCACTCCCCACAGGACTCCGAGAGACGCTTCCCATCTCCCAGTTGCCACCTGCAGTTTGTAGTTGCCAGGATTAGCCTGCGGTTTGCACATTTCACTGGAGTAGGTTGTCGGGTAATGTTGGTGAGAGGATATGTTAGTGGCTACTGGAGTCAGTGAATATTGACCCTTACTATGGACCATGGACATTTTCAACCCTTTGCAATCCTGATACCTGCGAGGTGGCAGGGTTCAGGGGATAAATCCAGGTTCTTACCATCGCCCGTGTGTCACCCCTTTGTTACCGCATAGGCTTCTTCTTATGACATTCCAACACAATCACAGGTTGTTCCAGTGCTGGGCACTAGAAGCAGCCTGGTCCATAGCCGGGCAAGATGTTCCATGAGCCAGCAAATGCTGCATGGTTTGTGTTTCGTTCCAGTCACATGCATTTTGACCACTGGAAACCCCATTTCTGCATGTTGGCTTGTTGTCAGTTCTTTCTGGAGGCAATTTGAACACCTCCAGGTTGGACCAATCCTTCTCCACCCCTCCAGGAAGGTATTTGGCAATGCTAATGTACAGTCTGACATCCTCAGTGAGCATTTCGAGCTGTGCACGCTCCATTTCCAATGACAGAGCTGGTGGCGATGTTTTAGGCTCTCCCATGGCAGCTAAGAACTCCTGCCACATCCCAGGGTGACAACAGTTCATCCAAACTCCTCAGCCACAAACACTTACAAGCAACAGAAAGAAGTCAATCAGAAGTCCATGAAAACCTAAATGGGTAGAGAATGCAGGGCCAGCAAAACTGGTGTGAACCACTGTCTGCATTAAAATCAGCGGCGCTTCTGTAAGGGTATATCTACACTACAGAGTTAATTCGAAATAACAGCAGTTATTCCGAATTAACTTTAATGGGCGTCCACACAGGCAAACCGCTATTTCAAAATAAATTTCCTTATTTAGAGCCCTTAATTTTAATTTGGTAAACGTCATTCTACGAGGAGTAACACCAAATTTGAAATAGCTATTTGGAATGAAGTGCTGTGTAGACACTTAATTCGAAATAGGGGCCCTCCAGCCCTTCCCAGGGAGCCCTGGTGGCCACTCTGGGCACAGCCAGGAAAACTTACTCTCCTCTCCCCCAGCCCCAGAGCCATTAAAGGGGTAGACCCTGGCCACAGTGCCTGTGCCAGCTCCAAGCCTGCCAGCCCAGAGCCAGCAGTGCCCACCGGGGCCTCTGACCCAGTGGCCCCAAAACATGAGCCAGCAAGCCACGGGCAGCCAGCCCTCCACCGCTCCCCAGGAGCAGTCTGCCAGCTCCCAGGAGCCTGACAGGGGCTGGAGAAGGCAGGCACCTTTCTGGTCCAGAATGGAGATCATGGGCCTTATTCAGGTTTGGGGGGGGTGCCCCCAACATCCATGATCTCCACACTAGACAGAGGAATGCAGCCGTCTATGGCAGGATAGCTGCCAACCTGGCACCAAAAGCCACATGCGAACCCAGGAGCAGGTTAGCATGAAAGTCAAGTTGGTCTGGCGAGACCCCCAATCCTGAGCCCTGAGCTTCCCCTCCCCCTTCTTCCCCTTGCTTCCCCCTTCCAGCTCCCTCCTCCCAGGTTTCCCCCTCCCCTCTCCCACCCTCTCTCTTCCCCTCTCCCATCTCCTTTTCCAGTTTCCCCAGAGGTTCACCCCCCCAGTTTTGTTCAATAAACCCAGTTTCTATTTTTGAACATATGTGTCTTTTATTTGACATCAGGAAGGGGGGCTAGGGAGGGGTAAGTGGAAGGATGTGAGGGAGGAATGGGGCACGAGCCCCCAGTGGGGAGGACCGGGGAGGCTCTGAGGGCTCCTTGGGGTGGATGCTCTCCCTCAGGGCCTCCTGGGTCCTGACAGCCCCCTGATGAACTCCCCAGATGGCAGCCTGCAGCAAGTACAGCCGGGCTGATGGCAACGACCCCACGAGATGCACTGGCATGCCCAGGGGCAGCTCTGGCTCCCTGTGGCAGAGTGCTGTGGTGTCCCGAGTGTGGGCACTCAGGGCACTACAAGCCAGGACTGCTTTGCTGTCCCTCATTGAGGTAGACAAGCAAGCGGGGAACCCTGAGAACTGTCTGTCCAGGGTGGGGGTTGTGATGGCGCGTCTGGGTTTTCCCGTCTCCTGCACCCCTATAGTGGCACGAACAGACTCCACCAGCCAGTAGAATAGAGGGAGTTTATTGCTTCTCCAGGATACAGCATAGCACAGATGTCATCTGGTTACAGGAACTGGGGCTAGGAGGCCTCAGCCCCCCCTTGAGATGTGGGGTGGCTGGGCCCTACAATCCCAGCCCCCTCTCTAGCTCCTTCTCCCCTGTTTCCCAGATTGAAACTTAACTAACCCACTTACAGCCCTGCCCCCAGCCAGGGCTCCACTCCCCTTCTTCCCATTGTTCCGCTCCCTGGGAGATAACTCTTCAGACAGGTTCGAAGCACCCTTGCATAATGACTCATCCCCTGCCCTGCTGGGCCATGCTGCAGACAGCAGTCACTCACAACCCAAGCCTAGCAACCAGCAAGGTACCCCCACTACGTCACAGGGGTACGGTCCCTTTAAGCACCAAGCTCAGTTAGCCTCAGGCATCAGCCCCACACACTGAGTCCTAACCTGGTGCCCTGCCGGCACTGGTTCTGGCCAGCCTTAACTTCAGTTCAGGGTCCACTCAGTGTGGACGTGCTATTTCTAAATAGCAAAACTCTATTTCGAAATAGTTTTTGTGTATAGATGCGTTATTTCGAATTAGCTTAATTCGAATTAACTATTTTGAATTAAGTTAATTCGAAATAGCACTGTAGTGTAGACATACCCTGATTTACACCAGGTAGGGATTTGACCCATTACGGATATAGAATAGGTCCTAGCCTGCTCTGCTTTCTTCATCAGATAATACTAAGGAGTCCCCACTAGATGTCAGCTGAGGCTGTGGGATTCACCCATGATAAGAAGAGAAGGGGGGGATCCTTGCATGTCATCAAATGCCCATTGATTTAGTGGGGTGAACATACCCTGCCATGCGTGTCAGTTGCCTGGAGCTTGCTCTGTCCCTTAAATGCAGATTTTTATTAGTCTTTTGCATCTCTCTGAAGGCAGAGGGATAAAATCCCTGCTGCCTTCTCAAATGCCCACTAGGAACTCAGCTGATAATGTAATTATGCAGCTTCATTAGCCAGCAATGAACGTTTTCTCACAGCTGTGCTACACACATCAGGAAGGGCAGCTGGATGTTTTAGGGCAGGGGGCCTGGGTGCATCTATCCATCATGCACTCATGGTCCCTGGCATCTTTGCCGGCATGATCACTTCCAGGGGGCATCACAGTATCTTGGAAACAGGATGCTATGGAGGTAGGATGGTTACACAGTGTCTCAATGCTCCCACCCTCCTGTGCCTCTGTGGCCAGGTGATTATTTGAATTCAGTGGAGGTGGAAGGTATCAGGTGACCACTGACTGACAGCCCTAGGTTTAACCACACAGCAGATCAATATAAACACAAGATCTTTAACCATGGATCAGACTGGGGTCCAGAGCCCATGCAGATCCAGTCTCAACATGAGCCTGCACCTGCACCTGCACCTGCACCTTCAGAGGACAGTTTCAGGAACCCATCAGTAGGTAGTGATGGGCTAGCTTACTTAGGGGAAATTTCCTCCTCACCATATTGGATAGATGACAGCTCATGCTCTAAAGCAGGAGGGTTTCTAGCCCTTCCATACCTTTTGCGTCTTTAGTCTTATTCTCCTAACTGACTATTCTCTTCATTCAGCTACATATCCTTACAGAAGTATTAGCCATGTCAGTATTCAACTCTAACTATCCTATCCTTTTCCCAGGTGATGAGCCCTTGGCTTCCCTAATATCCTGTAGAATAGTGATAGAAATGTAGCCGTGTTAGTCTGGGGTAGTTGAAGCAAAATGCAGGACAATGTAGCTCTTTAAAGACTAACAAGATGGTTTATTAGATGATGAGCTTTCGTGGGCCAGACCCACTTCCTCAGATCAAATAGTGGAAGAAAGTAGTCACAACCATATATACCAAAGGATACAATTAAAAAAATGAACAAATATGAAAAGGACAAATCACATTGCAGAACAGAAGGGGGATGCGGGGGAGGGGAGGGAGAGGAAGGAAGGTAAGTGTCTGTGAATTGATGATATTAAAGGTAGGGAGAGTGGGATGTTTGTGAGTTAATGGTATTACAGGTGATAATTGGGGAAATTATCACCTGTAATACCATTAACTCACAAACATCCCACTCTCCCTACCTTTAATATCATCAATTCACAGACACTTACTTCCTTCCTCCCCCTTCCCCCCCCCCCCGCATCCCCCTTCTGTTCTGCAATGTGATTTGTCCTTTTCATATTTGTTCATTTTTTTAATTGTATCCTTTGGTATATATGGTTGTGACTACTTTCTTCCACTATTTGATCTGAGGAAGTGGGTCTGGCCCACGAAAGCTCATCATCTAATAAACCATCTTGTTAGTCTTTAAAGTGCTACATTGTCCTGCATTTTGCTAATATCCTGTGGCACTGAGTTCCACAGGCCAACAATACACTGTCTTAAAAAAGTATTTCCTTCTCATGCACCCTTCCACCAATGCACTGAATAGAGTGAGGGAACTGTCTCCCATGGCAGGCACAGACACTTCAGTCTCTCGGGTCCATGTGATCTTTGGCATCTCTGCCAGGGCAGCCAAGACAGCTCAACCACGGTTAGCTGCAGAGGTGGAAGTTGGGCTAAGCCACACCGAGGCACAGAGAAGGGAGTCAACTCACCCAAGGAGTCAAAGGCAAAGCCTGAGCAAGGCCTATGGCTCCTGACTACCAAGCCAGTGTGCTGCTCACTAGACCGCACTGCCTGTGTGGAAGTGAACATGGGCTACAGAAGGATTCCTCAGCACTTCTTCCATTCATATCCCCAGCAGGTGTAAATCACTGGAGCTTCATCCAAATCAACAGGTCTTCTCTGATTTACACATTCTGGGGAAAAGTATCAGAGGGGGAGTCGTGTTAGTCTGAATCTGCAAAAACGGCGAGGAGTCCTGTGGCACCTTATAGACTAGCTGAAGTGTAGGAGCATAAGCTTTCATGGGCAAAGACCCACTTCGTCAGATGCATGTAGTGGAAATTTCCAGAGGCAGGTATAAATATGCAGGCCAGACTCAGGCTGGAGATGACGAGGTGGATCCAATCAAGGAGGATGAGGCCCACTTCTAGTAGCTGATCTGGAGGTGTGAATTCCAAGAGAGCAGAAGCTGCTTTTGTAGTTAGCGAGCCATTCACAGTCTTTGTTTAAACACCTCCAGATCAGCTACTAGAAGTGGGCCTCATCCTCCTTGATTGGATCCACCTGGTCATCTCCAGCCTGATCCTGGCCTGCATATTTATTCCTGCCTCTGGAAATTTCCACTACATGCATCTGACGAAGTGGGTCTTTGCCCACGAAAGCTTATGCTCCTACACTTCAGTTAGTCTATGAGGTGCCACAGGACTCCTTGCCGATTCTGGGGAACTGGCCTATCGTGTCTGTTGCATTCCAGTGCCATTCTGATGCAGACAGAGCGGGCAGGAAAGTGTTCAGCCCCGTGAATCTCTCAGAAGGCCACATGGAAGCCAGACAACTGCAACAGGAGCAAATGGGGTTGTGAGCAGCAATGTGCCCTCTATTTTTTTCCAACCATATGCAGAATAAATGTTGTTATGTGCACTGAAGCATGTGTGGATGCACATCACCAGTAACAACACACGCTGCTGGCTGTGAGCTCTGTTAGTTAGCTGGGGCGCATTTGAATCTCTCCTGGGAGGCTGCCCAAGTGCTCAGCTTCCAGGGAAACTGGTGAGGGGTCCCTGTGTCTGCATAACAGCTGCATCAGCCAAGGGCAGTCAGGCGCAGGCGATGCCAGAGGGAGACAGAGGTCATGCTTGCATCCCCTTCTTGCCCATTATGTCTGATACCATTAGCCTTGGTGGAGGTGTGGGGTCCTCTTTGCAGGAGTTTCTAGAACGGCTGTCTCTTGCCTTCATCCTTATTATCTGCAGCAGGCTCAGTCTGGTTTTGCTGGCTTTGCTCACTGGAGGATTGATGGTATTTGCCCCACAGTTTCATTCTTGGTCCCATGCCCCTTCTTATGTCTCCTGTTTGCTTTGGAGGTCAGAGCCTTTACTTCACCCCAGCCAGCGATCACATATCTCATCTGTCTCCCTCTGTCTCCCTCATGCTGCTAATGAGATTGTGAACTTAGCCCATGTTCCCTTGAATGAAATAATTGCCCGTGTCGGGAGGAATTGGGGGGTTGCCCACATCTGGTTGATACACAGCTTCCCTGCTGCCCTTAAGGAACCCACAAGTTGGAAGATGTCTATTCTGGGGTGAATTAAGACACTCAGAAACCTTCTACTGCTTTATTATCTCAGGAGCCTTTCTATCTGTATTATGGTAGCATCTACTGGGTCCTGTCATGAACCATTTGTGCTAGGCAAACGCCAAACAAGCAGAACCCCTTTGCTCTGAATGCTCACCATCTAAATCTCCCCTCTGTTTTCTAAGGTGCACTGTGAGTCTTTAGTGGTTTGGGGCTTTATGCAGCCATTGCATTTTAAATCAACCAATGCACTGCAAACTCTTTGCAATCTGCCTGCCAAATTGATTGATAAAGACGACACTGACCAGAAGATTTACTTCTCGCCTCGCTTTGTGTACCACTAGATGCAGTGTGAAAGTAAGGGGGTGCACCCCGGTGCTGCAAGGGAGTTTTGTTTATGCATGGTTTAATGGTTCTACTTCATTAAGGGTGTGTCTAGACTGGCAAGATTTTGCGCAAAAGCAAAAACTTGCCAGCTGTCTACACTGGCGGCTTGAATTTGCGCAAGAGCACTGACGTTCTAATGTAAGAATTCAGTGCTTCTTGCACAAATAGTTTGATGCTCCCACTCAGGGATAAGCCCTCTTGCGCAAGAATACTTGCACAAGAGGGCTAGTGTAGACAGGCACCTTAATTTTTTGCGCAGGAAAGCCTGATGGCTAAAATGGCCATTGGAGCTTTCTTGTGCAAAAGCACGTCTATACTGGGCACGGATGCTTTTGCGCAAAAGCACTTTTTGCACAAAAGAGTCCGTGCCAATCTAGACACTCTTTTGCGGAAATACTTTTAATGGAAAAACTTTTCCGTTAAAAGTATTTCCGCAAAATCATGCCAGTCTAGACGCAGCCTAAATGTAATGTTATGATGGTGTTTAAGTCAGTAATTGGGACAACCAATTGACCTAGGAATCCCCGCGGGAACTCCTCAGGCACTGACCGAGCAGAGACCAGTCGGAACTGGATTTTCCCGCCAAGCGCTCAGGCGGGGTCCGCTCTCCTCAGGCGTCTCCCGCCTTGCGGCTGCAGAAGGGCTGCGCTGCCCTGCTCCCAAGGGGCAGTCCCGGCCGTGCCTGCAGCGGAGGAAGAAGGGGATTTTACCATCCTCACCCACATGGCCTGTGACTCTTCACCCCACGCCCGGGACAGGACACCAGGCACTGCCCTGTGCTCCTCCCAAGGGCCCTCATCAGCCCGAGCGGGGAAGGTCCTGGGCAGCCCCACCAGCGCCACGGCCCGTCCTGAGGAGAGAAAAATCCCGTCCGCCCTGGTTCTCTTACCAGTTTACAACACTCGGCCAAGGGGGTCGACGTAGTGGGTCTGGGCTTCAGGGCCGTTCGTGCCGTCAACAGTGTGCCTGAGGTTGTCAGGCCTGCTCGGGTTCTCTCGCCCCCGCTGCCATGAATCCCTGGACAACGTTTTGCCTGGTTTGCCCCTGAACACCAAATTGGGCTCTGCCGGGTGCCGCTTTTTCCAGATGGAATAGCAGGTCAACCATCATTCGGAGGCTATTCCAGTGGCGAGACTGCACCTAGTGATTTTGGACAGAGGCAGGGATAGGCTAAGAGCCGAGAACATTTGTAGGGGTGCTCTGCGTTCACAGCACCATCCCTTTTCTGAAGCAGCAGCTTCTTAAGCAGCTTCCATAAGCCCTTCCCAGTGAGAGCCCTGCAAGCAGTCTTTGCCTGAACACCGAGAACGGGGCCAAGCTCTTAGGTGTCCAGCATGGACTGCATATCCGACAGAAGAGGACAGGAGACGCAGAAAAATAAAAGCTCATTTGACTCCAGTCTCCAATCTTTCGGGAAGGGGAGAAATCTTTGGAAGGAGAGGTCCCTGGCAGGGTGGACTCTCTGAAAAGGTTTTCTGAGTTATGGGAGCCGTATGCCATCTGTAAACCAACCCAAAGAAAGCAAAGCAGCAAAATGCGTCCTGTCCGGCTTGGCCATGGTAAGCAGGGAACTAGACCACCAGGTAATTCTGCTACTAAAGCAAGTGGCTCAGAAACTCTGAGTCTGAAAAACAAAAGAATCAATTGATTCAGCAGCAAGGTGCTGACCTGATGGCCAAAAAGGCCCAGATGACATCACTGACCTTGCAGGTCTCCCACTTGGAGAGTCAGAAGTCTGATGCAGCAAGGGGCCGCAAGCTGCTGAAATACATGCTGTGGGAGTGCAGGCGTCTCAAGCCACTGTGTGGCAGCTGTTAAAGGAGGCTTGTAAGAAAATAGTGGGGCCCACCAGCTACGGTGAGTGCCAGCAGCACATTATGAAGCTGCAAAAACAGCTTCAGCTGCTGAGGAGAGTAAAAGGTGCCGTCAGCAGTGACCTATTGACTGCACTCCACGGGGACTATGAGGGGCCAGATGCTAACTTTGAAAACGAGAGTCTCCCTCCAAACTATTCAGAGGAGCGTCCTTCATGGGTGGTACCATCTGCCCCTCCTGAGGAGATGGGCCTGAAGGAACCTAATGCAGGTTTTCACCACAGTGACTGCATATGATGGAAACAGACGTTGAGCAGGAAACCAAGGCCTATACACCAGGGCAAGCCCAGGCCTTAGGTAAGCGTGTGGGGCCTTGTAATAAAAAGTATGTTTTTGAATTGGTTAGCGCGAGTGTCGATGACGCCGGATTTAACACATGATTTCATAGCTATGTTGAGGGAATGCATGACTCCTGGAGAACTTACTGTGTTACCTTAGGAAACCATAATGAATGATAATGTAAATCAAGTTAGTTTATATAGGCATATGGTTAAGATCTATTTTCTCCATGGTATTAAGCAAACAGCTTTGATGGATACGGGTGCCTCCGCCAGCTTGTTATGTATTAGAGACAATTTGATACTGAAGGACATTCCCATTAAAGAAATCAGATCATTAACATCTGACAACGGGGAAGAGAGCTTAACACAGTGTACCCAAGAACTCACAAGTGTGTGGGCCCTTTGCCCACCAGGGTCCATGGGATTACAGGACCTTGATAGATGTGGCATTCTGGATATGGCCCTTCTCTCAAAGTGTAATGTTGTAATAGACTTGCCAATAGGGTAACAAGGAGGGCTGATGATGGGGAAGCAGGCAACATACCCCCAGCGGTCCACTGAGTTACAGCCTTAAAGGCACCAGGGAACCTAACAATTCCTACATGGGAAAGAGCTATAGAGCAAATTACCAACCACATAGGGCTGCCTTTGCTACATTTAAGTTAAGCTGTGGAAGGATCAGTGTTGCCGTTACAGTCGAGATGCTTGATCCTAAACCAATATGACAGTACAAGTTCTCAGAGGAAGAGAAGGAAGGAATATAGCCAATCGCAGATGTTTTTGCGCAAAAACCCTGTAGTGTAGACATAGCCTGGAATAAGTTGCCTAGGGAGGTTGTGGAATCTCCATCTCTGGAGATACTTAAGAGCAAGTTAAATAAACATCTATCAGAGATGGTCTCTGGTACTTGTCCTGCTGTGCAGGCAGGGGTCTGGACTCGATGACCTCTCAAGGTCCCTTCCAGTTCTAGTGTTCTATGAGTCTAAATTGTAGCTGTTATCTCTGTATTGGAACATCACTTCTTTTCTTTACTGCACCTACATTGGAGGGAGGGAGGAAGGGGTCTACTTCAGTGATTCATGCACAGGTGATAGACCCTGATTGGACGGCCAATCTTGTGCTTCTCAAAAGGGCACCAACTGGCATTTTGAACTGTGTTTGCTACCTATGCCCTCGGGGTAACAGTGCACAGCACTGCCATGAACTGGCTGAGCTGCAGCAAAAGTCAGCAGGGAGATATTTAAAGAGCTGGGAGGGACTTGGGTTGCAATAGTACCTGTAAGAAATTTAAATTCCTTTCACCCTTGACTAGATCCAAGCATTTCACTGAGTGGATCTGAAAACCTTTGAAAGACTTTGCAGGTGGCTCATGGCTGCAGGGTTAGGACCCATCTAAAGGGAGGCAGCAGTGTGCATGCTCTGAGGCAGAAACGTAGCCACCAAGGGAACGGTCACTCCAAAAACTTGGGTGCCAAATTAATTTAAACACCTCCAGGGTTCTGCAGACGTTTTGTGGATCACAGTGCAAAACTGAGAGTCAGGCACCTGAGTATCTTTGTGGATCTGAGTGCATGTGTCTTTCTGTTCATTTCATTGGGCTTTGACTCAGACCCTGCATTCTTGTAAGATCAAGCTACATCTAGAAGAGAAAAGATGCATCTAATTGAAGATTAATGTCATATACTTATTTTTAAAAGATCCTTGATTCTGCCTTATTCGTTCTGCTGTAAATCAGGTGTAACCGTATTGGGACTAATGCCCCACTCACTCACTCTGGTGTAAGTCAGGAGTAGCTAGAGAGCCACCAGCATGTTTGGAAGATGAAAGGAGAAACATTTCCTCCAAAAGAACCGTCTCCTTTGAGACAGCTTCTTGGGAATTTGCCCTTTGTTGGATTGAGCAGTTGGATATCCATCACCTTTCAACAATGATAACCACAAGGCAGCTGAGCTTTAAAAGAGTATGTTGCTCAGGCAGGACAAAGGTGGGTGTTCTAGAAGTGTTCTTTCCTGAGCCCTGCGTCTGTCACACTGAGGAAAAGGCCCAAATCTTACTGCAGAAGCAAGGCAATACTTGAAATGGTGCTTGAAAAGCTCCGTCCATTATTGTTATGGGTACGAATGGTCCTTACTTATTTAATAAAGGACCTGGGGGGGGGGCGGGCAAGGTCATGTCATCTTACAGAGGGACCACTCGGCAGGTTTGTTTTGTAAGATCATTTTTCCCTGCTGTGAAACATTGTTTCTAGTAGCTGCTCCCTTCCACCCCTACCTCTTTGTTTCTTTTCCTCTTCAGCTCTGCGTGAAAGTGAAAAGCCAAGAGCCCAAATCCCTCCTCCTGCCCCCCAGAAATCACTGAGCTTGTGCTGGGTGCAAGATCTTTGTGGGGAAGCGCCTCCCTCATGTCTGCTCTAACTTACACTGGCTAGTGATGAGCTGAACGCAGAATCTGGGCAGACCCCCCTTTTCACCATAACAACAGGGCTAAATGGGAGTGGGGCACATGGCTGGGAACACTGGTTATTCACCACTTTGTTCAATAGCCAGCCGGCTATGGTCCTCTGCACCATTCCCTTATTTCCACCTGGCACCTCACCTGTGTTCAGAGTGCACAGAGTCAGAGAGGAAGATGAGTGGTGACCTCAGCCCGGGGTGTAAGTTCTCACCCTACCTCAGGATTCTCCTGCTTCATGTGCATCGTGGCCAACTCGATCTGGCTCAGGTGGTTATCAGGCTGTTCAGGGAGTCAGAGGTTTCTCCCACCTGGAATTGAGAACTTGGTCCAAATTTGGACAATGCAGAGGTTGGGTTCTGGGTGCCATGCTTACCTGGAATACCAGGACAGGCCAGCTGTTCAGGCAATAGGCCGGGACCTAGGGTCCCTGGCTTTCATTCCTTGCTCTATAGCTGGGTAAGTCACATGGGACCAGATTTGCGAATGTGTGTAGGCACCGAACTCCCACTGAAAGCAGTGAGAGAGAGGCAACTAAAGGCCTTTGGAAACCTGGCCCTTGCTCTTCCTGGGCCTCCGTACAATGGGAATCCCAGAACTGGCCTCTGAGGAGAAATACTTCCGGGTGTATGAGATGTCCAGTTGCTATTGTAACAGGGCCCTGTGGTAGATAGGTTGGAGACTAATCCTGGCTGAGAAGAGGGCACAGGTTCTCGTGTACCCCCCCACACTTTGATGGGGCCCAATGGTACCTCTCACCCTTGGGAGAACACCCTGTTCTCAGGGGAGCCCAGATAATGCAATTTCAGCCACCACCAGCAGGAGTGGTAGTTCTACAAAAGGAAGTTTCTTGCACCTTTTCCTACCATTTTTTTCTCCAATCTCATCTCATGTGAGTTTTGCCCACAAAAGCTCATGGAGAGTGAGAGTGAGAATAGATTTGTTCGTCTCTAAGGGTATGTCTACACTAGCCATCCTAGTTCGAACTAGGGTGGCTAATGTAGTCATTCGAACTTGCAGATGAAACCCAGGATTTAAATATCCCGGGCTTCATTTGCATGTTCCCGGGCACCGCCATTTTTAAATGCCTGGTAGTTCGAACTACTGCCTCATTGCAGTAACAGTAGTTCGAGTTCGGAGCTTTAATTTGAACTACCTAGCCCGTGCCGTGTGTAGCTGCGAGCAGGTAGTTAGAACTACCGGGCGGGGGCAGCCTGTGAGCCTAGGCAAGCAAAGCAGCTGCCTAGGGCGCCGCTGGCCCAGGTGCCCGATGATGATGTCACGAGGCACCGGGGCGCCCTGTGATGACATCATGGCCATTGATGGCTGTGCAGGCAGGGGCACCACAATCAGCGCCCCGCCTAGGGCGCCAGCTGCGGCAGCCGGCCTCGGGCCATTCCTGCTACCGGACATTTAAAAATGGCGGTGCCCGGGAACATGCAAATGAAGCCCGGGATATTTAAATCAAGTTCGAAATGACTACATTAGCCACCCTAGTTCGAGCTAGGGTGGCAGTGCAGACATACCCTAAGGCCGTGGTCACCAACCAGTAGATCGCGATCTACCGGTAGATCTCAGGGGCTCCAAGAGTAGCTCTTGAGCCCCCTCTGAACTGCGCACCTGCGCAGGACATTTACATTAGATTTCCTCATGTAATGTAGGCGGGGCTTCAAGGAAGGGGCGGGGCAGTAGATCTTCGCCTGTTCTGAGACTTAAAAAGTGATCTTGGGTGTAAAAAGGTTGGAGACCACTGCGGTGTTACAGGACTATTTGTTGTTCTTTTCCTACCATGCATGTCTTCCCAGGGGCTGGGTAAATGTAGCCTGGTATGCTGAGAAACTGCTGTTTTGTGCTGGCTGGTTTGCTGAATTTTCACTTATAACATCGTTTCCTTGATCCAGAAGTAGCAGCAATCACGCCAGCCACATGATGCACCTTAACATGGACCAGTTATGTCTGTCAAACTGATCTCCATGCGAGCGCTGTTTCAATTTAACTTGCTGGCAAGAGAGATAATGTGCCCTCTAACAGATCTGTCACATCTGATTCACCAGCGTGTGCCTCGTACCAGCATCACTTCCTTTATGCTTTGACGCCAAAAGCAATGGCATTACATTGGAGCGTTAATTCTGGAGCAAGAGTACCTGAATAGCTGAGGAATTACTACCACACAGCCACACACATACACACACTGCTCTCATTCATCCCAGTGTAAATCAGGAGCCACACCACTGGCCCAGATCCTGTCTCCCTGGAGTAAATTAGGAATAACTCCACTGGCACAATTCTTACCATATCATCCCATTTTTGAGGTGGCTGCCTGGGGAAATCTGTAAGGGTACATCTACACTAGCCCCCTAGTTCGAACTAGGAAGGCTAATGAGGGCGACCGAAATTGCTAATGAAGCGCGGGATTTAAATATCCCGCACTTGATTAGCATATTCCCGTCTAGTCGCCATTTTGGAAACTGACTAGCCCGAAATAACTGCCCGCGTCTACACGCGGCAGAGAAGCGCAATTCTGAGATATTAACAGTTCCATGAGGTTTAACTGTTAAGTCGAACTAAGGGGTTTATCTCGAACGCGGGCAGTTACTTTCCAAAATGGCGACCGGCCGGGAATATGCTAATCAAGCGCAGGATATTTAAATCCCGCGCTTCATTAACAATTTTGGTCGCCCTCATTTGCCTCCATAGTTCGAACTAGGGGGCTAGTGTAGACGTATCCTAAGGGAACTCAGTGCACACTGCCCAGTTTTATGGGCTCAGGACTGTCCCAGATGACTTCAGATTTCTACTTCAGAGGTGGCAGCTCAACCGATTCATTTAAAAACATTTCACTGTCGGCATTTTGAATGGAAACATTTAAACTTTTCATTTTAAAATTGTTCTGTCTAAACACAGAGCTAATTTTAGAAAAGGGTGAAAAACACCTGAACCCAACTCCAAACAAAACAAAAAACTGAAATAAAATCCAGTTTCAGTTTGAACCAAACCAGTTTTTCAATTCAGTCTCTGAGCCAAGAAATCAGTTATTCACTCTGCTCTACCCTCTGTTGAGTAACTTAGAGCAACCCCTAGGCTTGAGGTCTAGCTGAGGAAAAGGGTGACTTAAAGCTACCTCTCCCCTCCCACTACCCCAGATTTGGCTCTGGTCACAGCTCCGCTGCATGGAGGGTCTGGTCCAGGGTTCAGAAGCAAGGAAGAGGCAGGAGAGACCTTGAGGGAAAGATGGGGAGTGAGTGAGAGAAACAGAAAGTGGGTAAATGGAAATAACTAAAGGAGGAAGGAAAGGAACAGAAGATAAAAGGAGAACTGGGAAAAATAGAAACGGGAAAGGGGCCGGCAGCAAGAAATGGAGCAGGGATTGCTTTTAGGTTCTGTGCTCACGCTCTATCTGGCACAATGGGGGCTGGGACATGACTGGGGCTTGTAAGCCCAATAGTAAATAACAATTACCTTCCAGCACACTCAGCACCCCACACTCCAAGCCCTGGCCCTGACCTTAGGTGCTGAGCACCAATCCTATTGGCCTGATATAAAACCTATGTAATTTGGTCAAAAGTCTTCCCCTTGATTTCCATGGGGCTTGGATCAGGCCCTAAAGGGATACAGCTAGCCTAGACTTATTCCACATTTTAATCAATGTGGAAAAAAATCTGTAGAACCCTAAATCCAAGAGAACTATTTCCAGACCCACCAATGAGAACTGTTGCTTGTAAACCCATATTGTTGTTTTCATTCCAAATTGGAACAAAAAGTCAAAATTTCACAAATTACCTTAGAATAGAAATCTAATGTGGAAGCATCAAAAAGTTTCATTTCTCTAATGTTAAAACACAATCATATAAAACAATTTATAGATAGATAGCAATTAATATTTTGATAGAATATAATAGTCAAAACGAATTGAAATGCCAAAACATTTAACCTTATTAAATCAAAATATATTAAATTATTCAACTGAAAAGTTAAAATGGTTCATCTAGATTTTCCCGCATTGAAAATTTTGTCAAAATTGACATGTTGCTGCAAAATGTTTGTTTCAACTTGACTGTATTTTCTGATGAAAAACTGTTGTGTCAGACTTTGTAACTACTAAGGTGGCCACAGGGTTCCAGAAGAGGCTGTGAAGGTTTTTAAGCACAGCTCAGGCAAATACCTGTCAAGGCTATTCTAGCTTTATTTGGCTTTATTTGGCTCTGCCTTAGCACCTTTCAAAGTACCTTTCAAGCTGACATTTCTATGCATCTAAATGTTTCTATCTACCATGGCTCCCATCACTGTAGCATTGGAGCATCTCACAATCTTAAAATATATTTATCTTCACCACACCCTGTGAGGATGGGCAATGCCATCATTCCCCCTGTTCAGATGGGGAACTGAGGCACAGATAGACTAAATGATTCACTCAAGGCCACACAGGCAGTCTGTGGCAGAGCAGGGAACTAACTCCACTTCTCCTGAGTCCCAATTTAATCCTCTAAGCCTGTGGTCACCATCCAGTAGATTGGGATCTACCAGTAGATCTTGGAGCCTCTGACAAGTGATCCTGACTGGTTTGGCCGGGAAGCTAGCAAGCGCTGGCACTTCAGTTGTCCCTCCACCCACTGTCATGCTGCTCCTGCCCTCTGCCTTGGAGCTGCCCCTTGGGAGCCTCCTGCTCGCTGTGCAGGGTGTGGGAGGGAGAAGGGGGGGCTGATGTCAGGGTGATCCTCCTCCCCCTACTCCTGTACCCTGTCTCCACACACAGAGAAGGAGAGGGCGGGCGCTTGGCGATGCAAATCTCTGTCACACACACAGTGTGTGTGTCTCTGTCATTCGCACAATCACACACTGTCCTTCCCTCTCATCCCCTGACTAAAGCTCCTAATTCGAACTGCTGTTACTCCTCCGGCAAGGGGGATGAAGTGAGCAGGGTGAGGCCCCAGAAAAGGGGTGGAGCAGGGGCAGGGCCTCAGAGAAGGGGGAAAGGAAGCCGGGCCAGGGGATTTAGGTTTGAGGTAGATCTTACATTGCACTGCAATTGAAAAAATGATCTTGTGGTTAAAAAGGTTGGAGACCACTTCTCTAAGCAGTAAACACCTCCTGGGTGCCCCTTTGTGGGTACTACTCCCCTTGTTACAGTGTCTCCAACAATTGCCCACTGGCTAAAGAGTGCCCAAGTCCCACCCTTTCTGGAGTATTAAATCCAAACTGAAAGGAATGCTACAGACGTCAAACCAGATCTGTCAGAGGTTTTCCGCTGGGAGCCACCACTCTGCTCAGAGCTGGTTTGCATTAGTCCATTTCCCGAGCTCAGTTGTGCCATCTGGAAGGCAGCAAGCCCTTTCTGACTCTCGGCTGAGACCAGGCATTCCTCCCAAACCCTCACAGCACTTGTCTTTTCCCCACTTTGCACAGCCGGGAACAACGGAACTTACTGGAGAGCCAGCCTCGGGGTTGAAGAATCAGGTTCCTCTGTGCTTTGAGTTTCTGCCCATGTAAGGCTGACCTGTAATGCTCATAGCTACTCCTTTCAGCAGCATGGATTATGCATGAAACTAGGCTTCAGAAGAGCAGTGTTCAAATCCTGCCACTGCTGTGCAAGGTGACCATGGGCAAGTCACTTCACATCTCTTGCATCAGTTTCTCTGTACATAGAGGATAAGGAAGCTGACCTCACTGGAGAAGCACTTTGAGATCTACAGCTGAAAAGAGATCATCATGAGCTTTATCATCTCCCTCACACTCACATAAGGAACCAAGTTTCAATTTCCAAGCAGGAGAGCAAAATACTGAGTATCAGATAATGAAACCGGTCTGTGGGGAGGGGAAAGAGTTAAGAAAGACCATGTTTATTTGAATGGCTGCAGGAGGTTGGAGGATTGCAAAATGTCTACAAAAAAAGCAAGCTGTGTTTTTTTAAAAAAGTATAGAGTGCTGATGTTTTACACCCACTTCATTTATCAAATCCAATCTGACACCAGTCCCTCCAAGACCCATCATCATTTCCTGTGCTTGTCATGGGAGCACCCCCCATTGGTTTTGTTCAAGGACTCCATGCTGCCACTGGCCGCAGCTATGCTAGTGAGTATTCTCTCCACCTCCCGGGGTAGAATTTGTTTCTCCTCGTTCTCTGTCTCCCGGTGGTAGAAATAGTTGAAGTTAGAGACAATGACTGGAACAGGCAGCGCAATGGTTAACACCCCTGCAATAGCACAAAGGGTCCCAACTATCTTCCCACCCAAGGTGGTAGGACACATGTCTCCATAGCCAACAGTTGTCATTGTGACCACAGCCCACCAGAACCCATCAGGAATGCTGGAGAAATGAGACTGTGGCTCATCCACTTCTGCGAAGTAGATGGCGCTGGAGAAGAGAATGACACCAATGAAGAGGAAGAAGATGAGCAGGCCCAACTCCCTCATGCTGGCCTTGAGTGTTTGCCCCAGAATCTGCAGGCCCTTGGAGTGTCGCGAGAGCTTGAAGATGCGGAAGACCCGGACCAGGCGGATAATCCTCAGAATAGCCAGGGACATGTTCTGCTGCCCATTGAGTTCGCTCTGCTGGACCAGTTCAGTGGTGAGGGTCACGAAGTAGGGAATAATGGATACAATGTCAATGATGTTCATGATGTTCTTGAAGAAGGCGGCCTTGCTGGGGCACACAACGAATCTGACAAAGAGCTCAAAGGAGAACCAGATGATGCAGGCAGTTTCTATGACAAAAAAGGGGTCCGTGAAGGTG
This sequence comes from Pelodiscus sinensis, assembly GCF_052426305.1. NCBI lineage: Eukaryota > Metazoa > Chordata > Testudines > Trionychidae > Pelodiscus > Pelodiscus sinensis. Next base: position 18,240,701 of record NC_143078.1, on the reverse strand, counting down.
TTAGGGGCTGGGTTGGCTTTGGTCAAGTTGTGAGTGGCATCTTTGATGGCTTTAAAGTCCCGTTCCTCCCTGAACTCAGGCAAGGTCTCCACGCAGAAGATGATGATGGAAATGACAATGACAAGGACGGAGACCAAAGCTACACCCCTGGCTGCACTGGAGCTTTCAGGGTATTCAAAGAGCAGCCAGAACTGCCTGTGGAAGTCATTGGTGGGTAAAAGAGTCTCTGGATCCTTAATGAAGCCTTCATCTTCCCTGAACTGGTCCATGGCTTCATTGCCCAGCTCATAGAATGTGATTTCATCGGCAAAGACATCTATAGGGACGTTGGCCGGGCGCCGGATTTTCCCACCAGACTGATAGTAGTAGAGAATCCCATCAAAACTGGGCCTGTTCCTGTCGAAGAAGTACTCGTTTCTCATGGAGTCAAAGTAGTGCATCCGCTTCTCTGGGTCCCCAAGCAGAGTCTCAGGGAACTGATTGAGGGTTTTGAGCTGCGTCTCGAACCGAAGCCCAGCAATGTTGATGATGACTCTCTGGTTGCCCTCGTCCATGCCCTCCTTCTCCCTCATCAGGTGCTCGCCGAACTCGGCAGAGAACTTGGAGAAAATGGTCTCATTGTTGCTGTTCTCGCTATTGAGGAGGAGTCTCCAATTGGGTAGGAGGCTGGCACAGCTGAGGTCTCTTTTCTGCAGTTGGGCAGCAGTGCTGAAATCATTTGAATAACTGGGATCTTCCATTATTTCATCAGTATTGTCGAAATTGACTAGTGCCACCTCCATCTCCTTCCAACTGGACACATCCATCATATAGTAATCAGATTAGCAGCATAAATCCCAGGGTCAGATACCATCCGCTTGCGTCTTTCCCTTGCTATGAGTATCTGCTTGCAAACAGAGAGAAAGAGAGAGAGACAGAGATGAATTATGTATATGTGTGTCACTTCCTTGCACGTAAAGAATAAAATAGATCTGAGACTATGGTAAGCTTTTAAAAAAAAAACACCACAATTTAATTGCACTTAGTGATAACACTTTCATCGTCTCTTTCACGGAAGGATTCTGCAGGCTGCTTTGCATGAATTCTTTAGTGCATTTCATCCTCACAATACATCATATGTTGCTCAAGAGCTTCAGAGGGGTAGCCGAGTTAGTCTGTAACAGGAAAAACTTAAAAAACACCAAATATACTGGTAGCATCTTAAAGACTAAGGGTATGTCTACACTACCCTCCTAATTCGAACTAAGAGGGTAATGTAGGCATACCGCACTTGCAAATGAAGCCCGGGATTTGAATTTCCCAGGCTTCATTTGCATGAAGCCGGCCGGCGCCATTTTTAAATGCCGGCAGTTCGAACCCCGTGCCGCGTGTAGCCACGCGGCACGGGGTTCGAACTGCCGGCATTTAAAAATGGCGCCGGCCGGCTTCATGCAAATGAAGCCCGGGAAATTCAAATCCCGGGCTTCATTTGCAAGTGCGGTATGCCTACATTACCCTCCTAGTTCGAATTAGGAGGGTAGTGTAGACATACCCTAACAAAAGATGTAGATGGTATGAGCTTTCATGGGCAAAACCCACTTCTTCAGATGACAAGAGTATTAGAAATCCAGATCCAAGACTAAATAAGGGAAGGGGAGGGGAGAGAGAGAAAAAAAGAAAAGGAGGGGGAAAGGAGAAAAAAAATGAAAAGAGAGAGACAATGAGTAGATGGTTCAAATAGTTACAACAGGCTGATAAGAACAGTTAGCACCTCCATTGTTTGGTTGGTACCTTAACTCATAGGACGGAGAAGGTAGTGTGTGAGCCAGCGCATGTCCTTGTTCATACCATTTGCATGAGAATTAAACTTGTAAATGAAGTTAAGTTCCAATCCTTCTCTGTGTATCTGGCTCGTAGAATTGGCCTGAAACAAAACAGCAACTTGGAGATCCATTAATGAGTGTCCAGGTAGATTAGAGTGTTCTCCAACAGGTTTTCATATATTGCCTTTTTGGATATCTGATTTGTGGACACAAATCTACTACCTTAACCTTGAGCATTGTCCTTTTGTTGTTTTTTAAGTTTTTCATGTTGCTCAAGGTTCAGGTGGTAGAACTCTGAAATCCTGGTGGGCAGCTCCCACCCCCAACCCATTCCTTGAGCTTTGAGAGGGGACAGGTGCATGCCTGCAGAGCAGCAGAGATCACAAAATACTGAGCAGAGTCATAGGGCAGGCATTGTGGGATATTAGCGGATGCCAATTCCGTCAAAAAAAGAACAGCAGGGTCCACACTGATTCTTTGTTGACAGTAAAAGGAGGGGAAAAGAAAAAAAGTCTTTCAGGGGCTAGGAGTTTGTTGTTGCTGAAACTGGGCATTTTCTCTGACAAAAGTCATGTTGCCATGTGAATGCTTTGACTGTTTCACTGCCAAAAGACCATTTGGGTGACAAAACTACTAGCTGGAGTCCCTACTCAATGTGTCAGTCCAGCATGTGATTTTCAGAACAGCGGCTCAGCTGCTGCTTCCATTGACTTCAGCCTGAGATACATTTGAAAATGTTAGCCTGATCCTCTTGGGGCTACAGCTTAGCTCAATGGAGATGTGAATACTTCATAGGAGTAATGTTGTGAGATTTGGTCAGTGCCACTTAGTGAGGTACTGTGGCCTGATCCAATGCCCTATGAAATCAATGAAAAGACTCCCATGGACTCCAGAGAACTTTAGATTAGGTCTCTAGTTAGGGCTGTGCAAAAACCAACCAACCAAATAAATCCCCCAACCACTGAACCAGAAATTTCTCTGGTAAACACACACTTGCACACTGTACATACAGAATTGTGGGGCTGTTGAACAAATCAACACTGGATGCTTTCCAGTTGCCAAAATCAGAACAAAAAAAACTGGCATTGGGGTTTTTTTCTATGCATCCCAAAAACTCTCAAAGTTTCAATGAAAATGAAAAAAAGTGACACGAAAAATTCTCAAGGGAAAAACAAAACAAAGCGGTAAAACGACTCTCTGGCCATCTTGATCCAGTGTCACTCTGGGATAAAAGTCACTGTGCTTCTAATTTGTCCCCATTCTACCAACCATAGAGCCCTGCTGCTTTACGGGGGCGGGCGTGGGGGGGTTTCAGTTTAGAAAAGAGGAGAGTGAGGGGGGATAGGATAGAGGTCTATAAAATCATGAGTGGTGTAGAGAGGGCTGATAAAGAAAAGTTATTTATTAGTTCCCATAATAGAAGAACTAGAGGACACCAAATGAAATTAATGGGTAGCAGGTTTAAAACTAATAAAAGAAAGTTCTTCTTCACACAGCGTGTAGTCAACCTGTGGAACTCCTTGCCAGAGGAGGCTGTGAAGGCTAGGACTATAACAGAGTTTAAAGAGAAGCTGAATAAATTCATGGAGGTTAGGTCCATAAAAGGCTATTAGCCAGGGGATAAAATGGTGTCCTTGGCCTCTGTCTGTCAGAGGCTGGAGAGGGATGGCAGGAGACAAATCGCTTGATCATTGTCTTCGATCCACCCTCTCTGGGGCACCTGGTGCTGGCCACTGTTGGCAGACAGGATACTGGGCTAGATGGACCTTTGGTCTGACCCAGTACGGCCGTTCTCATGTTCTTATGTTCTTATGTTATTTTGTACAGTTGCAAATGGCAGCTAGGAGTGCTTGAGTTAAAGCATGTGATGGAGTCCACTGCAGGGCTTGATTCAGATTCATGCTTGACATTTAGATGGTTTGGTTGGAAAACTGTTGGGGGCATTGCGAGATGTTTGTTCCTCTGGCTACGATTCACCCTTTTTGGAGAGCCCTTTTCGGTTCATATTTTAAAGACAGCTAGTGGAGCCACTTGAGACTCAGAAGTTTCTAAGCCATAATCTGTTTGCAGACATAAATGGAGGGAGGTAGAAAGTTGGACTGGATCCGCCGCTGCTATAAATCAGCTAGTGTAAATTGCTAAGGATCTGGCCTCTGTATTTTTGATTGGGGAAAACAGGAATAGGTTCTGTGTCGTCTGGTTTTGAAATTCAGTTCAGGTCTCAGCTCCTATTTGGCCTAGGTTCACCTGAACAGACAGCCGTCCCACATTCTCATACTGGCGTAACGAGAACAGGCAGAACCAAACCTCTGGAGCTTAGTGCATGAACCTCTACAACTTGAGCTAAAAGCTAGCTGGGCCCCCTCTAAGGTTGTTTTCTCTCTGTAAGTGGTCTTGCTACCACTGCATGGGTCAGTGCCCCACACCCAGCAGGTGTGTGGGTTACACTGGCAGCCTTACCACATTGTGCTATGTGACCCCATTAGATCCCATGAGCCACAGCACATGTTAGGGTTGGGTCAGGCCATCCAGGACAGCTCTCAAGGTCCTAGAAGGTGCAGAAGGTGACAGGCTGTCCTCAGAGAGAGACCTGATGCAGCATCCAAAGGCAGAGTGTGTTATTGTGTTAGAGGTACTGGCTGGCGGAGGATTTACTTATCATCAGCATTGCTGTAGTAGGCAAACATACAGTCACTGCCACCAAAGGGCTGACCGTGGCTGAGAAATAAAATCAAGACCCCGATCACTTGTTGGTTCTCCTCCAGGGCAATTAGCTCAGCAGGTTCCTCCTTATGCATGTGTAAGCAAGGAGGGGGAGGGACTGGGTAGGACAGGGCTGGTGGGACATATCTGAATATGGGCATGGCTGGGTCATAACTGAATATGGGCATGGCTGTGGCAGACCGTGTCCTTTGGCAGGGAAGGGGCAATTCCCACTTACACACAAGCAGACTGTCATACAAAAATCAGAGGAAGAATTGGATGGTGGTTAAAGAACTGGACTGTGACTCAGGAAATCTGAAATCAGTTCACTGGTGTGCCACAGACTTTCTGTGTGACCTCAAACAAGTCACCAGATCTCTTTGTCTTACAATTTTCTATCTGTAAAATTGGGCTAATAAGGAAACCTTTTTCTGTCTTGACTATTTACACTGTAAGCTTAAAGACTGTTCAACGGGCTGCGTCTAGACTGGCAAGTTTCTCTGCAAAAGCAGCTGCTTTTGCAGAAAAACTTGCCAGCTGTCTACACTGGCCCCTTGAATTTCCGCAAGAACGCTAACGATCTCATGTAAGATTGTCAGTGTTCTTGCGGACATGCTATGCTGCTCCTGTTCGGGCAAAAGCCCTCTCGCACAAATGCTTTTGCACAAGAGGGCCAGTGTAGACAACGCCGTATTGTTTTGTGCAAAAATGCCCCGATCACGAAAATGGCGATCGGGGCTTTCTTGCGCAAAATTGCGTCTAGATTGGCACGGATGCTTTTCCACAAAAAGTGCTTTTGCGGAAAAGCGTCCATTCCAATCTAGACGCTCTTTTCCGCAAATGCTTTTAACGGAAAATCTTTTCCGTTAAAAGCATTTGCGGAAAATAATGCCAGTCTAGACGCAGCCCCTGTGTTTGTGACGCTTCTAGTACAAAAGGGCCCTGATCCTAGGTGTTAGGGTAATACAGTTATAAAGATAATATTGGAGAACACATAATAGCAGGCAGGTGGCAATGTGAGTGACTCTGATTGGAGGTAGCAAGAGAAAGCTAGACTTTGAAACAAATGGCAAAAGTGGTCAAATGAAGCAAAATGACTGTTCTGTGAACCCCACAAAATCAGTTTTACGTTCGCCTCACTCAGTTAGAAAAGTTGGCGTGGCTGTTTATAATACTATCAGCCACTAAATTCTGCTATTGACTTTGCCAGTGTAAATATAAAATGGATTTACACCAGTGCAACTTACAGCAGGATTGGTCCACCTTGCTTAAGTGTAAGCAAGAAAATACTACCCACAAAGGACAGTAAATCCCTGCAGTAGGGATTACATCAAACTTGGAAGGTGGCTTACATCAAACTTAATCAACGTAGTGTTCAACATTGTAGTAGCCTCTTTTGTCCAAGCACTTCAAAGCAATTTATAAAAGTGAGTGAATTTAGTTTCACTCAGCATGGTCTTCTTGATTGATCATTGTTCTAGGACTCAGAAGACCTGGCTTCTAGACCCAATTCTGTCAGGGGCCTTGTGTGTGACCCTTGGCATGTCATTTTGCTGCTCTGTGCCTCAGTTTCCCCATCTCCTTTGTGAAGCTTTTTGAGACACTGATAAAACACACCATTAAGGGAGTTGGTCTAAAGGATTTCAGCTAAAAACTGAAAGTTGTCTGCCAAAAATATCACATTTGGGGCCAAAATCTTGCTGTTCTCAACAGAAGTATTTTGATAATAAAACAAAATATTCTGCAGGGAGCAGATGCTTTCCCATGACCAAATTCCTTTTGTAAAAAAAACAATTTTCAATAAAAAATATGACTGAAAAGAGTTGATGAAACTTGCTCTTTCATCCTCATTCTAACACAGACTTGTGCACTTGGTCTATAAAAAGCCCAAAGAATCATACAAAAGGTGAGAAAAAAGAGACACCCATTGCCTGTATTTTACAAGTGGTGGCTTGTAAAAATGTGCCAATCCCCACAGCTAACTAAGCATGTGCCGAGAGGTGACCTAGTATTAAATATATTTCAGTAATTAAATTACATCTTGTTGGAATAGCTCCTGGGATTTCCAAACCTTGCTATGAGAGGTCTTGAATACACTGACTGTTCGTCCCCTTGTCCATTCTGTGTATGAACAGCAGGCAGACAAAGCGGTATTAAACATTCATAGGGCCAAATTCTACCCTCAGCCAGTGCACCCCAGACCTGTGAGTGCAACTCTGTGCACATCAGTGGCTTGTGCCAATGTATAATGACAGCAGCATTTGGACCTTGGCATCTTTCACCCTTCAAGCACTTTGCCCATATCACCTGAGCCTCACACACACACACACACACACACACACACACACACACACACTACCCTCTAACGGAAGGGAAAACTGAGGCACGGAGTGCCTCAGGAACACCCTTTGCATGGCCCTGGGAATAAGGAGTAGGAGAGCAAAAGACCCTGAACCAGAGGGATGGTGCGCTTTCTGTTCATTCTAGCACCTCATTTTATAGTCCTCCCCATTTGTTGGACAGCCCTGTTAGCTGGAAGAGCACGACACATCTCTTCTGCATGCCTACAGGTGACTACGTCAATCAGACACAGTGGCCCAAATCCTCCAAAGTATGTAGGCTCCTAACTTCCATCGAAGCCAAAGTATCTTTACAGTTCTGGGCCAATGGGAACTGCACGGCATGCTCAGAGAAAAGAACCCAGGAGTCTGGCTCATAGCTCAGTGCTCACTTCGCTAGCTCATATTTGTCTGTCTCGCGCTCAGAGAAAATGAGAATCAAACAGTATATTCCTAATGCCACAAAACATAATGAACAGAAATTGGGCCACTTGATGCAATATATGCTTTAGGCTTCGGAGGTGATCCGAACCCAAAAACTGTCTCTATTTCCCCCCTAAACCATCAAACATCTGCTTCCCAGAATCTGATTTACTAATACGCTTTATCTTAAATCCTCAGCTGGGAAAAAAAATAAAGGTCATTTTAAGAGATCGGGACTGTTTTTTCCATCACGTGGTATTGGCAAATTAGTATGTTTATATCATCACTTCCCCTCTCCCTCCCCAGCCTCAAAACAGTATCAGAAACAGTTACATAAAATTCATGTATGCTCCCAATTGACTTAGCACTGCAGGTTTAACAGAAATGACTGCTCACCCTTGCTGCAATTAAAAACCAAACCAAATCCTAAAGTTCTCACACTGGGAACCACATGTGCTGAGCAGAATTTGCACCCTACTGCTTAGACAAGTGCTTACGGTTTGTTTATTTATTTATTTATTTATTGCCTGTAACTACCCTTATAGCATGGTCATCTCAGGACTTACCATCACAAGGCAGAGAAATGCCAAAGCTTTGTGCATCTGTAAAGCAAATATTTAATAGTGAAAGAGATGGCTGGGGAAGGGATCATTCAACTGTGCCCTTCAAAAGTCTCTCTGGGGAAAAGAGAGCAGCCAGTGTAATTGACAAGGCCCTTTCAGTTTACTTTGCAACTGGCTGCGTGGTGGTAAGGGGATGGCTTGGCTAGCGTGCAAATGGAAGAGGGACCCATTCGTCACACCTGGTTTCTAACCCAAATGGATCCAGTCTTGCCTGTTGAGAGGTGAGAGCAGTGAGGACCTGGGGATTCGTACTGCAGTGAATGCAAGATCTGGAACACATTTGTGGATCCTGCACTTGAATGGAGAAGACACTGCCGCTGAAAGCGACGTTGGGAAGAATGCCATGAAAAAATGAAAGCAGGTAAGAAGATGCCCTCCATCCTGCCTCAGTGTCACTTGTTGGCCCCACACTATTCATTCAGTGCAGTTCCCCCTTTTCTTTCCCATTCCATAACGAATACTTTCCTACTATGTTGCACGTCCTCCGGGTGTCCTGCTCATCACTGCACAGCAGCCCAGCAGCAGAGAAAAGAAACCTTTTTTAGAATGAAATAGGACATGAGCCATAGGACTGTGGCCTTCTCTCAGATACTCATAATCCCTGATAATGCTGCCCCATATTCCACTTCCGACGCGGAAATGTCTTGCCTGTGACATTGCAAGCTGTGAGTTGGCAGGTGGGGATGGAGGGGGACACAACCATTGACTTGAGAAGAGATTTACATGATAGAATATGGATTTTTAATAAAAAAGAAAAACACAAACCAGTATCAACCAGAGGAAAATGGTGCAGTCGTCTTATTTCAAGGTGCATGTTACAGCTGAAATGCCTACCTCTAGTCTGCATACACAGCTGTAAAGGTGTCCTTTGAATACGTCAAATTTATACCCCCTGTAAATCAGGAAAGGTCCCAGGGGATCAGACAAGCGGTACATCTTAGTCCAGTTTCATGTCTTTGACCGTGTCCAGAGCCCAATGCTTCAGTGCCAATAAATCCTGAAGTAGGTGATTCTGCCATACTGTGTCGTTGTCATCCGAATGTTTATCAGCAAGCAGCTCTTTGGATCCTGCCCCAAAGCATGAGGGTTTATATCCTTTATTAATAAATAAATAAATGACTCTATCAAATGTGACCATGGTTGTTCTTGTTTTCCATATAAATAGTCAGTCCTTTTTTAAAAAAAAAAAAAAAAAGCCAGCCGAACTCTTGGCTTTGATGTTTTCTTGTGGCAGGGAGTTCCATGGGCTCATTCTGGATTGTGTTAAAATCCTTTCTGATTGCCTTTCAAATGAATGGAACATCCCCTAGGTCTTGTGCTATGAGAGAGGGGCGGATTCATTGTCCATACTATTATAACATCTCTTAATCCTCTCAGCATTCTAAAAGATTTTCAGTCTCTCCTCAGACAGACATCTGTCCTGGACTCTACTTTTTTGTAACCCCTTATATATCTTCTGTCTCCTTTTGGAGCTAGGTGACTGATTATGGAATGCAAGCTGGTGATGTACCGTTGACTGCCACCACATTATAATATCCTCACTGGTATTGTCTCTACATACATCCTAAAATGGCCATTGCTTCTTTGACTGGTGTGCACATTAAGCAGAGAGGTACTCATGAAGCTGCATGTAGTGATGTCTGGACCTTTTCCTGAGCAATGGTAGTTAATTTAGAACTTATCCAGTGTACGAGAGCTGTTCATATATTTCTTCCATCTCAAGTTTTTCAACAGTGCATTTCCTTTACTACTGCACTAATCACTCACATCGATTTGTCAGGACCTTGTGAAGTTCCCCACAGCCTTCTCTAATCTTCATTACTTATGTCATCTCTCACCATGTGTGTGTTTTGCAGGATCATTTCAAGCTCCTTTTTCTAAAACCATACTCCGCTATTTTCTTTCACGGTAACTTTCCCATTCCAGAGCCTCAGGCAGAAAAGAAGGCAAGTGTAGGAACGGTCTGGAAAGCAGCCCTAGCCAATGGACCTACTAGCCTGCAGCCCATACCGGTTGGTGCTGTACTTATCACATCTCTCAGCCATCATATAGTAACAAACACTGTCCATTTCACCGTATAAAGAACAAAGCCTTGTATAGGCTTCTACAGTCTGTCCCATCAACTCCTGCATGAACAACACACTGAGTAATGATCTGCTTTCATGACTGGAGAACAGGGTGCTGGACCCTTGTGTTGGTCCTCTGTGTACATCTGTCACCTTAAGGCTCCTGCTGCAGATCTAGAGTAGTGTTCAAAGCCCTGGCAGGGAGTTTTCATGTCTAGGTGGGTTTTCATAGTTCCTGTGATGCTCACAGGTTGCTCCAAATGGTCCCATTTAGCCTCTAAATTCCAGCGTTGTTCAAATGTGGGAGGCTAGTATAGGGCAGCAGGTGACCAAGGAAGGGTTGTGGTGGTCTGTCAGACAGGTGGCTGGTTCTAAATATCTCACAATAATCATGGTACCAAACCATTCAGAATGTGCCAAGAATGTCTCTGGCCAGGTTCTCTGCTGGTATCAACTGGTGCAGCAGCAGTCACTTCAACAAAGTTGCGACCTTAAATACCAATGAAGAGTTTGGCCCTAAATTCATCACCAGTCTGCATGAGGGTGAGGCAGACTCACAAGTGATTGACGGTCTTCTGCACCCAAGGCCAAAGTAGGCTCAGATCTATAGTGCATGATGCTGGTATCAGACCTATCTTACACCAGACTGGGCCACCATCATGCTTGGCTATACAGAGAACTCTCCATCTAGGGTGATAAAAGAGCTAATCAATGGGCTGCATCCATCAATTTTCCATTGGTTTTGACCAGGAACAAACTGCACCACGGAGGAGCTGCTCCTCCATTCCTGGCTCTCAGCAGTCTGCCACTCACCTATCATGGGAGTGCTGTTTGCACGAGGAATGCAGGAATCACACACTTTGCTGACTTTCCCAGGAGTTACAGGGGAGGGAGCTGCTCCGGACATTTTAGATGAAATGTTTTCTTGTTCGAAAGTGCCCATTAATCCAAACAAGAACATTTCAGAGGAATTAAGAACCCTTCCTAATGAATGTTTAGGCCCCAGATGGAACTTCTGGCCATTATCTGAGAGAGGCAGAGCTCAGAATAGCCAACAGACTGGCAGTCCGCGTGATCACCAGGACAGCAGGTGACTCCGATTCAACTCTCTGCTGTGTAGGGAGCAGCACAGGCCCCAGAGCCAATAGCCCAGAGCTCAAAGCTGGGAATGTCTGCACTTGGGAGGTGGAGAAGCGTGGCAGTGACTCTCAGAGACCAGCATTCTGGTAGATGGTTGGTTCCGAAGGCTGGGGTAGGTTCCAGAGTCTGAGCTGGAACATCTATAAAGCTAATCAGAACCACAGAACACTAGAACTGGAAGGGACCATGAGAGGTCATCTAGTTCAGTCCCCTGCCCTCACGGCAGGACCAAGTACTATGGTACTGCCCATCCCTGGCAGGTGTCTGTCCAACCTGCTCTTAAATATCTCCAGTGATGGAGATTCCACAACCTCCCTCCGCAATTTATTCTGGTGTTTCACCACCCTGACAGTTCAGGAGTTTTCCCTAACATCCAACCTACCCCTTGCTGCAGTTTATGCTAATTGACTCTTGTCCTAGCCTCAGAGGCCAAGGAGGATAATTTTTCTCTCTCCTCCTTTTAGGTACTTGAAAGCTGCTATCGTGTCCCTTCTCAGTCTTCTTTTCCAGACTAGCCTGGGTCTGTGAGACTCGCTGCTTTGGCTTGGGGGAGCGGACCAGCACAGACATACCCCTACATCCAAATTGAGCATCTGAGTCACCCACAGCCAGGGAAGTTCTCTCGCCCTGCAGCCCATTCTGGGGAGAGTCTCAGTCTCTTCTGTTGGAGCTATTCCACATCTCCCATCTGCCCAAATTAATGTAATTAATTCCCCCCCCCTTTTGTTTTTAAAACCTGAAAAAGTTTCACAGGACAGAAGACACTTTTCCCACCCAGGCCTAGTAGCTGCTGAGCACCTCTGAAAATCAGGCCATCTGGCTTATTAAGGCCTTAGATGCTTCATTTTAAGCAACCAAGTTTGCAGGTGCTGGGCCTAATTCCTAGACATATGGGGCACTGATAAGCCCCAATGGGTGTTGCCAATGCTCAGCACTTCTAAGCCAGGAGAAGCAGGTCACTAGTGCGGTATCCCTAAGGGTATGTCTACACTACCCCGCTAGTTCGAACTAGCGGGGTAATGTATGCATACCGAACTTGCTAATGAAGCCTGGGATTTGAATTTCCCGGGCTTCATTAGCATAAAGCCAGCGCCGCCATTTTTAAAAGCTGGCTAGTGCGAACCCCGTGCCGCGCGGCTACACGCGGCACGGGGTTCGCACTAGCCGGCTTTTAAAAATGGCGGCGCCGGCTTTATGCTAATGAAGCCCGGGAAATTCAAATCCCGGGCTTCATTAGCAAGTTCGGTATGCATACATTACCCCGCTAGTTCGAACTAGCGGGGTAGTGTAGACATACCCAAAAGCTGAAGTTGCCCCAAAACTAGTGGCCACATCTGGAAAATCTGGGCTTTGACATGCTGGACATGCTAATTAACGCTCTTTTTTCTTTTGTTAATGAGGATTCCCTTTCAAGTGCAGATTTGAAAGTCTTCTGGAGTAGGATGCAGGTAATTAGGTCGTTGAGACAGTGTCCTTTCTGGTTGAAATGGCAAGAAACTGTTTTTTCTTTGTGATCCTGTCTAATATCTGTTTTGTGGGCATTGATCCTTTGTGGGCATTGCATCCTACTCCAGAAGACTTTCAGATCTGCACTTGAAAGGGAATCCTCTGAACTGTCATTCATGCTAAAATTCGACACTCTCCGTGGGGGTTGAACAAAGACACCATCTACCTTACCCATTACAAAGATAGCTTCCCCAATTATCACCTCTAATACCATTAGCTCACAGACATTTACCTTCCTTTCCCCCTCCCCCCGCAACCCCCTCCTGTTCTGAAATGTGATTTGTCCTTTTCATATGTGTTCATTTTTTTAATTGTATCCTTTGGTATATATGGTTGTGACAATTTTCTTCCACTATTTGATCTGAGGAAGTGGGTCTGGCCCACGAAAGCTCATCACCTAATAAACCATCTTGTTAGTCTTTAAAGTGCTACACAGTCCTGTTTTTTGTTTCAGCTACACCAGACTAACACGGCTACATTTCTATCAATAGATAAGAGGTGAGAGAAAGGAAGAATGTTTGTCTTTCTTTCACAGATGGGGAGCTAAAGATTAAATGACCTCCCCAAGGACACAACATAAATCTATAGCAGAGCCAGGAGATGAACTGAGAATTTCTGACCCTCCCACTTCACCCCAGTCTCCAGTACTTTAATTATAAGATCATTTTCTACTGTCCCAACCAACCAAATACAAGCCAGGGCACCTTATCATCATCTAGCCCAGCCAGCTCCAGTGATGAACTTGTCAAGCAAAATGAACCACCACCAACACCAAAACCTCTTATTCATCCATCCCAGAACTTTTGGAACAGTAAATATGCCAAGTGGGAAACAACCCTGCACTGACCGAAAGATAACTGGATAACCGAATAGTGTAAATAGGTCCTTCCAAACCATCGAGAGTTTGGATTAGCTTTCCAATGCATAGTTAGCTCGTGTCCCCATGATGGTATACAAAACAACGAATGGCATACCCATGATATATGAGTGGTATGGCATGGTCCTAGATGGATGGTACAGAATGGAGGGCAAATCAAGACAGCAGGACAATCAATAAATTGAAAGGCAACACATTTAAAAACTGATCAAATGATTTTTAAGCCAGTATGTAATTAGCCCGAGGAACTCATTGCCACAGTGAATCGATCCACAGATAGATCAGGTAGTTTAAAAAACAGAAGGGCTATAAACACTCCTGCTTTGGGGCATGAGATAACCACTCACTGACAGGGGGTAAGAAAGAACATCCCCTATTGGCTGGCTATTCCATAACTGTCCACTAAACAGGTTCTTAACCTTTAATCAAAACTAGCTAGTCCCGGCCACGTTTGGAGATGATCCTGGGCTAGCTGGAGATTCCTAGGAAAGTCTGGATTCAGATCACAAACCTCATTCAAGCACGGTGATTTGGTCCCCTCGTAGATTGCAGGTAAATTAGCAGGAGGGGAGCGCATGTCCCAGCCTTTCATTCGTACAGACACTGCCTCCAGCTTCAGTGCTGTCAGGAGAACAGGCAACAGAGCCATCTGTCAGAGTGCCTGCAGCCATCTGCACCCGAGGACCCAGAGGAACTGCATGACATCAGAGGGAGGCCGGCCCCAGAGTAGGAGGCTTTCCAGCCCTACGACAGTGTGAGATCTTTGGAAACGTCTCCCCACATCTCTGTCCTGTTTCTCCATCCATAAACGGGGCAGCACGGCCCGGCCCGCTCCCCTGCTTTAAAGAGCTTTACAACCTGAGGATTTAAAACACTGATGACTTGTTATCATGATGTTGGCTGCTCCTTGGGCTGCTGGAAACAGAGAAAGGGAGAGGGCAGACCCGGTCCTGTCTGCTGGCTGGGGGAAGAGGGGAGCGATGTTACCATCCTTGTTCCGACAGGAAGGAGGAATACCAGGAGATAAATGCGGGCTCTGTGAGGTATTGGTCTAGCAGAATGCTGGTTTCACACTCTGGAGACCATCTCTGTACCCCTACCATCTGTTTCTTTTTCTTTTCCTTCACGCGTCTGACAAAGCGAGTTGCAATTCATCAAGACTTATGCCATAATAAAATTGTTAGTGTTTGAAGTGCCACCAGACTCCTCATTTTTTTCTCAAGAGACAGACAGTCTACCACTTCTCTGTGCCTCAGTTTCCCACCAGCAGGTAGAAAGCCTGGTGTGGGAGCTCTGTATTAATTCATAAGACTGGTAGAAATTCTGTAAAAATCCCTGTGCTGATAGATAAATCCTGACCTGAACTCCTGGGTTCTTAAAATCTGATAATGCCCCTTCGTCTTCCTCCACCCCACCCCGCTCAGCATGACAAACTATATATAGAAGTGGCCTGACCTGGAATGTCCACCAGGCAGGGATGGAAGTCTTGCTGTGTTAGAAACCACAGCTAGCCCTGTTTAATCCTGCTCAGTTTGCATACTTTATTCAGATTTATTTAATAAATAAAAATCAGATTAATGGGAACCTGGTACATACAGTACATGCCATGGGACAGATGAAATCTTTCTGATACCCAGACATACACTCTGAATTAATCAACTGTGGATTAACCGGGTCAGGCTGTAATTTAATAACGAGAGAGATCAGGGATCATAGTTAAAAAGGGGCTGGAATCAGGGGAAATTGTCCATATGAGAAGAGCTGTTAAAATATGGCACAAGCTGCCAAAGGCAGCAGGAAGAGACATGTGGTATAGAATCAGCTGCAAAGGAAAGCAGGCCTATTTCCGTGATAACACCAGGCATATCCACAGCTTTAGGCATTATTTGAGCCTAATTCAATAAATCCATTGAAAAAAAAGTGAGACAGAGAAATCAGTGGCCATTAGGAGCTTTGAAGATCTGGGCCTGAGACCCCTTCCACTGACTTTCAAGAGTTTTCGATTTTGCCATTAGGTTCCCTCTCAGGAATAGGCCCTTAGAGCTGGGATGGTCAGATTCTTTTCTTCCAGGTTAATAAATGCAGATATGTTATTATTTTCAGGCTATTTAAAATACTTACAAGGTATAGTCTATCTAGCTACACTTGTCCATGGTGGATGAAAAAAAAGCAGTTAAGATGTAAGATGGCAATAATAAAAGGGCCCCATCCAAAGTGCATTGAAGTCAATGGGAATTTTTCTGTTCATACTATGCTATAATGCTATGATAATCTAAGTATTCTTCTTCGAGTAGTGTCCCCATGGGTGCTCCACTGTCAGTGTCAGGCCCTGTCCCGGCACCGCAGCCCAGAGATTTTGAACAGCCGTAGTCAGCCGGATCACGCTTGCATGTTGAGATCTCGTGCCATTCGTGCCCTTAGTTTCATGTGCGATGTGACTCCCACCAGTTCCTCTCAACCACCTAGGGTCACAGACAGAGCTTCCCTCATCTCTGCTTTTCTCTTCGTCAGAAAGCTAAAATAGTTATTAGATAGGGTTAGGGTTGTTATCATTGTTCAAGTTGTTAGTAGTACATTCCGCCTGCAACAGATGCCCGGGTGAGCGCCATGTGCCTCAAAAGTGTGCACATTGCACTACGCTCATGGTCAGAGTGCGGCGTGACACGGAGATGCGCTTGCGTATGATTTTGTTTGATAAGGCACTTCAGCCTGCAGAGGCAATGTCTCCCTCGGACCCACCACCTCCTCAGAAGAGGAGGGCATCCTCTCCGGGTGCAGCCCCCATCTAGCCGCCAGCACCAAGTAGCAGGTTAAGTGCAGGAATCAGACCTGGCACTTCTGGTGCCACTTGGCAGTCAGGAGCGGTCATGAAGCATAGGAGGATGGCAGATATGGCACGGCTGACACTGAGCGTTATATCGGCACCAAGCATGATGGAACCAGAGACTAGAGTATTGCCACAGGAACCATCAGCACTAACGCCATCCACACAGAGAACCTCAGCACCGAAGCCGTCCGCACTGGCAGCCCCGGCACCAAAACCATCCACACTGGCTGCGCTGGCACTGAAGCCATATGCGCTGGCAGCCCCGGCACCAAAGCTGTCTGCACCAGCAGCCCCAGCATCGGAGCCAAGTCAATCAGTGCTGCAGCCTCAACCTATGGCATTTCATGACTCCATTATGCATAGGAAGGCTTTGGCCAAGTTGGACAAATCCAGAAGCCTTACTCTGATGTCACCATCTCCAACATTCTCCCCGGCACCGTCGCCCTCCCCTCCGGCACTGAGATCCCCACAGCCGCAGTGCTACGACATGCACCGTGAGCGCTATGTACAGAGCGGGCAAGGGGTGTCACCATCACCGCATAGATCGGCCCCGTGTATGGAGTACCACCATCACTCCAGGCATATATCGGTTTCACCTCCCCTTTCTTTGCGGAATTCGGTATATTATTCTCAGTCACCGGAATATGACAGGCATTACGGTTGCTCCCATAGACGCTCTTCACCAGACCGATATTATTACGATCACAGGGGCCACATGGCTCACTAGCACCATTCTAGAAGAGCCTCCCCCTATTACTGCAGATCTGTGAGTAGGGCTTCAGTTCCATAGTCTGACAGAGATCAACAAATGGCATCCCTACCACCCTCAAAATCTCCACCCCAGGCACAACAGCAATCACAGCCGAAAGAGGGTCAGTCAGAAGATGTGGAAGAGCAACATCCTGATCACTCACCTGCGGAGCGATCACCTTCCTCACCCAATGAAGCAGTCATACCGGGGGACATTTCCCCACTGGATTACATCAAGCAATTTCAGGACCTCTTCAAAAGGGTGGCTTCAACCCAGGAAGTCCAGTTGCTGGAAGTTCAGGAGAAGGGACACCCGTCTCCTGAAAAATCTCCAATCTACACAGAAAGCCAGAGAAGTCCTTCCAACTGATGAGGCTATCACGGAAGCAGCAGAAGAGATCTGGCAAATGCCTACATCCATATCCCCAATGAATAAAAGGGCAGACAAAAAGTATTTTGTCCCATCGAAGGGCTTAGAATTCAGCCAAATTCACCGGTGGTAGATGCGGTACATCACAGAGCAAAGACTCCCCAGTATAGAGCGACTGCATCGGACAAGGACAATAAGAGACTCAACCTCTTTGGTAGGAAAGTCTATTCCTCAGCAAGCCTCTTATTAAGAATTGCAAATTATGTGGCGTGGTTATCTAACCATGATTTCAACAACTATTCAAAATTAACCTCACTTATGGACTACCTTCTGGAGGCAAAGAAACTGGTGTTGAAGGCAATAGTCCAAGAGGGTTACGTGTCGTCCAGAACGGGGTTGCAAATTGCCCTTGATGTGGCGGATACATCTGCCCGAGCTGTGGCTACCCCATAACTATGAAGAGGTCCTCATGGCTCTATTCTGCAGGAGTCCCCAGGGAATTACACACCAAAGTGGAGGACCTCCTGTTTGACAAACTGAAGTTATTTGCCAAAAAGATGGATGACGTTCTCCACTCGGGAAAAGACACGTGTACTATCCTAAGAACCCTGGGTATGTACACCGCTCCATACCGCAGAAGGCGGTATCAACGTTCCAAAGATGGTATGATGTTTACTGCTACAAGCAGCAGCAACAGCGAGGGTTTGACCAACCCCGGGCTAGACAGCGCCCACAGAGAAGGCAAACACAAAACACTCACGCTCCTACTGCATCTACAAGCAAGCAGCAAGTTTGATTTTATTGTTGAGGGCTCCGAACCACACTCCGCAGTCACTGAGAAACATCAAGCTCCACCCATTTTCCATTATCATCTCAGGCCATTCTACCACCAATGGGCTGCGATTACTTCTGACTGCTGGCTCTTAGAGATTGTCTCCTCCGGACTCGCCATCCCCTTCACAACCTCATCCCTCTTCAGGGACCTCTCTCAAGAGACTCTACTCAAACAAGAGCTCAGTCGTCTTATATCAATTGCAGCAGTAGAAAGAGTATCAGATGAATTTTGGGGAAGGGGGTTTTATTCCCGCTATTTTCTTACGGAGAAAAAGATGGGAGAATGGAGGCCCATACTCAACCTTTAGAAGCTAAATCGACACTTAAAGGAGCAATGTTTCATAATTCTGGCAATGACAGTGGAGACTGGTTCACAGCCCTTAACTTCCAAGATGCCTATTTCCATATTACAATCCATCCAGCACACAGGCATTTTCTCAGATGTATAATAGGAGAAGATCATTTTCAGTATCGGGTGCTAACTTTCAGTCTATCAGCAGCATCCAGGATATTTTCAAAGACTCTAGCAATGGTAGCAGCACGCTTGCAATGGGAGGGAGTCGTAATTTTTCCATATTTAGACGACTGCCTCATAAAAGGTCATTCCCTCGCAGAAGCACAATACATGACAGAGACGGCACAGCAAACCTTCCACGTGCTAGGCCTAATGATAAATGAGAAGAAATCCACAACTACCCCATTGCAAACCCTGGATTTCATAGGCGCACACCTCAATTCAGTATCAGCGCACGCATATTTACCAGTGCAGAGGGTCCAGGCATTCAGGATCTCATAACCAGACTTGATACCAGCCCGATGGTCACAGTACTTACCTGTCTACAGCTACTGGGACATATGGCATCCACAAACCTATGCCGTACATCATGCCAGGTTATATATTCGCTGCCTTCAGCACTAGCTGGCATCAGTGTACATCCCCGCAAAACATCAGGTCACCAGGCTGGTTTCTCCTTCTTCCAAGGTGCGAGCCTCCCTTCAGTGGTGGACCAAGCCACACAACCTCTTAGCTGGAGTTCCATTTCACCAGCCTCCCCACTATAGACACATCTTTGATTGGCTGGGGGGCACCTCTCAACAATATGTGGGTGCAGGGCAAGTGGTTGCGAGTGGAAGTATCCCTCCACATACATTTGCTAGAGCTCAGAGCAGTTTTCAATGCCTGCAAGCATTTTCAACGGCATATCTGTGGCAAGAATGCAGGCATACTTACCGACAACATCGTCACCATGTACTACGTCAATCACCAAGGTGGAGCACGCTCTCTACCCCTTTGTACAGAGGCGGTCCATCTCTGGAACTGGTTCATTCGAAACGACATCACCTTAATAGCGTTGTACTTACCTGGCACAAACAACCTCACAGCAGACTCCTTGAGTAAACATTTCGTGCCCGACAATGAGTGGGAGATTCATATGGACGTACTGCACCGTATATTCTGCCGTTGCGGCTTCCCTCGCATAGACCTCTTCGCCACACGTGAGAATGCGAAGCGCGTCCACTATTGCTCCAGAGTAGGTATGGATCAGGGATCTCTCAGGGATGCCTTCCTTCTGCATTGGGGGCCCCCCTTCTTTACAGATTCACTCCTATCATCCTCATACCCAGAGTGTTGACAAAAATCAAGATGGACAAGGCCACAGTGACTCTCATGGCCTGGGCGAGGCAGTCGTGGTTCCCATTCCTGAACAGAATGTCCCTCCGGAAGCCATATACATTACCGAACCTGCCAGACCTGTTAACACAGGACCAAGAGGCGCCTTCTCCACCCGCAGCTGCACACCCTTCATTTGACTGCTTGGCTCATAACTGGTTCAACCCATCCGAGCAGGCTTGTTCAGACCAAAGGAAGGATGTTCTGCACAGCAGGAGAGGCACTACTCGCAGGACCTACCAGTTTAAGTGGCGGAGGTTCACGTCATGGGGTTCTACTAATGGGCTCACCCCAGAGTCTGCATCTATCCAGCACATACTTGAGTATATCCTATCCCTCAGCCATGGGGGTCTTTCCCTTCTGTCCCTGAAAGTTCACATTGCCGCAATTAGTGCTTTCCGTCACTCTGTAGATGGTATGTCAGTGTTCTCATATCCAACTACGAAAAGATTCCTTAAGGGCCTTACCTTCTGCTGCATAGACCCCCACTACCGATGTGGAACTTAGACCTAGTCTTGGATACCTTACCCAGCCTCCATTTGAACCCCTGGCCACCACATCCCTTCAGTTGCTGACACTTAAAGTCATTTTTCTACTGGCTATAACTTCCACCCGTAGAGTGAGTGAGATAGCGGCACTGATGGCAACACCACTGTGCACCCTTTTTACCAAGAATCAGGTCATATTTAGGCCTCATTCCAAAAGTATGTCCCACATTCCATCTTAATGAGCCAATTATATGATCTTCCCCGCCTCCCCATATTTCACCACGGGAAGCCCAGTTACATAGGTTGGACATTTGGCATGCGCTCGCCTTTTGTATAGACAGAACCAAAATCTGGAAGAAAACAAACGGTTTATTGCTCTCTATAGCTGACCGCACCAAAGGCGAAGCTCTTTCCTACCAACGCATTGCCAAACTCATAACAATCTGTATTACCACGTGTTACTCGATCCGCAGCAAGCCTCTTCCAGTATATCCTAGGCCACATTCTATGAGGGCCATAGCCATGACTATGGCATTCCTTAAGGGAATCCTGCTTCAAGATATATGTCACATGGCCATCCAATGCCACTTTCATGAGACATTATGCAATTTTACACGAATTAGCAAAGGACTCCTCGGTGGTTACAGCAATACTGTCAGCTCCACATCAACTCTGATTATGGAGCGCTTCCTCAAATCTGTATGACTACTGCTCTGCAGTCACCTACAGTGGAGCACCCACGGGGACCACGCGAAGAAGAAGAAGAGGTTACTCACCTTGATGCAGTAGTGATGGTTCTTTGAGATGTGTGTCCCCGTGGGTGCTCTCCTACCACCATTCCAGAAACTATGGGGCCAGATCTTCAATTAGTGTAAATCAATTGATGGCAATGGAGCTCTGCTGATTTACACAGTGGAGGGTCTGCACTGACTGCTCAGTAGACCATGGCAGCTGACCAACACCCCATAGCCACAACAGAGACAAAAACAGACAGAGAAGCATCATTCCAGCTCAGGCACAGATGGGCCCCTCCTCTCCACGTTAGGCCATCATTTTCAGGGAGTGTGAAACGCTCCTTGATCAGCATGGTACCAGGCTACATCCACTTTGCACTGGCGTAAATGAGAACGCAAGACTAAAGGCAATGGTGAAGTGGACCGTCACTCACTATTACATCCCCCTGCAGAGATGGTGTCATGTGACCATCTTGCCTCAACCATTTTGCCGCCTTCTGTACATCTGTGTTTGTATCTAATACTTCTCCCCGGGTTTTCTGCTGTCGGATGCCACACAGAACCAGTGATGTGCCCTCAGCCCATTCTATTGCATCACTGTGTTGCAGAGAGTGAAGAGGGCGTATGCTCCCTGAAACAGCAGAGAAATGATCCATCTAATATGCAAGCCCCGCAGTATTGTTTGAACTTGTACTGTCCTATCCCTTAGACATTTCTTTGTTACCATCTTGGACAGCCTGGATGAGTCACATGGTGTCTGATAGAACGCAACTCTCTCTCACACACACTCATACATGGACATGGAGTGAAATCCCCATCTCTGAAGGGTTTAAGAATTGGTTAGATAAACACTTGTTAGGGATGGTCTAGATTTATTGACTCCTGTCTCAGTATTTGGGGAGAGGGGCAGAAATGACCCCTTGAGGTCCCTTCCAGTCCTGCTTTTTCATGACTCTATAATAAACAGTGTTCATAGTGCCCTTCAAAGCAGACCTATTCTTGTAGGCTGTGTCTACACTGGCAAGTGATTCTGGAAAATCAGCCGCTTTTCCGGAAAAACTTGCCAGCTGTCTACACTGGCCTCTTGAATTTCCGGAAAAGCACTGACGATCTCATGTAAAATCATCAGTGCTTTTCCGGAAAAACTGTGCTGCTCCCATTCGGGCAAAAGTCTTTTTCCGGAAAACTGTTCTGGAAAAGGGCCAGTGTAGACAGCACAGTAGTGTTTTCTGCAAAAAAGCCCCGATCGCGAAAATGACGATCGGGGCTTTTTTGCAGAAAAGAGCGTCTAGATTGGTCAGGGACGCTTTTCTGGAAAAAGTGCTTTTGCAGAAAAGCGTCCTGCCAATCTAGACGTGCTTTTCCGAAAATGCTTTTAACGGAAAACTTTTCCGTTAAAAGCATTTCCGGAAAATCATGCCAGTGTAGACGTAGCCGTACTGTTCCAACACGCCTAACCCAACAGATTAGTGACAGGGCATGAACCACACGCTATGTAATAATTTGGCAGTTCTCAGAGAATGGGTTTCATAAATTCGAGGCACATTATTTATGTCTACATTTGAACTAATTCGTATTTGCCCTGTAAATGGATTTAGCTGCAAATGGTGCTGGATTGATAGCTTTGAAAACAGAGTGGTATTTCTCACCCCAGGTACAACGCAGGTGGAATCTGGCAACCCTGACAAGTCATGTAGTCTGGAATCTTCACAAGTATCAGTGTTGGCTTAATTCTGTCCCTGTGAAAATCAAGAAGAGTTTTACGAGGCTTTGTGAAAACCCATCCTTCATTTCTCTGGGCTTCAGTGTCGGAACCTAAATGGGGAGAATATGCTTCCCATCATCTGCCATGCCTAGTCCAACTGTAAGATCTTTTGGGGCTGGGGCCTAAACGACCCCATATTGACTTCTGGGAAGGAAGACGACTTACAAGGGACCATTCAATATGGAAGTTCTTTTACATGACACCTTATAGCCATGGGAATCTGCTGCTAAGGCAGAGACTGTCCTCTAGTTCTTATTCAAGCTGAATTTCGATCTCCTGTCCTAGTTATGGATTTCCTTCCAGGGACTGACCCTTCACTGCTTACTCAGCCAAAACTCATCTTGGGGTCAGTGGACGTTTGTTCTGAGTGTTGGGTTCAGGATTGGGCCCTAAATCTCTGATCTGCTTTGGCTGCCATTTCTTCCCTTAACAAGGGAGTGCAGGTTACTTTTCGGGGGGGCTTTCTAGCATTGTCACAAAGCAATAGGCTCTCAGGCTGCTCCCAGCCCACCTTGCCCCAGGTACATTAAAGCTCACAGGCAGCGGAGACACAGAAACATTTTCCTGGCAGGGAAGCCATGTTGCTGGGTGATTTACTCATCTCCGAGAGTAGGGAAGTGTTCTGACATTTTAAAGTTGACTAGAAAAGACCATCGCCCACCCTCTCTCCAAGACCTCATTCCCATTGCTGTCTAAGAGAGCCACTTCTGGCCAGTCTGCTACCCTGAAATTCATTCCAGTGAGCGCATCTGACCTGTTTTGTTCTATGCCATGTCTTTATGCTTTTGCATTTTGGACGGGGAGATAACACACAAGAGTTTCAAATCATTTCCACCAACATTGGCATACAGGGCTAGGTTTCCACATTTCTCCACTCCCATCTAGGGGCAGAGTTACCCCCATGTTTGGGGGAAGAGGGTCACACAAGGAGATGCTGGATAATGGACACAAAATAGGGGCTAGATTTTTTTCATTAGCTACCTAAATTGATACTGAGCTCTTTGGGAAAAAAAATCCAGCCTCTTATGCCCCTTCTGTTTACCCCAGAAGTCAAAAAGGGCCAATTAATCTTGTCACAGGCAAGGCTCAATTACAACATGCTGAGGCCCGAAGCTATGTCGAGTTTAAGAGACGCTATACCACAACCCTGGGTATTATTCTAACAGAAAGAACAATGACAATAGAAATAACCCAGTTTTATATTTGCATCATTATAGGCAAGGATGCAACTAAAAACTAGTCATTCTTTTTTTATTTAGAGGCCCCTCTTAATCCAAGGCCCAAAACTGTAGCTGACTTAGCTTGCACTAAATCCAGCCCTGGTCATAGGCTGCATCTGGAAGAGAGCCAGGGCTAGGAAGTTCTAATGGGGAAGGAAGCCCAGCAGGGCAGGAGCTCTCTCAGCTGGATGCGATGCGTCAGCAAAGAAATCTGAAGTCGGTCCAAAGAAAAGAGGGGAGTGGCAAGTGACAAGAGGAAATCTAGGGGGGAGAGTGCTAGGATCCTGCGTTGGATTATCAACTCTGGCAAAGGCCTGAGAAAGGCGACATCCCCATGGGGTGCAGCAGAAGGCCTGGTGGTAAGCCAGAACCAGAGAGGAAATGTAGGACGCTGCCCAGGGAAATAGCAATAGGGTCCGCAATTAGGTAGACAATGGTTGCTGGAGCATAAGGACGGAACATGGAATACAGGCCAGGCTGAGTTCCCCTGCCAACCACTAGAAAAACAGCTTACTCTAGGCTGTGCATTGGAAGACTGAAGCCAGGTCTACACTAGACCTGGAAGGTTGGGTTAAGGCACACAACTCCAGATACATAAAATACGTAGCTGGAGTCGGTTTACCTTAAGCCAAGCTTGGCGCCATCTTCACAGAGGGAGGCTAGTGGAAGAAAACTCTCCCGTTGGCTTTCCTTACTCCTCGTGACTGCCAGGAGTACCAGCACCAGCCAGAGCATTCAATTTAGCAGGTCTTAACTAGACCCGCTAAATCTAATACCAGAAGATCGATCTCCAGTGTGGTAAGTACAAGTCCAGAGAGACTTTGATAGCCTGGACGGGGAAAACTTGCCAGAGGACCAAATCATGAAGCAGGAGCAGCCCAGAGTGATGAAAAGGCAGTAATCTGATTCTGGACAGAGTGAAACCACAGAGCGAGAAAGCAAAAGAAGAGGTGTCAGCCTAGCTGAGAGCTAATCCTCAGATGTCGCTGCAAGGAGATGCCACAACTCTCAGTAGTAAACCCAGGGCACTCCACTTGAGTTCGGCCCATTGCCTCCTGGCATCCCCAGAAACTGTTTGCATGGGCCCAGCTCTGAGCACTGTTTTGCTCCTGAGCACTGATTCCCAATCAACACTCTGTGACCTTTGAAAGTAGATACACTGTCTTGTTACCTTATACAATTCAAGGTGATGCCACTAAAGAGCTTGTCTGCAAGGTTTTATAACAGCCAAACCTCTGTGATTAAATTCCTGTTATGTTCTAAAACTTCAGGAATTAAAGGGAGAGAGTTGGGTTTTTTTCCTCCAGCATGCACATATACACACTAAACAGCACATTTGTCTCCCTTAAGGTAATTAAATGACAGGTGTGAAAGTTGCTTCTTGTCAACACTTCTCCTAGAGATCTTCCATGTGTAATGAAAAACAATTCAGCCTGGCAGAACCTCAAATGCTTACAACTCAACTGCTGCTAACCAAGCAGGAGTTTTAAGTAATTTTGGGGGGTATGTTGAGCTGTTACTCTTGACC
This sequence comes from Pelodiscus sinensis, assembly GCF_052426305.1. NCBI lineage: Eukaryota > Metazoa > Chordata > Testudines > Trionychidae > Pelodiscus > Pelodiscus sinensis. The sequence continues at coordinate 18,215,034 of NC_143078.1, read as the reverse complement.
TGACTGAAGTGGGGTATTAGGAAGTTATCAGCTTTGTTCTGATGACACTGACATTCTCTCTCATTGAAGCTGATGGACCAGGTGTACTGTAGAGGGAGTAAGCCATGCTGATCAAAAATTTGCCATCAAAACATTTTATTCAATGAATTTCTTGGATCAAACAGAAATTTCAACACATACAAATTCTGCTTTCAGCAACATTTTGGGAGGAGGATTCATTGAAAATGGAAAAACAAGACAATTTTTTTCCATTTTGGCAGCCAAAAGCAGAAATTTCAATTTTCCGTAGCCAAAACTGAAAAATGTTTGGCTTTTCGCTTTTCAGTTTACCTTTGAAAACATGAACACTTTTGAAGGAAGAAAACAGCTAGAAAGAACAAAATATTCATTTCCAATGAATTTTTTCAGGGGGGAGAAAAAAGTTAGTATAGTTGTCTCATGTCTCACATCTTGCCAAATCGGTATTGTTAACAGGAATGTGTTCCCTCACAGGCCTTCTCTGGTGATTATAATAAAATAATACATAATTTTTGCCAACCCCTACAAAGTGGCACTAATGTAAGTATGGATGGTAGTTTAGCATCCATGGTCCCACTCAGTCCTCCTGGGTCCAAGGCTGTGTCCAGACTCCATGCCTCCGTCGACGGAGGCATGTAGATTAGCGAGATCGGAAGAGGGAAATGAAGCCGCGATTAAAATAATCGCGGCTTCATTTAAATTTAAATGGCTGCCCCGATCTGCCGATCAGCTGTTTGTCGGCAGATCGGGGGAGTCTGGACGCGATGCCCCGACAAAGAAGCCTTTCTTCATCGACACAGGTAAGCCTCGTGAAACCAGGCTTACCTGTGCCGATGAAGAAAGGCTTCTTTGTCGGGGCATCGCGTCCAGACTCCCCCGATCTGCCGACAAACAGCTGATCGGCAGATCGGGGCAGCCATTTAAATTTAAATGAAGCCGCGATTATTTTAATCGCGGCTTCATTTCCCTCTTCCGATCTGGCTAATCTACATGCCTCCGTCGAAGGAGGCATGTAGTCTAGACACACCCTTGGGGTGTGATAAAACCTATTCATAATGGAGTTTGCAATGTGGACACTGGCCTCTAGGAAGTGAGACCACACAATTCATTTCATGTATGACACCAAACAACCCTTCAGATGTCCAGAGTGACCTAGACAAAATGGATAATTGGGCCCAAAGAAATCTGATGAGGTTCAACAAGAATGAGTGCAGAGTCCTGCACTTGGGACGGAAGAATCCCAAGCAATGTTACAGGCTGGGGACCAGCTGGCTAGATAGCAGTTCAGCAGCAAAGGACCTGGGGATTACAGTGGATGAAAAGCTGCATATGAATCAACAGGGCATCCTTGTGTCCAAGAAGGCTTAAGGCATATTCACATGCCTTAGTAGGAGCATTGTCAGCAGATCTAGGGAAGTGATTATTCCCCTCTATTTGGCACTGGTGAGGCCATATCTGGAGTATTGTGTCCAATACTGGGTCCCCCACTACATCATTGAAAATCTCTCTAGTTCTTTACTAATCCCTCAAACCAGCCTGTGCCCAACCATCTTATCTGATCCAAAGGGGCTTTTCATTCCTACAAGGATGCTCCTGACTGCAGCAGCCTATGGCTGCATTCACACGCTGACATGGGAAGTTTTGATTCTGGGATACTCTGTTACTGTTCTGATTGACACCCCTGGCTGATGGAGATATGGTGAGATGCCACCCTTAGCACTTCATTGGATAGTCCATGCAGAGCTTTCCAATACAGACCTGTGGCTCAGGCCAGGAAAGGTCACATTGGTCCGACTCCTTGTAGATTATTCTCTGCAACTGGCAACTTCCATCCCTGGAATCGCTCCATGGCATTCACTGGAGTAACATCAACAATTGTTTTGACCAAATATTCCCACTGATGTTTCATGCCCCAGATCCTGCTGTGCTACACCAGTGTAAAACACCAAAGGCCTCATCTGAGAGACTCACTTGGTGGGTAGTGGTGAGAAGAGAATCATATTGTTCTATGTCTAGCTGCATTTTTAATCAACACCATTCAGAAATGCCCCATGATTTAAGAGCTCTCACTTCAATGCAAGATGTTAGTTGCTTCCAGCGATATACTCAGAAACCTTTACCCCAAACCTTTAGGGCTACGTCCTAAAAGGCTACACAAAATTAAAATACATTTCATTTATTTCATTCTGTCTTGAGTAGGAGTCAACAAAATATACTGCAAAACCCACTGAGCCAATGACTTGTGAAGTATTAGAAAAAATCAACAATCACAAGATCATTTACATTGGGAAAGGAAGGACTGGTGTTAAAAATTAGGTTTAAAAGGCAGATAGAATCATAGAATCCTGGGGTGGCAGAGACCTCAGGAAGCATCAAGTCCAGCCCCCTGCCCAAGGCAGGACCAACCCAACTCAATCAGCCCAGCCAGGGCTTTGTCCAGCCAGGACTTAAACACCCCTAGGGATGGAGATTCCAGCCCCTCCCTAGGGAACCCAGCCCAGCGCTTCCCCGCTTGCCTGGTGAAATAAATAATATCATACCAATCTACCTATCCCCATCACACTAATCTATTGCCGTTCTTATATTGGCATCCATCATAACCGCGGATTATAAAAATGCATTCTCAATTAAATTTAAAGTGGGTCTAGGTACTATTTTTATTTATCCCAATGGGAAACTTTTAAATTTTTTTAAAACTTTTAAAAAAGATTTTTTAATACAACTCTAATATGGAGGGGGGTGTTAGGCTCCATTATGTTTCTCCCGCATTGTTAACACAGTTAGCACACACTTCAGAAACAATACATAAAACAAAACCAATCAGCCACTCACCTCAAGCTGGTCAATGTTAATATTTCTTCTTCTTCTGCAATAAAAACCTGGTGTACGTGCTGCCTGGGATTGTCCTGTGGCAGGTGGCTGCTTGTCTCTGCCACAAAGGTAAGGATTAGAAAGTGTTTCCCTCACATAAGACTCCGATTCAGAAATCCGACACGCCAGCGAAACCCTATCTCGTTTTGTTGTTTAGGCTTTAAAGGAAACACAAGGCAGAGACACCATCCCCACAGTAGGGTTGTTTGTTTAAACAGAATCGGTGCTTTTGTATGCTCGAGTGACAAATCCTGTAAGCAAACTATGGTCTGGTAAGGAAACCCTTATTTTGAAATATGGTTGTATAGGGGCAGACCTTGGCTGCCCAAAGCATGCGAGCTCCTGATCAGAATTTCCTCTCATGCTTTGGGCAGATCCTCGTGTGGTCTTAAAGCCATGTACCACATTGACAGCTGAGAATTGTGTGTGTGTGTTGTGCTTTCCGTCTGTAGCTCTCCAAGCACTTCAAAGAAATGGAAGCATTGTTCTCTCCCTTTTAAGGCTAGGTTCAGTGAGACATGAGAAAAAAACAGTTTGCTCAGTTACAGACAGAACCCCTGATTCCCATGCCACAGTCCTCTCCTGCTGGCCCATACCACCTCTCAGATCAGAGCTGTCTGATGTAGGGTTATAGTACAGCCTTCAGATGATGAAATGCTGAGAGCACAGTAGGTCAAGATTTGCAAAGGGGACTGGTGATTTTCAGGGCCTCCGTTTTTGGGGGTGTCCAACTTGCAGCATCTATGGGACTTGTTTTGAAAAAGTGCTGAGTGATCATCTCTCCAGAAACTAGGTCTTTTCAGGCATCACTAATGCTGAAACTAATGGCTTCTTCTGAAAAACACCTAGATATTTCTGAAACTCCCAGCCACCTCTCTGGTCTTCAGTAATCCTGATGCTTCATTTTATTCTTTCATTTGCTTGCACCAAAAAAGAAATGAAGAAGCCTGGTTTTGGAGGATGCTACTGAATTATTGCCAAGTTGCACTTACGATTTCATCCCATGGCCCTTTTACATGGATTGAAAGGGTGTGAATACCAAATACGGATAGTACAAAGTGGTTATCACTAGGAGCCATCAGTGACTGAACTCCAGTGTAATTTACATTGATCTAAGTTTGTAGTACCGGTGTGGCCCCAAAGCTTTGAAGTGAGGTGCCCCCCAGTAGCCTGGATTCTTCTCTCTAACCCAAGTGATTCCAGATGGCAGATTCTCTTCCAATGGTGCTTATCCCTGCTCTGCCTCTGGACTTCTTACTTTAATCCAACTTGTGAAGTATTAGAAAAAATCAACAATCTAATACTTCTAATCAACTGGTGGCCAGTTTCAAGAAGCCCGTAAAGACCAGCGTGAGTAAGGAATGACAGGCATCATTAATGGCAGTCGCTGCCTCCAAGGTATAAAGAGATTTCTAACAGAAATGGTTACAGTCTGATGATATGAATCTTGTTAATTACTCAGGCAATCTACTAGTAATAACAGGAACTTATTCAACGATACGAGGAACATATCAAGACTCACGTAATCATGTCAGTCTTAGCAATCATGCTAGAAAGAGGGCAGCTTTCCAAAAAGGTGTGAAGTTGTTGCAATCACATCCGGAGATATGGCACGAAAGACCCATTCATTAATAGCTAATGGACAAATAAATAAAAGATAGTGATGCTCTGGGAATCACTGCTCTCCCTCTGCATTTCTCTTTTCCTCTCAGGTCTCCTCTATGTTACTTCTTTCTTCCCTTTTTCACTATCTCATTCACCAGGGCTACTCAACACGTAGCCCACAGGTGGGAGACAAAACAAAAAAGCAGTCAATATAATGGTCTCCTATTGAGATACATTTTAGTTGTTAAATTCCTGGACTGTCATTGCTCATTAAAAGTGCTGTCACGTGGGTGGAAATCAGGGAAATGTTGCATTTTATTAATATCAACAGAACTGACTGAAATGGGGCCTGTGTGTTGTGTCGTCTTGCCTTAATCTTTGTATTCATGCCTATCAACCACACTTAAGTTGCAGCCCTCAGCATATGCTGTGAATGTCATTGTGGCCTCCAGGCTTCCAAAGTTGAGTAGCCCTGCCGTACACACTTCTTATTAGGGTTGCCAGATGGTTTAACCAAAAATACCGAACACCCCCCCCAAAAAAAAAATCCACTGGGGAAAAAATTCTATTCAGAAAACAAAAGGGAGGGACCAAAGTTGTCGAGCAGAACAAAAAAGGACCCTGAGAGTTATTAAGCAAATACTTTTGAGGCTTTTTGGCCTTAACACGCTTCCGGTGGCCATCCCCTATCTTGTATTCCTCCTCTGGGCCAGACAGCTCCTCTGCAGAACAGGTAAGCACCCGGTATTGTCACCTCCTGGCCGAGAAAAAATCAGAAAATACCAGACAATTTTTCTACTGAACAGGAGGCGAAAATACCAGACTGTCCAGGTCAGTACCAGACACCTGGCAACCATACTTCCTATTTATAATGGAACAGTTTAAGACTCTGTGCATAGTGGAAGGAGAAACGCCATTCCTAGCCATGCTGGCTAATAGCCATTAATGGACTTAACCTCCATGAATTTATCTAGTTCTTTCTTTAACCCTGTTAACATTCTGGTCTTTACAACATCCTCTGGCAGGGAGTTCCACAGGTTCAATATGTGCTGTGTGAAAAGGGCCCAGCACTCCTGGCTACCACTGCCACTGGCAGGGGCACGTGCCATCCAGGCAGCACTGAGGGCTGATTGCCCCACAGCCCTTCCCACTCTAACCAAGGATCCATCCCTTCTGGGAGAGCGGAGCTGGGGCCCACTCACCTTACCCAGGGGCCCTGAAATTCTGTACTCTGCCCTGTATGCAGGAGTGTGGACAGTATTCCAAATGGCTTCTCCTCATCTTAAATTCTATTAGATCAATGGGCAGATGGAGAGAAGGCTCTAGCTGTTGTCCCCTAGAGGAGAAGGATTTTGTTTTCCTCTGACACAACCTCCCTGACAATCAGAGGGCAGGAAGAGGGGATGCTGAGGAGAGACTCTGCTTTCCAGACCCACAGCGAGAAGGGCAGAGGATGCAGTTACCGGGGGGAGATGCTGGAGAGTTCGATCAGGTGGAATGACGAAGAGAAGGATGGAAATTCACAGATCAGGTGCCCTGGTGAGCACTGCTGAAACTAACCAGGTAACCCAACCCACCTGGTATCCTTCACAAGGGCAGCGTGTGTCTGGCCATTCGCTGGCCTTTCAGTCAGTCCCTAACCTGCTCCCTTGGGCTGCTTCCAAACTCCCCAATCAGCACCAGGGAGAGGGAACGTGGGCACAGAAACCTGAAGACTGGAGCCTGAAAGAGCAGCACCAGGTGGGAAACAAGGGGACTCATTCTCCCTCCGCTTCACTGGAGGTGACCCTGTCCTGCCTGCCATCTGGCACAAACCTGGCACCTGCTGCGGCAAGGGCTGAGCTAGAGAGGGCAGGAGGCAGCCTCGTGCCAGTGAGTTCATTGGCCACAGGGTGGTGCACAGTGCATGGTTAGTCTGTCTGCTGGGCGGGAGGGGACCGTGTGTGATGGGTCTTTGCCTCTCCTGACAGCAATTCTGCTGTTAACCCCGCACAGGGCTGCCATCTTCCAAGCTGGGATGCCTGATCACACTCACACTGGTGCCAACCTGAAGTAATTCCAGTGAAACCAATGGAGGTTTACACCTGCAGAACTGAAATCAGAAGCTGACCTGTGACCCTGATTCTGACTCTGAAAAGCAGGCTTACCCAGTCTCTCGGATATCTTCTGATACAAGGGGGATTCTCTGGTGGACCAGGGCAGGTAGAACAGCTCTGCGCTATCTTTTTGCAGTCCCTGACACAGGGACTGGTTGGGAGCAGAAGGGACTGATTGGCTGTGGATTTATTCTGGGGTGCTACACGGGCTCCACGAGGAACGGTCACAGCAAAGTGTAAATTAGAGCACCCCTTGGGCTGCTGTAGTTTGTGCACGAGAACCCTCTGGTCCTCAGCGGCCTGCTTCAGAATCTGTTTCCCTTCTCAAATGTTAATGATACTCAGAAGGTGTCAAGTTAGCAACCCTAGAAACCGAAATCTGCCAGTGACCTTGCAGACCGAGGACAGCCAATGCAAGTTGATCCCAGAGGGGGAAAGGACAGTGCGGGTCACCCAGCTCACTCTCCCCAGGCTGCCATGGGGATAGATTTCCAGAGTTCATTTAGTTAACTGCTTCACCTTTCCTACCACATCTGCTGAGTCAATTACCCCCCCCCCCCAGCCTCCCTTGTCATCTTGCTCCATTGTATAACTGTTCTTGGATCCTTTTTCCTGCTGTTCAGCCTGGTTCTTTCCCTGTTTCTGCATCAGAACATTCTCTCTAGTCTTATTCCCCATCTTTCCTCTCTGGCAGCATCCACTAGACACAGCTGCCCTGGCTCCTCAGCCCTCATTGCTCACGGCTGGGTGAGTGCACTCCCTAGCACGCTTTCCAAAGGCTTTCAGATCATCATAATGGCCTGACCCTGCTGAGCAACTTTTCTGACTCCAGCTTAGGCTGTGCTCATGCTCCCAGCGCAATCAGTGAGAGTTTGGCCACTGACTCCAACAGAAGGAGAATCAGACCCATTAGCAGAAGAGGCGAGGAGTCCTGTGGCACCTTATAGACTAACTGAAGGGTAGGAGCATAAGCTTTCGTGGGCAAAGACCCACTTCGTCAGATGCATGGAGTGGAAATTTCCAGAGGCAGGTATAAATATGCAGGCCAGAATCAGGCTGGAGATTCTCTCTCTAGCCTGATTCTTGCCTGCATATTTATTCCTGCCTCTGGAAATTTCCACTACATGCATCTGACGAAGTGGGTCTTTGCCCATGAAAGCTTCTGCTCCGACCCTTCAGTTAGTCTATAAGGTGCCACAGGACTCCTCACCGTTTTTGCAGATTCAGACTAACACGGCTCCCCCTCTGATAATTAGCAGAAGAGACCATTTTAACGAGGGGACTTGGAAGGAGACACTAGGAGCATTCTCCCGAGCCCCTGAAGGGAATGGAAACACTCATTTGACTGTTACTGATGTCCTGCCCAGACTGGGACAGTACGAGGGACAGTTCTGAGATGTTCACAATGCAGACCAGCATGTATTTGGCATAGAAGGAAGGAATTCGCACCCTGGAGCAGGCAGCGGGGAAGAAAACTCCAATAGCATCTCCCTGCATCACAGCCAAAATAACCCATCAACACAGCACTTGTGTTTTACTGGCAGCTTCCCACTGCAGACACTGGCCCCGTTTGGCAGCTGGGCTAACCTGGTGTCTCTCTATGTTAATAAGGCTATGCTGATTTACATCTGCTGAGGAATGGCCTGCAGTTCTCACTTGGCCTGGTTTCCTTTGGGTCTCCCAGCAATGTTCCATGTAATAGCCGCTAGAGTTTTGCAGGTGAAGGAGAGGATACCGCTGACGTGTATTTGTAGTGCTACTTGTAGATTTTAAACATAGAGCTGGTGGGAAATAGTTTTCCTACCCTGACTTTTTTTGGGGGTGGTAGGGGAGAGTGATCCCTGCAAGCTGTGCACTTGTGCTCAGGAGAGATTCCAATGCCACTGAGCTGATTAGCAGAGCGCCCACTGCAAGGTTGCGTGTTTTTCCTGATCGTGAACATTCAAACATGCCTCAGTGCACAGAACATTTATTCCACACATGGATTGAAAAGATTGGCGGGAACACTGAGGATAGGTTGAGAGTTTGAAAATGTTTTCCTTCCTAAATCAGGGCCCAAAACACAACAGCTCAAAGTTATGCAAACCAATAATCTGAAATGAAACTCGTTCAGGTCAAGCTAAACATTTCATTTCAATTCTGACCTTCTTAACCTTTCCAAAATGATCATTTGCTTACATTGAAAAAAATCATTTCAAATAAAAGATCCAGAAATTTTCCTCTAGAAAAGGTTGAAATGGGACCATCTGATAGCTCCAAAACTTCCTCTTCCCTCTCAATATTTTTCATAGCAGAGAATTTGTCAAAACCAGACCTTCACTCAGCAAGTCTGGTGTTGAGGGATTATTTCCTGACAAAATATTGTGTGGAAAAATTCTTACAAGCTCTTCTTAAATGTCTTTTAACCAAAGACTGAATCCTGCATTTCTCACCACGGAAATGCTGCCGAATGAAGCATCTGAACCTCGTGTTCACTGTGCCTGCTGAGGGTGTGGCAGTGATCAATAGCAACCAAATGCACAGCTTCTATCTGAGCCAGTGTTTGCAGGGCCCCCACTGTAAAAGTATTTCAGCATAACTGGGCATCCCTGCCGCCCTGTGAGATAAATACCAACCCCCACCCCTTTTACATGGGGATTAATGAGTCTTTGTCCAAGTCAGACTTCCTGACTCTTGGATCCAGAATCCCACTCTGAGAGCGCTGGCCTCACCTTTGTCCTCTATACACCCGTCTTGTTAATGCCCACCCATTGCTTACCTTTCAGGATCTGTTTCCGCTGGTGCTCTGATTTCGCTGCTATCCCTCCTGGCTTGGAGTCACCAGGGAATCTGATCACTGTGCCCTCACTCCACCCTCTGGGTCAGACATTTGCTACCAGGGCTGGGCCCGGTTCCGACCCCGCAGGGACATTGTTCCACACCTCTCTTCCCAACGTGACACCGCAGCATGAATAATTGCTATGCAGACATGCCTGTTAGGGGTCTCACGATCCAAACCACATCACTCCAGTTCGTGCACAGGAATATTGTGTGTAGCTGCCTGGCTGAAATCAAGCTAATCATTCTAAACTAATCAAGCTAAACAGTCGCTCAATAAAACGCAGTTCTTATCAGTAATAACTCTTCGCCTTCCAGCCACCTCAGCAGACAGCTGGACTCACAGCTGCACCTACCCTAGGAAGAATAGCCCAGGAAAAAGTAGCCCGCTCTCCAGTTCTAATAACCACATAGCAGGATAGTGCAACATCCATCTCCAGATCTTAACTCATCCATGCAACAACCTCCACTGGGAAGGAAACTTCATTAGAGCCATTGGACAGATAGGGAAATGAAGGTGACTTGCTCAAGGTCACTCAGGGAGTCGCTGGCAGAGCTGAGGACAGACCCATATGTGTGTTCACCTTTTTTGATTGTATCCTTTGGTATATATGGTCGTGCCAATTTTCTTCCACAATTTGATCTGAGGAAGTGGGTCTGGCCCACGGAAGCTCATCACCTAATAAACCATCTTGTTAGTCTGTAAAGTACTAACAGTACACAGTCCTGTTTTTTGTTTCAGCCAGACCAGACTAACACGGCTGCATCTCTATCACTTAAAGACTAACAAAACATGTAGATGGCACCATGAACTTTCATGGGCGCAACCCACTTCTTCAGATGAGGGAAGCTGTCAGAAGAGCAAAGAAGAAAGGAGTTAGTAGTGGAGGGTTATAATGGGGCAGTTTTAAGACGTGAAAATCAGAATGGACAGACCAAATCTCAACAGGCTAGGAGCCCATCTCACTCATGTGTCTCCACAAGAGGCCCTGTTCTAGCAGACACACAAGGTCAGTGAAATCTGCTCCGTGTAGCTCTCAACGTTCAGCGGGAGGTTCATCTGCAAGGGATGGTCAGAAGCTGCCAATGACCCAGTTTGACACTGAACAAGCCACTCAAGGTCATTGTACTCTTCGTGTGTGTCCCCCCCCCTCCCCCCAGCTCCAGGCCATCCCCAGACATAGCCAACTAGGGGAGTGGCATGTGCTGCTTGAACATACTCGTGTGTTCTCCAGCACAGCGGTACCGACAGCCAGAACCCCTCATTAATAATGCAGAGTCCGGGCATGCAGTGAGAGAACAGCAGGTCTATGAGAGATGCCATGGCGTGCCTCTGAATGAGCAGCAGTCAAGAGTTATGCTTCCCAGATGTCACCATGCACAGGAATGCATTTGAAATTGATGATGATCAGGATACTGAGTGATGGCTATTGTACAGAGAAGGCAACGTGACAAACATCCCGCATTAACCTGAGCAGCAACAGGATTGGGCCTGCTGTCCTATGAGGCTTAACGGGAAACAAAACCAAATGCACCTCCACATATAGAACATTGATGAGTCAGGGAGCTTCGTATTTTAAAAATGGCATCTTAGCCCCTTTGTCATGCGGGGGACATTGTTTACTGGGGCAGCTGATTACAGGCAGTCCCCGAGTTACGTGGATCCGACTTACATCGGATCCCTACTTACGAACGGGGCTTTTCTCGCTGCAGAGGATGCGGGCGGCGGGACTGCCCAGACACACCGCGGTCCCGCCGCCCGTGTCCTCCGCAGCGAGAAAAGCCTGGTCTGCTGGGGGGGGGGGGGGGCGCACTAGCTGCGCCCCCCCCCCCCCCAGCAGACCAGGCTTTTCTCGCCGCTGGTCAGTTTCAACAGCGGCTGAATCAGGACGCCTGGGGTAGAGCAGCTGGGGGGCTGCCGGGTTGGTCCCACAGCGCCGAGGTGCAGCGCTACTGGGCCAACCCAGCAGCACCCCAGCTGCTCTGCCCCAGGCGTCCCCAAGTCAGCCGCTGCTGAAACTGACCAGCAGCTGACTACAGGAAGCCCGAGGCAGAGCTGCTCTGCCCCGGGCTTCCTGGAATCAGCCGCTGATCAGTTTCAGCAGCAGCTGACTTGGGGACACCTGGGGTAGAGCAGCTGGGGTGCTGCCGGGTTGGTCCCGCCGCGCCAAGGGTCGGCGCTACCAGACCAACCCAGCAGCACTCCAGCTGCTCTGCCCCAGGCATGTCCGATTCAGCCGCTGCTGGTCAGTTTCAACAGCAGCTGAATCTGGACGCCTGGGACAGAGCAGCTGGGGCGCTGCCGGGTTGGTCCCCGCAACGCCGCACCTCGGCGCTGCGGGGACCAACCTGGCAGCACCCCAGCTGCTCTACCCCAGGTGTCCCCAAGTCAGCTGCTGCTGAAACTGATCAGCGGCTGATTCCAGGAAGCCCGGGGCAGCGCAGCTCTGCCTCGGGCTTCCTGTAGTCAGCCGCTGGTCAGTTTCAGCAGCGGCTGAATCGGGGACAGCTGGGGTACAATATGTACCAGTTCCGACTTACATACAGATTCAACTTAAGAACAAACCTACAGTCCCTATCTTGTACGTAACCCGGGGACTGCCTGTACAGTATTTAAAAGTTACATTTTGTAGAATACCGAGAAGCTGGTACATGAACCTGGCTCCAATGGCAGCTGCAGTGCCAAGCCATTGGAAGTCAGGCCCAAGGGTCACTCAAAAATCCAGATGTGCAAAATGAGTGGTCTGAAAACTGGGCTTATGGCAGTGCCTTGAGGCAACTGGAATCAGCTCTCTGTGGTGCTAAGTGCTGTACAAAATTAAAACCATTGTAAAATCTCCAGGGTACATAATCTAAAAAACAAAGGAAATATATTCCCATTTTACAGACTACATCTTTATTAATGACCTGGATGAGGGGATGGATTGCACCCTCAGCACGTTTGCAGATGACACTAAGCTAGGGGCAGAGGTAGATATGCTGGAGGGCAGAGATAGGGTCCAGAGTGACCTGGATAGATTGGAGGATTGGGACACACGAAATCTGATGAGGTTCAACAAGAACAAGTGCAGAGTCCTGCCCTTGGGATGGAAGAATCCCAAGCATTGTTACAGCAGTTCTGCAGAAAAAGACCAGGGATTAAACTGAATGAGAAACTGAATAGGAGTCAACCATGTGCCCTTGTAGCCACAGCCGGCCCGAGGCATTCTGGCACCCCGGACACGGGTGTGCGGCGCCGCCCCCGGGTGCACAGCGTATGTGCGCGCCCGCCCGTGGGGCATGGGCCCACCCCCCTAGGGTGTGCAGGCACACCCCCCGGGGTGCATGGCGTATGCGCGGCCCGGCTATGGCCGCTGGGGCACAGCCTGGGGCCCGCCACCGGGGCGCATGGTGCAAGCGTGGCCCAGTCCGGCCCGGTTGTCGCTGCTGGCGCGTGCGCCGGGCTGTGTAGGGCGCCACGACTGTGGGCGTTGCTGGCCAGCGCCGCGGGGATGCAGGCGGGCCGCCACTGCGGGAGCTGGGCATGTGGCGCCTGATGGTAACCGTAAGGGACGCCACGCGCCCCTTACAGCTGCCGTCAGGTGCCCCCCATCAGATGGCGCCCTGGGCAGCTGCCCAGCTTGCCCATGCCTCCGTCCAGCCCTGCTTGTAGCCAAGAAGGCTAATGGCATATTGGGGTGCATTAGGAGGAGCACTTCCAGCAGATGGAAGGAAGTGACTATTCCCCTCTATTTGACACTGGCAAAGGATGTGGACAAATTGGAAAGAATCCAGTGGAGGGCAACAAAAATTATTAGGGGGCCAGAGTGCATGACTTATGAGGAGAGGCTGAGGGATTTGGGTTTATTTAGTGAGGGGGGATTTGAGAGCAGCCTTCAGCTCCCTGCAGGGGGGCTCCAAAGAGGATGGAGAGAGGCTGTTCTCAGGGGGGTAGCAATGGTCTCAAGTTTCAGTGGGGGAGGTCTAGGTTGAAATTAGGAAAAACGATTTCCTTAGGAGGGGGGTGCAGCGCTGGGCTGGGTTCCCTAGGGCGGGGGTGGACTCTCCATCCCTACAAGTGTTTATGTCCCAGCTTGAGAAAGCCCTGGCCGGGATGATTTAGTTTGTCTTGGTCTTGCTTTTAGCAGGGGGTTGCACTCGATGCCTCCTGAGGTTTCTGCCAGCCCTAGGATTCTATAATACTTAGCGTTTTTCACCAGTGGCTCTCCAAGCACTTTACAAAGGAGCACAGTATCATGCAGGGGAAACTAAAGCACAGGTTTGAGTTAAGTATGCACCAGGCCAACGGCAGAGCCAGAAACAGAGTCCAGCACCATGCTCTAACCACTCGGCAGCACCTTCTTCCCTCCAAGGAAGAGTTGAGGCACAGAGAAATTACAGCCTTGATCCAACATCCACTGTCAATGGCACCTTTCTGATGCTTGCAGATCTTATCCTGAGCAATCTCACACTTGCATTTAGTAAAGCCAAGAGGTAAACCCACGTCTCCCAACTATTAGCCTATACACCAGGTCATAAGCCCATTCTCTGACTTGAGCCATGAAACCCATTTTTGGGGGCATGTGAGGGTGGGGTGAGTGGCAGGGTGAAAACCACATGTGCCTCAGCTCAGTCTCATGTAGTTGCTTGCCTCTTGAGGGCACTCCTGCCGGGTCATCACAAAGTGGCTTTGTTCCATCAAGCATCTACAAGCAGAAAAGATTATTGCCTGAAAAATTAACTCCTCCTTGTGCTAGTGAAATCTCTGTCCTCTGGAGGGCTGGTTAAGCTTGATCGATAGAAGGCAAAATGTGCAAATTTGGCTTCCTGCCTTTAGATGACCAAATCCATCTTCAGGAAATTAAATAACAAGCCTTTGTGTTCCAGGTGCTGAACCTCTATCAATTTTAGAGGATGAGATGGGGCTCAGAATCTTAAAAAATTAAACCACGTGCACAGTGTCTGAGTTTAATCCTCCAGTTTCCCTTTGAATTCTTGTTCCCACATTTCTCTCACCCCATTCCATTAAGGTTCATTGTATTTTTAAACTTCCTTTTTATGTGCATGTCATAAAGAAAGTCTCAATTGTTCTGGCACAGAACCGTCTGCGTTGGCTCCATAGAGCCTGAGTCTGCTCTCATGGCAATAAAAGCCAGAGTCACTTCATTAGCTTTAATGGGGAATTCACTGGTGAAAATGGGTATGAGATCCAACTCATGCTTGCAGAATCCACTATCTGGCCATATTCCCACTGCAGCATGATTTCTAGGTTTAAGATCAGCACAGATGCCTGTTTATTTAGGGAGGTTTCATCTGAAGAAGTGGGCTGTGCCCACAAAGCTCATGATACCATCTATACTTTTTGTTAGTCTCTAAGGGTATGTCTAAACTACAGCACTAATTCGAACTAACTTAGTTCAAATTAGTTAATTCGAACTAAGCTAATTTGAATTAGCGCATCTCGACTTAAAAACTAGTTCGAATTAGCATTTTGCTAATTCGAACTAGCATGTCCACACTGAGTGGACCCTGAACCGAGGTTAAGGCTGGCCGGAAGCAGTGCCGGCAGGGCATCAGGTTAGGACTCAGAGTGTGGAGCTGCTGTCTCAGGCTAGCCGAGGGCTGTGCTTAAAGGGACCCGACCCCCAACCCGGACAGACAGTTCTCAGGGGTTCCCCGCTTACAAAGCAGTCCTGGCTTGGAGTGCCCTGAGTGCTCACACTCGGCACATCACAGCACTCGGCCATCAGACCGGCTGCACTTGCCGCAGGCTGCCATCCGGAGGGGGGGTCAATCAAGGGGCTTCAGGAGAGCTTCCACCCCGAGGAGCCCGCAGAGCCAGCCCAGTCCTCCCCATCGGGGGCTCGTACCCCATTCCTCCCTCACCTCCTTTCACTTACCCTTCCCTAGCCCCCCTTCCTGATGTACAAAATAAAGGACACGTGTGTTCAAAAATAGAAACTCTCTTTATTGAACAAAACTCAGGGAGACTGGGAAAAGGAGGTGGGAGAGGGGAAGAGAGAGGGTGGGAGAGGGGAAGAGAGAGAGTGGGAGAGGGGAGGGCAACTACAATATCAGGGGTTTGGAACAGGTCCCATATGAAGAGAGGCTAAAGAGACTGGGACTTCTCAGCTTAGAAAAGAGGAGACTGAGGGGGGATATGATAGAGGTCTATAAAAGCATGAGTGGTGTGGCGAGGGTGCATAAAGAAAAGTTTTTCATTAGTTCCCATAATAGAAGGACTAGAGGACACCAGATGAAATGAATGTGTAGCAGGCTTCAAACTAACAACAGAAAGTTCTTCACAAAGCAAATAGTCAACCTGTGGAACTCCTTGCTGCAGGAGGCTGTGAAGGCTAGAACTAGAACAGAGTTTAAAGAGAAGTGAGATCAATTCATGGAGGTTGGGTCCATGGAGTGGTATTAGCCAGGGGGTAGAAATGGTGTCCCTGGCCTCTGTTTGTGGAAGGCTGGATATGGATGGCACGAGACAAATGGCTTGGTCATTGTCTTCGGTCCATCCCCTCCAGGGTACCTAGTGTTGGCCGCTGTCGGCAGACAGGCTACTGGGCTAGATGGACCTTTGGTCTGACCCAGCACGGCCATTCTAAGCTCAGGGCTCAGGGTCGGGGGGTCTCACTGGACCACCTTGATTTTCATGCACACCTGCTCCTGGGTGGCCAGGCTGGCAGCTATCCTGCCCTAGACAGCCACTTTCCTGTGCCTAGTGTGGAGGTCGTGGATGAGATCCACGATGTCTGCACTAGACCAGGTGGGCGCCCGCCTCTTGCAGACCTGGGCAGGCTCCCGGGAGCCGTCAGCCTGGTCCCGGGAAGAGGCGGAGGGGTGGGTGGCAGCGGGTGGCTGGCTCGAGCCGTGCCAGGTGCAGGGTCTGCTAGCTGGGTGCTGGCAGGCTTGCACCTGGCACGGGCATCGTAGCCAGCCCGTGCCCCTTTAAGGGCTCCGAGGCCGGGAGGGGGGCAGAAGAGTTTCTCTGGTGGTGCCCAGAGTGGCCACCAGGGCAAGCTGGGAAGGGCTAGCCTCCCACTAGTTCGAATTAAGTGGCTACACAGCCCTTAATTCGAACTACTTAATTCGAACTAGGCGTTAGTCCTCGTGGAATGAGGTTTACCTAGTTCGAATTAAGCGCTCCGCTAGTTCCAATTAAGTTTAAACTAGCGGTTTGTATGTGTGGCGCCTATTAAAGTTAATTCGAACTAACGTCTGTTAGTTCGAATTAACTTTGTAGTGTAGACATACCCTAAAGGTATGTCTACACTAGCCCCCTAGTTCAAACTACGGTGGCTAATGTAGGCATTCGAACTTGCAAATGAAGCCCAGGATTTAAATATCCCGGGCTTCATTTTCATGTTCCTGGGCGGGCGCCATTTTTAAATCCCCTTAGTTCGAACTGACTGCCCGCAGCAACGCACAGCAGTCAGAAGTTAATCCAAACTAAATCCTTAGTTCAGATTAACTGTTACTCCTCCTGCAATGAGATGTAACAGTTAACTCGAACTAAGGACTTAGTTCAGATTCACTTCTGACTGCCACGTGTCAATCAGTTTGAACTAAGGGGATTTAAAAATGGCTCCCGCCCAGGAACATACAAATGAAGCCCGGGATATTTAAATCCCGGGCTTCATTTGCAAGTTCGAATGCCTACATTAGCCACCCTAGTTCGAACTAGGGGCTAGTGTAGACATACCCTGAGGTACTGCAAGACTATTCCTTGTTTTTCAAGTTTTTTCCAGTTACAGTAACACAGCTACCCCTCTGAAACTACTGAGGGAGGTGTGTGGGGACCTCTAGTGGCACATTTGTGGAGGCAAAAAATTCCAAGCTGCCAAATGTTCAGGTTAATATCCTTTCTTGGGGGGAGACTTACCAGTTTTGCAATAGCACTGTGGACCCCAGTAGAGATAAGTCCCTCCCCCCATTGTGCTAGGTGCTATAAATAGACAAGCAGACACAGGCCCTGCATGGAAGCACTTATTTGAACTAGAAAAGACAAACTGCAGAGAAAAGGGAGCCTTCAAAGCCAGCTACACAGAGAGATTACTTCTCTTGTACCTTGACACTGACATGGGAGAATTTGACAGACAAGTAAAGCTCCAGGGTACAAAAGTAGGTTATCAAGTTTCTAAGGGATTTCAGATTTTCACTTTTAAATCCCATTGCCCTACACTTTGAGGGTATGCCTACATTACCCCGCTAGTTCGAACTAGCGGGGTAGTGTAGACATACCCATAGATAGCAGGTTTAAAACAAACACAAGGAAGTTTTTCTTCTCTCAGCACACAGTTAACCTGTGGAACTCCTTGCCAGAGGATGTTATGAAGACCAGGACTTTAACAGGGTTCAAAAAAGAACTAGATAAATTCATGGAGGTTGGGTCCATCAATGGCTATTAGCCAGGATGAGTAGGAATGGTGTCCCTAGCCTCTGTTTGCCAGGAGAGGGATCACTTGATGGTTGCCATTGGAAGCCAGTGGATTTAGACATCTAGGCCCAGATCTTCGGAAGGTATTTAGGCCCCTAATTCCCCTGATTCCAATGAGGGTCAGGCACCTAAAGATCTGTAAGGTCCCAGGCCCTAACTGCTACCTGTGTATTTGAAAATCTTCCTTTTCACTCTTACTGTATCAGGATTTACACGTGGTGACACATTGCCCGCAGGTGCAGTTAACAAGCCTCAGTGCTCCAGCAAGGTTAGTTACCTAGTGCTAGCACTGCACACGCAGAACCTTCTCTGCCCAGTGGATTGGCTTGAGATGAAGGGAAAGGGGCATCTAAGGGCGTCCAGTTGACTCTACTGGTCTGATCCATTGTGTAAATCAGCAATGTTTGCACTAACCCACGTGTAAACCCTGGTGCAAGTGAAAGGAGACTCAGCCTTTCAGGGCACAAGTCCCCGATCCTTAGTCGCTGAACGTTGTGGCCACCTCTGGAAGGGCTGTCTTCAGTCTACATCACCTGTGCCCAGTTCTTGATGGAGCCTATCCCCGCCCTATCCAGCATTGTTACTCCCTACAATCCCACATTCCTCTCCATGCCTCAGCCCTCAGAATACAAGCCAGTCTCCCATGAATTCTCCCTCACTGGCAAAGTGTTACATCCCATCACTCCAGATCTGTCAGTCACATTCCCTCCTGCTCCCCAACACAGTGTGAGTGAGGGAACCAGACCGGACAGTCAGGAACAGTGGCTTCACCGCCTGAGAGAACTGCAAAGAGCCACATTGGTTTCAGTCACTCATTTGTTTCCACTTGGGGCGAAAGTAACCCGGGTCCCTGCCAGCTCTCCAAATAGCTCCCTGCTCCCTGCAGCAGCTCAGCCAGTGCACACCCACTTACTTTCTCCTCTGATTCCCTCCCCCCCCCCCGTACAGTTTGAAAAGCCAGGGTCAGACCCTCACCTGGCGGGTATCCTGCCAGTGCAGCTACACGCATTGCAGGCAGATAAACTTAGAAAGCTGAGGAACTTGTCCCTGGATTGTTCATTGCAAAGAGGAATGCTCTTGAACAGACCTGCACCAGGACTTTCTAGAAAGCATTATTACATTCCAAATCTTAACAGTAATGGCAACCAGCTTGGGGTATTTACAGACCAGATGCACATCTTGCAATATCTCTGCCATGGAAAAGCCAGACTTCAAACCCACACAGATCTCCACGTTTTGCAGAGAGCACCATGCTAGCAAGGCAGCTGCACAAAATATCCATGCAGAAATTCACCCCGGGTGCCATAGGTCAGACTCACAGTGGCTGGCCCCTTTCGGGGAAGTGAATTTCTCCCTTGACAAGTGACATTCTGCAACAGACTGGCTGTCTTTCTAGCCCACTCTCCTGTTTGAGACGGATTCTTCAAAGATGCAAAAGACACCACCTCCTCTCCCCACCTGTGGAGGAGTACGGAGTAACCTGCCCATAGGGCCAGTTTCTTCCTAGCCTCTGGCATGTGAGGCCACATTTCCAGCTGCTCAGAACCTGCAAGTGAGGTGAAACTTTCCAAAGAGCTCATCTCCTCTTAGTCACTGAAATAAGAGCCAGATTCTGCCACTGTGATGCTTAAGGTCAGATTTTCAAAAGAATCTGGCTGCCATATGACAAGTGGATCTGGGGGTAAGATTCAGCTGTTAGGAGGGTCTTAGACTAGTGTGGGACGAGCATGCAGGAATACAGGCTGGTAGACAGGTAGCTATGGGACCAGCCTCTCTGCTGACCTTTCTGCATGCTGAGTACAGAGAAGAACGTAAAAACAGCCAGACTGAATTAGACCAAAGGTCCATCCAGCCCAGTATCCTGTCTGCCAACAGTGGCCAATACCAGATGTCCCAGAGGGAGGGAACACAATAGGTAATCCTAACATTATCCCTCTTTTGTCATCCTTTTCCAGAGAAACAGAGGCTAGGGACACCATTCCTACCCATCCTGGCTAATAGCCATTGGTGGATCTAACCACCATGAATCTATCTAGCTCCTTTTTTAACTCTGTTAAATTCCTTGTCTTCACCACGTCCTCTGGCAAGGAGTTCCACAGGTTGACTGTGCACTGAGTGAAGAAAAACTTCCTTTTGTTTGTTTTAAACCTGCTGCCTATTAATTTCATTTGGTGAGCCCTAGTTCTTATATCGTGGGAACAAGTAAATAACTTTTCCTTATTCACTTTTCCCACACCACTCATGATTTTATAGACCTCTATCATATCCCCCCTTAGTCTCCTCTTTTCTAAGATGAAAAGTCCAAGTCTTTTTAATCTCTCTTCAT
Source organism: Pelodiscus sinensis (assembly GCF_052426305.1). NCBI lineage: Eukaryota > Metazoa > Chordata > Testudines > Trionychidae > Pelodiscus > Pelodiscus sinensis. The sequence continues at coordinate 18,194,879 of NC_143078.1, read as the reverse complement.
ATGGGACACATTCTTCTAGTGATATCCCCGTGTGTGCTCCACTATAGGTGTTGGGCTTGCCCCGGCACCGCAGTATGGAGATTTTCGCAGCAGTCATTGGCCGGACTGCGCATGCACGGAGGGCGTCTCGCAGCGTTCGCGCTCTTTTGTGCCACTCTGTCCCGTTCCAGTCAGTTCTTCTTAACCGGCTCAGGCTGAAGACGGAGTGACCCTTCACATGTCTGCTGTCTCCTTTCTTGACTCCACCAAGGCAGCATATTAGCCACCACCATCAGCGCTTCTCTGCCTCCCCTTCACCGATGCCACAGAGGTCCTATTCCCCATCACCATCGCTTTGTTCACCTGACTATTCTTACAGAGCGATGTATAGCAGGTCTCACCAATATGACCACTCCCCTTCTCGCTCTTATTATTACCGGGACCATTACGACAAACACACCAATTCTTCGTCGAGTAGCGTCCCCATGGGTGCTCCACTGAAGGTGTCAGGCTCATCCCGGAGCCGCAGCTCGGAGAGTTTTCTCTAGCAGTAGCCCCACCGGACAGCACATGCGCAGATGCCGTCTTGCACCGTTCACGCCCTTTTGCGGTGTGCGGTCCAGCCCGGCAGTTCTTCCTAACTGTCCACGGTCACAGACAGAATCCGGATGAGCTCTTCCTCCGTTCTGAGGAGAAACAGAGAAAAAATTAAGTAGAAAGTTTTGTTATTCGTCTCAGTTTAGCCCCATCCCAAGAGTTTTAGTTCCAGTTCTTATCATTCCGTTCTTTAAAAAATAAAAAAAAATAGAAGAAGAAGAGGTTCGTGTATATAGTTATCCAGAGTTGTCACCTGAATAGATAGAAAGGGCTGCGGCTGACAGACTGTCTCTGTGCCACCATGCCCGGTTTCCCTGGGTTTAGGAAGTGTGTGTCATGCCAGGACGCCATGCCAGTGTCAGACGGCCATTCCTTTGGGGAAGGCCATATCCCACAAAAGTGCACACACGGCTCTAAATTAACTGCCCATGCCAGGCGGGACAGAGAGATGCGGCTGAAAATGCTGCTTTTTAACAGAGCGTTGCAGCCGCTGACCACAGAGCACTCCGCGGACGAGACTCCTGAGCGTGTAAATCCCACGAGAAGAGAAGCTCTGCTCCTTCCAGCAGTGTTAGTGCAGGGGACACACCAGACACTTCGGGGCTGCCACCCAAACATGCTATGGACAAGGCACCCAAGGGCCACAGCACATCTGCTCCAAGCCCCGCCATTTTGACTGACCCTGCGCCAGCAGCCTGCTCAGCACCGTGACCAGAATGGGCGAGCCTCATGCCGCTTAGAGACCACTTAGAGACCGCCAGCCTTGGCACCTCCGGCACTGAAGCCATCGGCACCGGCGGCACCGCAACATCCACCATCGGTGCTGACATCCTTGGCACCGACTCCAGCGCTATTGCCGGCACCGACATCACCAACACCGACGCCGCTAACACCATCTCGGTGCGGGGAGATGTCGGAACCGAGGGGTCTCGACTAGCCCTTCAGGCACAGCTCCACCTCCTTCGCGTGCCTCTTCCATACCTACCAAGGCACAGCGAAAGGCTCGGCACGTACGCACACTGACACCGAGTCCCAGGGTGGCTGTTTTCTCTCCCGAGTCTTCTCCTCCAGCTTCTTATCACTCGGGAAGTCATCAACATGGGCACTGCATCTCTCCTCCAGGACGGTATCTAAGATCCCCAAGTCGATCCCGCACACCTCGGTGTTATTATCAATCCTGCTGCTCCCGCTCGCCCTATACAGTGTGATCAAGATCACCCTCCCAACATTCTCAGCACTACAGGAGTGCAAGTTCCTATTCCCCAAGGCACCCCTCACGCATATCACTGTCACAGCCGGCATTACGCCGACTATCAGCATGAACGTCCACACTCACAAAGTGCAGTTTACTCCACATCCAGATCACCGAGACCCACGCAATCCCAGTCTCGGTAGTGCCAGACCCAGGACATCCCCCACCTCCTCGGCAAGCTCCTCCAGCACCCACAGGTGATGCACCCTCGACCTCTAGCCAGCAAGGAAGAGAGGATAATCTGCCCTCCAACCGCCAACAACAGCACACGGACTCCCCCACTGATCAGTTGTCCTCCTCCCAGATGATGTGGTATTTCAGGGTGACTCTTCCCCCGCAGATGATTACAAGCATTTCCAGGAGCTTTTCAAAAGAGTAGCCCAATCCCAGGAACCGCACAGCATGGACATGCCACAGAAATAACACCGCCTGCTAAAAAATGTACAGCCATCCCAGAAATCCAAACTAGCGCTCCTCTTTGACGAGGCCATCCTGGAGACTGCCAATGACATCTGGCAAACTCCAGTCTCTGCACCACCGACTAACAAGCGGGCTGATAAGAAGGATTTTGTGTCCTCTAAGGATGCGGAATTCCTATTCACACCCCCCCAGCCCAATTCCATCATTATAGATGCCGCCCAACAGAGATCAAAGACGGCACAGGGTAGAAACATGACAACTGATAAGGATGCGAAACGCTTGGACTTGTTGGGGAGAAAAGTTTATTCCTTTGCCACGGCAACCCTCAGGATGGCTAATTATGTGGCCCTCCTCGCCAATCATGACTTTGACAATTATACCAAGCTTGTTGCTCTCCTGGAATACTTACCTGAGCCTAACAGACAAATCTTGAAGGCCGTAGTGCAGGAGGGCTACACAACAGCCTGTACAGCGCTGCAAATCACCCTCGATATTGCTGATGCGGCTTCTCGGACCACAGCAACGTTGGTGGTCATGCGCTGTGCCTCCTGGCTCCACCTGGCATCTGTCAGCTGATCGTCAGCTGCTGTTCACCCAGAATACTGAACAGATCTTCCATTCCAGCAAAGACTCACACCATGCTGAGGACGCTCGGAATGTATACTCCACCATACAGACAGAGACCATTCTCTTATGCCGCTCCCCACTTCAGGCCATATGATCAGCCTATGCAGAGACATTGACCACAGAAACGCCGCCAACAGCCCAGCAAACCGTCCAATCAACAACACGCTCAGCAGCTGGTTTGACATGTCGATCAAGGGACCGTGTGCTATTTCCCTTACAGAGGCTCCGCACAACACGACCAGTTTATTCCATCACCGGCTGAGACCATATCACCTGCGCTGGTTTGCTGTAACCACAGACCGTTGGGTCCAAGAGATCATCACATCTGGCTTCACCATCCCATTATCTACCTACCCCCTCCCACCCCACCTCCTCCGTCGCTCTTCAGGGACCCCTGTCATGAACCTCTTCTACACCAAGAGGTCTCACGCCTACTTACCATCAGGGCAGTGGAGAGGAAAAGGCTTCTATTCCCAGTACTTCCTCACTCAAAAGAAGTCTGGGGGATGGAGGCCTATCCTGGACCACCACAGACTCAACCGCCACCTTCAAAAACACAAATTCAAAATGGTCATGTTAGCCTCTATCATTCCAGCTCTAAACAAAGGGGATTGGTTCGCGTTCCTCGATTTGCAGGACACGTATTTTCATGTAACAATACACCCAGCCCACAGGAGGTTCCTTCATTTCACACTGGGCAGGGAACACTGTCAGTACAAGGTGTTGCCGATCAGCCTCTCAGCAGCACCGAGAGCTTTTTCCAAAACCCTAGCGGTCATTGCCACCTACCTCCAGTATCTCGGCATCACCATCTTTCCCTATTTGGAAGACTGCCTGCTGAAGGCCCCTACCGCAGATGAAGCAATGTCGGTGGTCAACACAACCAGGGCAACGCTTGAAGCCCGAGGGCTCATTATCAACCTCTCAAAGTCTTCCATGATACCTTCGCAATCTCTCAAGTTCATCGGGGCGAGACTGGACTCGGTAACCGCTACAGCATACTTACCCCTGGGCAGGTTTCACACCATCCAAGATCTGGTGAACACTTTACTCATCGCCCCCAAAACCCCAATACTTACCTCCCGAAGCTGCTGGGACACATGGTGGCCACCACTTATGTGGTGCTTCATGCGAGACTCCACTTGAGATGCCTTCAGCATTGGGTACTCACGATCTATACACCAGGCACCCAGAGCACACGCACGTCTGTTGTCCCCAAACACGTGAGAGACTCGTTACTGTGGTGGCTCACACTGAGGAATATCCTATCGGGTGTCCCCTTTCACGGGCTCTTGAAATAAGGGATAAGGGATCTTTTGGAAAAGGCTTTATTTTCCGAAAGTTCAATGCAGTTGGCTGTGGCGGGCGGAGGGGGGGGGGGAGCAAATAAAGCTCTAACTGAAGTAGGACATCCCATTGTGCTAGCTGCAGTAGAGACACACAATGGGAGATGGTCTCTGCCCTGGAAAGCTTACAGTTCAGAGAAGGACAAAGAGAGTTGTTATTCCCATTTTATGAATGAGAACCTGATGCACAGTCAGTGACTTGCCCAAGGTTAGCTGATAGAGCCAGGAACTGCAGCCAGATCTCTTGAGCCCACCCTTACCCATTATCCACCCTTCCTGCATAGGACAGTAGCTGGAATCTGATATAAAACTGGCTGCAGCCTGGGTTAAATAAGCCAGAAATCAGCACAAAGCCTTGAGGGCAGGAAGCAGTTGCCTGTAGTCAATTTCTGCCTTGGGACAGAGCAAATATTGTGGACGGGCTAGAACACAGGCCTGGGAGTCCCCTCCCCCGCTGGAAGCCCAGCTAGCCAAGTGATGCTGAGTACGTTGCCGAGCTGCTCCCTGGCTCCCACTGTGGCATTATGAAAGGACAGGTGGGGAATGGGGAGCATAATGCAGGGCACAGAGAGATGCAGGGAGGAAGAGGAAGTCTGAGGGAGTCCCTGAGACAGAGGGGATGGCACACAGGGTGCATGGGGATGGAAGGGAGGAACACAAGGTGTCCCTCGTGCGCACAAGCTACAACATGCATGCAGTTCAATTAGTTCAGTGTGAAGAGCTCACAACTCATCCTTGGTGCACCCCCTGCTGGCTGGGCCTGGCAGCTCCTTGCTCTCTAGTGCCCTCTGCTACCAGGCACTCTCCTCCTGAACTGGACAGCCTCTTCCATCACTCAGCCCTCGCGACAGGTCCCACCCCTGTTGGGGTAACAAAGGGTGCAGAACAACGGAAGTGCCACACCCCAGTGCTAGCAGGTTTTCAGGCCCCCCAGGTCTGAGCCCCAACACACACACACACACACACACACACACACACACACACACACACACACACACTGCTCCCACTGCCACTTCCTGAGCCCACTCCTTATCTGTACTTCTCTCCAGGGCTGTAGGCCTGGAGCTCTCCAACAAATTCCAGACCAAAAGTACAAAATTTAAACCACTACTGCCCTCCCTGAGCTTGAACTGTGATTGGTCCCAGTCTGCTCCATGCAGCTTCGGTCCAGTCTCCAGGAGTGCACATTCCCATCTCCTCTCCTAGGCCCTTCTGAACCCTTTGGAAGAACCAGACTCCTTTCCACATGGCCTGACTAATCATCCCAAGTCACACCTCTCCAGGTGCCCCAGTGGGTTAAGCGGGTTCAAACTGTTCCCTGGAAGCAGCCACCCAGGAGAGATGCCCAGCTGATTAGCAGGGTGGAGCAAGGTAGAGGGAGAAGCAACTGAAACCATCTGCCAGCTGTAAGTCTGCACCTCTGCTAATCAGCTGGATATCAGAGAGAAATGCTTGGCAGGTTGGATCTGGCCCCGGGCCTGATTTTACCCTAAACCCGCCTGCACTTCTCCTAAATACCCCTCCCTCCCACTGTGTAATGCTGCCTAGTGCCTACCACCTCTGCTCCACCTTCTCCAATACCCTCAACCAGCCCCTTGTCTTCTTCTCCCTTGACTACTGCACCCAGGGATTTCCCTACACCCCCCATGGGGGTGCATACCCCCCTGAATTTCCCCAACAGCCCCCCCCCCCCAGTTTTGTGAACTAGTTACATGCCAATTTAGTGATTGTTTGGAAATTTGAATAGAAATCGAAACATTCATACACACTTTAAAAGCATATACAGATCTGTGTAACGGAAGAAGTATAATAGATTTGAAAAGTATGAACATGGACTAGCTTCCTTATACAGCTGTTGTTTTTATGACACTGTCAGTGCATTCATTTTGGTGATGTTGGCCAACCTAATCATTTCAAATAATGATTTGTAAGCAAAGTCAAAATGAGCTCTCTGACAGCTAGTGATGAGCTGGGGACTGGGGGGAAAGGCTTCCGAACAAGACCAGCAAATGCTCACTATCTTTCTGCAAGAAACTCAATTGACTGGCTAAAAGCATGCAGTGCAACAGTGAAAGCTGGGCTGGCCCTATCATGAGGCCAACTGAGGAGGCCGCCTCAGGTGCCAGACTGTGGGGGGACGTCACTAAGACCCAGAATGTAGAAAATTGTGTCTGCTGCTGGTGCAGATGTAGGTAGCAGAGCAGTACCATGCGAGGAGTAAAAAGGAAGAATTGAGACCTTTCAAAGTTCTGGCCCAAGCGAGGGGGCATGAGGGCGTCATTTGAGCTCCCTGCCTCAGGTGCCAAAATGTTGTGGGCCAGCCCTAGGTGAAAGACTCAACAGTTGAAAAAGTGAAGAACTCTCTCACCACATTCAAAAAATTTGCATACATGGCTGATGAATGCACCAATGCAAATGGGCATCAAGTATTGAGTCATTGTGTAAGTTATCTTGATGTCAGTGGTAGGCCAGTAGATGCATTTCTAGATGTTCAAGTTATATGTATCTGTGGCAACCCACATCTTAGAAGAGTTAAATGCTTGTCAATTAAAGGCCTCGTGAAATAAGGTTTACAGGAGCAGTCGACAAAGGCTTCCCCTGTCTACCGATCCACGTCTTGACTCGCGCGCTGTGCCAATGATCAGCTGAGCCGGCGCAGCATGGCGGCCATGTTTATTTTAATGAAGCCGGGGATATTTAAATCCCTGCTTCTTTGACTATGTTGGGTAGCCTTGTTTACATGACTCTGTCGGCAGAGGCATGTAGTCTAGACATACCCATAGATTTTTGTCCAGCAATAGAAGCTACATTTGGATCAATCAGAGAGCTATCTATTGAAAAAGTACTGGAAGAAGCAAAGATTTCAGTCCAGAAGTTGACTAATGAAGGCATTTATATTGAACCCTTAAGTGAAGAGGACAAGAAGTGTTTAAGACAACTGAAAAAATACACAGACTTGATCCCTAAAAATCTACAACAGTGACTTCTAGATTCTACTCAACCTCTACATAGCTTTTACAGATGCCTTTCCTATAAAACACCGACAGTTGAGTGGAGTGAGGCACTACCAGCAATGGGGCTGCCATGTGCTCAGGACAGAATAGAGAATTTGAACACAGAGTGGAATATCATCCGACAAATGAATGAAGATTTGACTTGAACTTCTTTTTTATCATCACTAGTGGCTCGACCGGATCTTTGAGCTATGCTTCCAGGGATGAAAGAAGGAGGAATTCATCTCTTGCTACTCCCAGTCACAACAGCTACAGTTGAGTGTTCTTTTTCATCATTGAATAGAATTTTGTGTTCTGAAAGAAGTCGCCTTCTGCCTGATCATGTGAATGAACTAATGAGCATATCTATTGAAGGAATGGAAATACCGGACACACGAGAAGCCCTGAAGATGAACGCATTGCATTCGAGAAGTTCATTAACAGACTTGTGCAAAATTATAACAAGAAACCAAGAAGGATGTAGACACAGTGCTTCAGAGAAGGCTGACCTTGTCCGTGAATACAGAGGCAAAGAAAGTATTGAGTACTTCAGCTTTCCCCACATCATCTGTCACTAGGTTACCTCCTTCATCCAGTAGGGGCCGCCCACCCTCTCTTATCACCTTCTTGTTAACATGCCTGTAGAAACCTTTTTTGTTATCCTTCATATCCCTTGCGAGCTGCAATTTCAGTTGCACTTTCGCCTTCCTGATAGCATTCTCAAGCAATATATTTATGCTCCTCCCTGGTCATCTGTCCAAGTTTCCACTCTTTGTAAGCTTCCTTTTTGTGTTTAAGCTCACCAAGGATTTCCCCGGTCAGCCAATCTGGTTACCTACTATATTTGCTTTTCTTGCTGCGCATCGGGATGGTTTCTTCCTGTGCCTTTAATAAGGCTTCTTTAAAATTCTGCCAGCTCTCCTGGACTCCTTTCCTCTTCATGTTAGCATCCCAGGGGATTCTACCCATCAGATCTCTGAGGGAGTCACTGGCTGCTTTTCTGAAGTCCAGGGTGTGTATTTTGCTACTCTCCTTTCTTCCTTTGGTCAGGATCCTGAAATCTACCATCTCATGATCACTGCTTCCCAGACTGTCACCCACCTCTACTTCCCCTAATAGTTCCTCCCTGTTTGTGAGCAGCAGGTCAAGCTGTGCACGGCCCCTGATCGGTTCCTTCAGCACTTGTACCAAGAAGTTACCCCAACATTCTCCAAAAACTTCCTGGATTGTCTGTGTGCTGCTGTATTGGTCTCCCAACAGATGTCAGGGTGATTAAAGTCCCCCATGAGAACCAGGGCCTGTGATCTGGAAGCTTCTCGTAGTTGTCTGAAGAAAGCTTCGTCTACCTCATCTACCTGATCCAATGGTCTATAGCAGATACCAACCACAACATAACCCCTGTTGCTTCCACCTCTAAACTTAACCCATAGAGTACATCTAAACTACATGGCTCCGTCGCCGGAGCCATGTAGATTAGTTTATTCGGCAAAAGGAAATTAAGCGGCGATTTAAATAATTGTGTCTTAATTTAAATAAAAGTGGCCGCCGCCCTGTGCCGATCAGCTGATTGCCGGCACAGCGCGGCAGTCTAGACAGGGATCTGCTGACCCCAGAACCCTTCGTTGGCAGATCCTGTAAGCCTCATTTCACGAGGCATAAAGGATCTGGGGTCGGCAGATCCCCGTCTAGACTGCTGCGCTGTGCCGGCAATCAGCTGATTGGCACAGCACGGTGGCCATTTTGATTTAAATGAAGCGGCGATTCTTTAAATCACCACTTCGTTTCCCTTTGCCATCCTGCCTCATCTACATGTCTCCGTCGATGGAGCCATGTAGTTTAGACACACCCATAGACTCTCAACAGGCTTTTCTCCCTCTATATACTGGAGCTCTGAGCAATCATACGGCTCTCGGACATACAGTGCAGCTCCTCCTTTTCTCCCCCGCCTGTTCTTCCTGAACAGATTATACCCTTCCGTGATAGCGCTCCAGTCATGTGAGTCATCCCACCAAGTCTGTATTATTCCAATCAAATCATAGTTCTTTGGCTGGGCCAGGGCTTCTAATGCTTCCTGTGTGTTTCCCAGGCTTCTTGCATTCATGTACAAACACCTTAGATAACCAGTTGATTGCCCGACCTTCTCCAGTTCATGGGGGCCCGCTTCAATTAATTGACAGCCAGAGCTTATCTCTCACTGAACTGATTTTCAGCACTGCGCGACCTTGTGACCGTACTACTAGCTACTCCTACCACTTCGGTCCTTACCTGCCAAATGAGCCACATGGCTGCTACTATCTACATCATGCAATATGCTCGCTTGCAACCCTGGCTAGAGTCAGTTTACAAGCCTGGTCTCCACCCTTGCACAAATAGGTAATGCTCCCAAAAAAGGTGCTGGGCTCACTTACATGGTGGACAATTCCCACCAACCTTCCACCAGCCTGAACCATCCATGCAGATCACCACTGACACCTCCGTTATTGGCTGGGGTGCACACCTCCTTCCACACATAGTTCAGGGAAGATGGTCAACACTTCATATCAATCTCCTGAAACTCAGGGCCGTGGGAAACATGTGCCATCATTTCCTTTCCCTCAGCACTGACCAGACTGTTTGCAGACTTATCGACAGTATAACAACCATGTTTTACATCAATACACAGGGAGGAGCCTGCTCCGCATCACTGTGCGCTGAGACGAACCGCCTCTGGAATTGGTGCATCCGCCATGGTACCACCATGAAAGCCTCATACTTACCTGGAATAAACAATGCTCGGGCGGACGCCCTGAGCCGCAATTTCAATTCAGATCACGAATGGCAATTACACCCTGCCATACTCACCCCCATCTTTCGCCGCTGGGGAGTCCCAACTATACACCTCTTCGCGACTCCCAGCAATACCAAGTGTCCTTGTTTCTGCTTGAGAGCCAGACTAGGCAAGGGTTCTCAGGGTGATGCATTCGTCATCCTTTGGAACGAGCCACTGTGCTATGCCTTCCCACCCATTCTGCTCATACCCAGAGTTCTATGCAAAATCCAGACCAACAAAACTCTAGTTATACTGTTAGCACTATCATGGGCCAGACAGACTTGGTTCCCATTTCTGCACGCATTGTCTGCAGGCATGCCATATCCTCTCCCATCCCGTCATGACATCCTATCTCAGGACAGAGGCAAATCATTCTACCTCCAACCACAAACATTTCACTTCCATGTGTGGCTCCTGTCTGGTTCCAGGGTATGGAATTCCTATGTTCAGAACGAGTAGAAGCAATCCTCCTACAAAGCCTACCTGGGCTACCTACATGAAAAATGGAAAAGATTTTCAGCCTGGTGTCACCTGTTGCATGCGGCTCCTCGCACCACACGCTCCACCAGATTCTCGAGTATCTATATCATCTCAAAACCCGTGGTTTATCAGATCCTTCCATGACGGCCAACCTTGCAGCAATATCAACTCTCCATGAATGCATAGCTGGCTCATCCGTATTCGTGCACCCCACGAGAAGATTTTTGAAGGGTCTTCAAAACCTTTTCCCTCCTGTCTGGGTGCCTCCCCCAGCAAGAGATCTGAATCTTGTCTTGGACTGTCTCAATAGGCCCCCTTTGGAGACCTTGGCCACTTGCCCACTTCAATTTCTACTAATGAAGGTGCTATTCCTTACAGCCATCCCCTCTGCGAAGAGGGTTAGTGAAATAGGGGCCCTCATGGTAGACCCGCCGTATACAATCTTCACTAAGTCACATTACGCCCACATCCAACATTTTTACCCAAAGTGTGCATGACCTTCCACATCAAAGAACGTAGAGTGCTACCAGGGCGCTTTCCAAAGCCTCACGCATCCCTCAGAGTGTGCTTCACACACTTGACACACAACAGACGCTGGCCTTCTATATAGACAGAATGCAGCCATTGCGCAAATCTTTGCACTTGTTCATATCCATCCCCACGCTCGAAGGGCACTCCTATCTCAACGCAAGGTATCTCCAAATGGGCCTCATCCTGCATATTACGTTGCCATGCCCTCTGCAACAAGCCATTGCCAGCTCCACCGCAGGCGCATTCTGCCCATGCAGCTGCAACCTCCACAGCCTTCTTTACCAATGTACCACTTAAAGACATCCACAGGGCAGCCACCTGGTCCTCAGACCATACTTTCGCTAAGCATTACACCATTATGTCACAATTGACAGCCGATTCAGTACTGACTACAGTGGTGCTGTCTACAGCCTCTAAGCAGTGACTCTGATTCCCACCATCCTGTCGGATACTGCTTGCTATTCACCTTGCATAGAGCACCCACATGGACATCACCTGAAGAAGGAAAGGGAGTTCTCACCTCATCCAGTAATGACTGTTCTTTGAGGTGTGTGTCTCCATGGGTGCTCCATGACCCTCCCTTCCTCCCCTCCTAATTACACAAATGGGCTACGTCTACACTGGCCCCAAATTCCGGAAAAGGGATGCAAAGCAGGTAAGTCAGAATAGGGAAATCCGCGGGGGATTTAAATATCCCCCGCGGATTTAAATAAACATGGCCGCCGTTTTTTTTCCGGCTTGGGGAAAAGCCGGAAAAAAGCATCTAGACTGGCGCGATCCTCCGGAATAAAGCCCTTTATTAGGTAGGAATAAGAGATCCTCCGGAAAAGGGCTTTATTCCGGAGGATCGCGCCAGTCTAGATGCTTTTTTCTGGCTTTTCCCCAAGCCGGAAAAAAAGCGGCGGACATGTTTATTTAAATCTGCGGGGGATATTTAAATCCCCCGCGGATTTCCCTATGCTGACTTACCTGCTTTGCATCCTTTTTCCGGAATTTGGGGCCAGTGTAGATGTAGCCATGGAGAAGAGGAACCGAAGGGGGGTGCAAGCCCCACTCACCCTGGGAGCAACCAGACAGCCAACGCAGGATAAGGGACCCTCCGGGGGTAAGCAGGGAGGCGGGCTGGGTCCTGGAGTGGACTAGAGCACTGGGCATTCACCTGGGAAGCACAGGCTGATGGGCTTGAGTTCCGCCTACCCTGAGTGTGGTGGAGATGCAGCTGGTGCCTGCATTAGGAAAGCAGGATAAGGGACCCTCTGGAAGTAGGGCTGTGGGTTCTGGAGTGGCCTAGCAGATAGGGCATTTGCCTCGGGGAGGGCAAGGCTAGGGGTTCAAGTCCTAGGAGCAGCTGGACAGTATGCATGTGCAGCTTACAGGCACTGCTGGAAAACCCCCACTCCATGGCTCTGGGATGTCACTGTGCCTTGCATGGAGCACCCATGGGGGCATGCACCTTGCAGAACAGTCCTTACTGTGTGAGGTGAGGGCCTCCCTTTCCTCCGGGATCACCACTGGCTCCCATTTAAATTGACCTGCCTTGCTTTAAAAACTCTCTTACTCCTCCCAACTTCACAAACTCCATCCCACCTGCCTCTGTGCCATTCCTCACAGCTGCTGGGACAAGTTCTCTCTCCCCTGCCACTCTTGGGACCTAGAAGATTATTTTGGTCCATCTGTGGGGCATTTGGGCACCCTTCCCCTTTCTATCTGGTGGCAGCCATTTTGAGCTCTCTCCTGAAAACGTCTTTGTGATGTCAGATGAAGGCTATTCTGGCTGCCGTGCTGTTTGTCAAATGGAAAACATAACGCTCTTCAGTGGAGCTGATTGAATGCTGGTTACTGGAACTTAGTCTTTATGTGAAAATGGCTTTTTATCAAAAATGAATTTTTTTAACCAAAATTTTTATTTTGGTTAAAATTTTCCCTAGAATCTGTATGTGGAATGCCCCGATGTTCTGGAATCTGCCGTGATCCCAGGAATCTTCCTTGAGGCTTCAGACTTGTGTCTGCCCTAGTCAGGTTCTGGTGTTGCAGTAGCACCTGAGTGCTCCTTGAGTGATACGACCAGTGGCTGTCGGGCGAATGTCTCTCCCCGGAGGGGGAGAATTGGGCAGACCGTGAGTAGTTTGTTTTGGTAGGGTTTGGTTTAGGGTTCCTGTTTAAATGTCCACACTTCTGTGTGCTGATATTAGAGAAGGTGTATCGAAGAGCTTCACCTCGGTCCAATCCACAGACTCCGACCAGGCCCCGGGAAAGCTCTGTCTCCCAAGTTTTACCCTTGTGCTAGACAGTTCTGTTGTGCTCAGGAGACGAGCTGTTGACCACAGTCCTCGTCCTGGAGCTTTAGCTTTCTCTTGATCAGGCCACACGGATGTCCTTGAAAATAAGGACTTGGCATAAATTCACTTAGGCTCCAAACATGCTTCCCAAATCATGCCCCTGCATGCAAGTTAGGGGTTTGCCCTCCTATCTTAAAATTATGGGGTTGGAAAAGACCTCAGGAATCATCGAGTCCAACCTTCTGCTAAAAGCAGGGTCACTCCCAATTCAATCATCCCAGCCAGGGCTTTGTCAAGCCGAGACTTAAAAGCCTCTAGGGATGGAGATGCCACCCCCTCCCTAGGTAACCCCTCCCTAGCTCCCCCATTCATAAATTGCTCTGGGACATAGGCAGGAGACAGGCACCCAGACATGTAGGTTAAGGCAGCAGAGCACATGCCTAGAGGAAACGAATACACAAAAACGTAGGCACCAAGCAAATCAAGCTGTCTCCAGGGTTTGGCAAGTGTTTTGCAAGTCACAGTGGAGCTGAAAACTGGGACTTAGGCATCTAACTACCTTTGTAAACCTTGGCTCACAGCCTCGAACCTTTACATTCCTCAATCTGCTGTCCTGGCTAAACAAATTGTTTTCAGACTGGTGACTTGTGTGCAAGGAGGATCCAGACAGAGCTCTGTGTTTATTTAAAACCACAGTTTAGATCTAATTCTAAATCACTTTCAATAATTAGTGGTGTTTTCATCACTGTAATAAAATAATGATGATGATGATGATAATATAAGTCATTTGGTTTGGCAGTGTACTAGGAAGAGGCTGGGGAAAGGAGCCGTTTTCCTGCCTTTACAAGTGTCAGCAGGAGAATCCCAGTGGGTGACACTTGCAGCCATTTGTCTCTATTCGTCTGTGTATGGTACAAACAGATTTGTGCATGAGAGCAAAGGGGAGCGACATGGCCAGTGTCTCCAAGTCCCTTTGCAATTCTCTTGCTCTGGCACTTGTCTTACAAGTGTTGTCACATTATCTGCATGCTAAAAAAAAGTGAATCTCTGAAGATTTGCTGCTAGCTAAGGGAAACGGCACCTCTTGTTAAAAGAACGAGTCTTGTCTGCCTGGAGTTTCAAACACCTTCATTGCCCTTTTCTGCCGTGTAAAATTATCTTCCTCAGGGGTTCAGAGGTCCTCTGGAGATGAAGCCAGAGTACCTTAAACAATGGTTTTGCATCATTAGCCGGTGCAGACTGTGGAGTCTGGTGTATTCAAATTCATTTTAATTTTCAAGATTTTTCCTGGTCCTGTTTGCCACATAAAGGAAAGTCTATGATCTGGGCCTAGCAGCAGTCAGTTTGCAGCCAGTCAGCTAAGAGCAGCATAGGGAGGAGATGGGCCTCTCTGTTTTGGGGAGCAGCTGCCTACATTGTCTCTCTATGTTTTGCGGTTCTTTTGTGATGTCATTCTGAAGTCTAAGAAAAAATGTGGTGCTCCATTGCAACCTTCCAGACAGTCTATTAATGATCTTATCTGATTTCTCTCTGCATATGCATGAACATCACTTGGAAACGTGGTTAGGGTTGCCAGGTGTCCGGTTTTGAACCGGACAGTCCAGTATTTGAGCTTTCTGTTTGGGAAACAAATGGAGAAAATAGAAATGAGAAAATAGAACTGTGCAGTGTTTTCTAAATCAGATGCCATGTCGATTGGGATGTCATGTCAAGTGTGTCTGGGATTTTTGTTGAAACCATCTGGCAGCCCCAGAAACGACTCACTAGTGTCTGCTCGCATGAGTAGCTGAAGTCTGTAGGACTCTTGGGTAACTATGTTCACCAAAGACACTAAGAAGCTCGTACTTTAAGTCCTTCATTAGGACATGTCTCCCAGATTAATTATGCAAATTTGTTTAACACCCTTGTTGTTATTCTTGAATAGCTCCTTGTCCAAGTCCCCGGCTATTCAGTATTTGATCGTTTACAAATCTGCCCTTTCGATTCTGCAAAATCTGAGACAATATTCCTTTGTGGTCAGATAATATTTATTCCTCCAAATCGCTGCTGCTGTAAAGTAGTACATGACCTTCAAGCCTCGGAAGCATGACTCTTCCCTTGGCTGTACTGGAAGCTGGGCATGTAAACCCACCCCAAGGCTAGGTGTGACGGGTCGGAGCTGCCCCGCTCAGACGGAGCCGATCTGCCCCACACTTCCCCCGCGGTTGTGCACGTGTTCCTCGGGGCCGGACAGGAGGCACACGCCGCTTGCATGCGCTGCTCGGTGGCTGTGGCCCATCTGACCGGCGGGGGGGGCCGGTCGCCGGGGAATCCTGCACGCCGGGCTACGTCTGACGTCAGGGGACGTCCTCGGCCCTGGGTCGGCGGGTGACATAATGAGAAAGTGACCCGGGTAGGAAGTTAAAAGGGGGGAAAGAGGAGACACAAGAGGGTGAGGGAGGAAAGGTAGATAAGAGGGGGTGGATGGTGGTGTTGAGAGGCTGCGGTACCAACACCAGCGGGGTAGGAAACAGCCCAGGGTGGGGCATCGTAGGCTTTGCTGGCGGCCTGGTGCGTTTCGGGTATTTATCCCACCTGCCGGACAGGATGCCACTAGAGCCTGTCCTTAGGGCCATGGTCTGGGGCCCATGCGAGAGGGCGGGGGCGGGCCCAGCCCCCCTACCCAGCCTGCCTGAATGGAGAAAAAGGAGGGGCAGTAGTATCGATATCGATTTCACACTCTGAGAGAAGGGATGTTGCGGGAACCTGACTCTGCCCATCCTGGTATAGGAGTCAAACGGAGAGACTCGCGGGGGGAGGGGGGACGAGGGGCGCTCCTGTACTGAACCAAACGGAGAGACTCGCGGGGTGGGGGACGAGGGGCGCTCCTGTACAGAGCCAAACGGAGAGACTCGCGGGGGGAGGGAGGACGAGGGGCGCTCCTGTACTGAACCAAACGGAGAGACTCGCGGGGTGGGGGACGAGGGGCGCTCCTGTACAGAGCCAAACGGAGAGACTCGCAGGGTGGGGGACGAGGGGTGCTCCTGTACAGAGCCAAACGGAGAGACTTGCAGGGTGGGGGACGAGGGGTGCTCCTGTACTGAGCCAAATGGAGAGACTCACGGGGAGGGACGAGGGGCGCTCCTGTACAGAGCCAAACGGAGAGACTCGCAGGGTGGGGGACAAGGGGCGCCCCTGTACAGAGCCAAACGGAGAGACTCATGGGGGGGGGGACGAGGGGCGCTCCTGTACAGAGCCAAATGGAGAGACTCACGGGGGGGGACGAGGGACGCTCCTGTACTGAGCCAAATGGAGAGACTCGCGGGGGGGGGGGACGAGGGACGCTCCTGTACTGAGCCAAATGGAGAGACTCGCGGGGGGGGACGAGGGACGCTCCTGTACTGAGCCAAACGGAGAGATCCGCATGGGGGGGACGAGGGACGCTCCTGTACTGAGCCAAACGGAGAGACTCGCGGGGGGGGGGGGGGGGGGGACGAGGGGCTCTCCTGTACAGAGCCAAACGGAGACACTCGCAGGGGGGGGGGATGAGGGACGCTCCTGTACAGAGCCAAACGGAGACACTCGCAGGGGGGGGGGAGGTGAGGGGCGCTCCTGTACTGAGCCAAACGGAGAGACCCGCATGGGGGGGACGAGGGACGCTCCTGTACTGAGCCAAACGGAGAGACTCGCGGGGGGGGGATGAGGGGCGCTCCTGTACTGAACCAAACGGAGAGACCCGCATGGGGGGGACGAGGGACGCTCCTGTACTGAGCCAAACGGAGACACTCGCGGGGGGGGACAAGGGGCGCTCCTGTACAGAGCCAAACGGAGAGACTCGCGGGGGGGGGGGGACGAGGGGCGCTCCTGTACAGAGCCAAACGGAGAGACTCGCGGGGGGGGGATGAGGGGCGCTCCTGTACAGAGCCAAACGGAGAGACTCACGGGGGGAGGGGGGGGGACGAGGGGCGCTCCTGTACAGAGCCAAACGGAGACACTCGCGGGGGGGGATGAGGGGTGCTCCTGTACAGAGCCAAACGGAGAGACTCGCGGGGGGGGACGAGGGGCGCTCCTGTACAGAGCCAAACAGAGAGACTCGCAGGGTGGGGGACGAGGGGCGCTCCTGTACAGAGCCAAACGGAGAGACTCGCGGGGGGGGGGGGATGAGGGGCGCTCCTGTACAGAGCCAAACGGAGAGACTCGCGGGGTGGGGGACGAGGGGCGCTCCTGTACAGAGCCAAACGGAGACACTCGCAGGGGGGGGGACGAGGGGCGCTCCTGTACAGAGCCAAACGGAGACACTCGCGGGGGGGGGGGGGGATGAGGGGCGCTCCTGTACAGAGCCAAACGGAGAGACTCGCGGGGGGGGGGGGACGAGGGGCGCTCCTGTACAGAGCCAAACGGAGAGACTCGCGGGGGGGGGGGACGAGGGGCGCTCCTGTACAGAGCCAAACGGAGACACTCGCGGGGGGGGGATGAGGGGCGCTCCTGTACAGAGCCAAACGGAGAGACTCGCGGGGGGGGGGGGGGATGAGGGACGCTCCTGTACTGAGCCAAACGGAGAGACTCGCGGGGGGGGGATGAGGGGCGCTCCTGTACAGAGCCAAACGGAGACACTCGCGGGGGGGGGATGAGGGGCGCTCCTGTACAGAGCCAAACGGAGACACTCGCGGGGGGGGGGGGGGATGGAGGGCGCTCCTGTACAGAGCCAAACGGAGAGACTCGCGGGGGGGGGGGACGAGGGGCGCTCCTGTACAGAGCCAAACGGAGAGACTCGCAGGGTGGGGGACGAGGGGCGCTCCTGTACAGAGCCAAATGGAGACACTCGCGGGGGGGGGAGGGGGGGCGCTCCTGTACAGAGCCAAACGGAGAGACTCGCGGGGGGGGGGGGGGATGAGGGGCGCTCCTGTACAGAGCCAAACGGAGAGACTCGCGGGGGGGGGGGGGGATGAGGGGCGCTCCTGTACAGAACCAAACGGAGAGACTCGCGGGGGGGGGGGACGAGGGGCGCTCCTGTACAGAGCCAAACGGAGAGACTCGCGGGGGGGGGGACGAGGGGCGCTCCTGCACAGAGCCAAACGGAGACACTCGCGGGGGGGGGGATGAGGGGCGCTCCTGTACAGAGCCAAATGGAGAGACTCGCGGGGGGGGACGAGGGGCGCTCCTGTACAGAGCCAAACGGAGAGACTCGCGGGGGGGGACGAGGGGCGCTCCTGTACAGAGCCAAACGGAGACACTCGCGGGGGGGGGGGACGAGGGGCGCTCCTGTACAGAGTCAAACGGAGAGACTCCTTGGACCCACATGGAGCATGCAGCATGGTGTTCCAGTGGTGATTTGAAAGGCCTGGAGCTTCATCTGCCACAGTAGCAGCAGCAGCGGCTGTGGAAGCTGGGAGCCTGAGGCCCTTTGAATCACCAGGTCCCGGGGCAACAGCCCCTTTATGCCCCTCCTATTGGCAGGCCTGCCTATAAGTCTGAATGCAAAGATCTGAACTTCCCGACTCTGTGACTCAGGCCATCTCTGAAACAGAGCAACCCAGAATTCCAAATACCAAGACCATTCCTGGAGGGAGCTTCAGATCTTGAGCAGCTTCCCAAAGTGGCATGATCAGTCAGCAACAGATGTGGTTGTTTGTTTTCACTCCTCACATGGAACAGGTAGCAAGTAAAAGTGATTGCCTGATGCTGAAAGTCATGTTTCTCTCTGCTCTTCTTTTCCTGCACTGCAGGCAGCTGAAATACTTGCTGTTGAAATAATCAGACCAGCAGAGGTCACCATGCTAAAGTTGATGTTAAACGCAGAGAACAGATTTCCAGCAAGCCCTGAGATGCCCCCCTCCCCCCCAGCATTATCCTCATTGCATGTTCTCTGTCTGCCCTGAGAAGGCAGCAGCGGTGCAAAGTGCATTGTGGAGAAGAGTAGTTTTTTAAACAAAGGTAGTGAATAATTCCCCCCCTCAAACAAAAAGCTGGTTTTATTAGAGGGATGCCCACAAAGGCTGCAAACCAGCAGGAATTTTGTTCATTGCTTGATTCCCTCATGCACAAATTCCAGGCTCCTTGTTACTGCAGACATCTTGCTGTTCGGCTGCAGTGTCTCGTTTCATCTGCACTCCATTGCTCTGTAGTGGGCACAATACTCAGGGCAACCACCAGAAGCATGGGACTGTCTTGGAGTTCTTATGCCACTTGCTTTAAACGGTTAGTTCCCACACCGATGTTACCCTTCCCTTAATGACTTTTGTTTTGATTCTCTGAGGCCAGCCAGCAATGACAGGGGTGTTGATTCGCTACTGAGGGGAGGAGATCCCCTACCCTGGGAGAAGAGGCTCAAAGCTTTCTCATTAGAGAGCAAAAGCTATTTAGGTCCAGATTCCTCAAAGGTGCCTGACTCCCATTTGACTCTTAGTTGGACTTGAGCTCCCAAATCACTTCAATGTTACCTCTTTGCCTCTGGCGGGGTGTATACCTGGATTAACGGGAGCACCTCGCACCATCTCTGAAAGGGTTAGTGTGGGCCTGAGAGGCCAGTTTTGCCCCCTAGCTGTAGCCGAGGGTGGGCCTGGCTTAATGAAAGAAGAGTCCCAGCTGAAAGAGGAGCTGGTGGCGAATTAGAAGAGAAGAGGTTTAAAGTTGTGTGGAGGAAGGAACAGTCACTTTCGGGGCTTGGAGGTACCAGCAGAGTGAAGGGGGAGGGTTGGCACTACAGTACTTGGCTAAAGAGAGAAGGGCCAGGGGAGATGCAGAGCAGACAAGAAGGGAGGAATTGGTGGACATTCTTGTCTGAAGGCCAGGATCTGGCCTTCCGTGGAGAGGTCCCTGGGAGGTGTTCTGCTGGGGAACAGAGCAGGGGAAAGTGGTGAGAGATGTAAGGTCGAGCTCCAGGAGTCTGGTAGTGGGTTTACCTTCATTTGATGGTTTGTTAGAGGATTCCAGGGGAGGGCTATTAGTCACTACAGAGGCTGGTAAGGGAGAAGTTCAGGGAAGTAAGAGGCTGGAGAAGGGGACAAGAACAATGGAGAACTCTGAGAGATGGTTGGAAGGACAGTGGGGCCCGGAGCTGGGGCCCAAGACCTCGTTGTCAGGACATTTGGACTCTTATTGGCTGGACTTTGTTACCCTGAAAAGGGAGGGACCTGGCTCCGTTGTGGCAAGAGACACTTAGGGCTGGAGAATCTTGGCAGGGGATGCTGAGAGGAGAGAGCTGGCTATCCTATGCCCACGCTGAGAAGGTTCCCTAGCCGTGAGTCCAGGACTTCACCAGCGTTCAAAAAAGAGCTAGATGGATTCATGGAGGTTAGGTCCCTCAGTGGCTGTTAGCCAGGCTGGGCAGGGAGGGTGTCCCTAGCCCCTGTTTGTCAGAAGCTGGGAAGGGGTGACGGGGGAGGGATCACGGGATGGTTCCCTCCCTCTGGGGCACCTGGCATTGGCCACTGTTGGCCGACAGGACACTGGGCAGAACGGACCATTGGGCTGACCCAGTCTGGCCGTTCTTATGTTCTAGTCTGCTTTTCTACAATACTCCACACTGGCAGGGAGGGAGAATTACTGGGAGCCAGGGAGCAACTGATGTGCTTGGCTGGACCTGGAGGGTGGACCGGACCTGATTTAGAATTAGGCTAGCAGGGGGAGAGGTTGGTGGTGGAATGAAGAGTGAGTTCCAGGTGAGAGCAGGGCTGCAAGGCAGCTGAGAGAGCAGCCCTCTTCTCCTGGGCAGGGAACACTGGCAAAGGGCCAGGAGAAACACCAGGAAAGGACAGGAGTGGAGTGACCTCCCATGGGGAGCCTCAGCCAAAGGGCCAGGCACCATTGAGGCAGTCCTGGGGTCAGACTTCTGAGAGAGTCAGCGAAGAGCCTGGTGTCCAGAGAGGGCCTGCAATCTTTGCTCAGTACAAGGGCAGGCGAGAACTCTGTTGAACTCGGGAAGGGGCTGACAGAAACAGGTCTAGTGAGACAGGCTGAGGTAGAAGTGGTGCAGGGAGGTGCTCAGGCATCTAAGGAAGCAGATGATCTGCTTGCTACAGGATCTCTGGGCTGGAACCCAGAGGAGCTGAAGGGCATGGGTTCCCCCTACCAGCACCTGAGAAAGGTGGCATGGAAACCCTGCAATGCAAGGGCCAAGGAACCCAGAGTTGGGCTGATGACCTCATGGGAGATTGGTAAATTGTCTGAGTTTCTGTTACCCCAGAAGGGGTGGATGGAGGAGGCCGAGTCACAAGAAGAGGGCCAAAGTAGTGGCTGTCAGTACAACTTGCTAGAGAAGCCCTACTATGTTTTGCCCAGCTTTGGTAGCAGTGGCTGGGGCCCTGGGCCCTTTCAAATTGTTGGGTCCCAGGACAAATCCCCCTCTCCCTCCCCCTCCCCGTCCATGGGTCTGGAAACAACTTTCTGTTGGTCAGGCTGGAGTCTCCACCAGTGGGCATTTTCAAGTCCAGGATGGATGTTTGTCTAACAGATCTGCGTTAGGAGCTCCTTTGGGGACTTTCTATGGCCTGCCTTAGATGAGAGGTCAGAACAGACAACCACATTGGTCCCTTCTGGCCTTAGACTCTAGGACACCAACAATGATCCATTCAAGAGAGCTCTGTAGTCTCATTGATGCTTCCGTTTGTAACCTGGCACTTGGCTGCTGGGGCTTGCTCATTGTGACATAGCCCTGAGCCAAGCGTTAAACCCACTAAGAGTTTGTGTAGCCAGGCAATGCCCCACAAAAGTGACACCACCTTGGTAAGACACACAACTAGCTGATCCAGTTCATTAAAGGGCCGGACATAAGGCCTGGTCCTGTAAGGTACCCAGTGCCCTTTTGGGATTTTGTGGCTAAACCACCGAAACTGGGACCCTGGGTTCTAGTCCTGGCACTCGACAGCCCCTGGTGTCGAGAGTGGGTGCTGATGCACGAGGGAGTGTCGGAGATGGAGCGGCACGTGCTGGCACTCTAGCAGTCTCAGCAGGCGTCAGGGAGAGTCGTCCCTTGGGAGCACCAGCACTTGCTGGGCGAGATCAGCTAGCGAATTGGGCAGGTGAGACACTCAGCAGCAGAGCTCTGCTTGGCAGAATGTAACCCTCAGTCATTGCCTCTGGAATGATGCCACCATTAGCGACCAGGGAGCTTTCTTTTGGCAGCAAGGAAGACTGGGCAGAGCAGCTTTCCTAAACACAAGCAGAGAAACTGATGCACCGCCTCCAGGCTAACCTCCAGTAGTTTCAGGGTGAGGTGGAGTTTTACACTCCACCCCCCAATAAAAACAACAAATGAATGCAACTTAAAAGTCGTGCAGTGGAGGAGGGTGGGATGAGAGGATCTCGTGTCTATTCTCTAGACATGATCCCAGTGTGAAATGTAAAGTCCAAGCAGGATAATTTCATCATGTCCCCTTCTTGCCAAAACCTATTGTCTTCACAGCAGCAAAGCAACATTGTAATTGGGTGTTCCCTGCATGAATGAGATTATGTAGCGACTCTACATTAATAATGAACTTTCTACAGAACTTTGCTGTGGATAGAAAGATTCCCGCCCCTTCCCCGGAGATCTGCTGGAGGAAGCCTCCATGCTCAAGACAGCTGCTGTTGTCAAGATAAAAGTAAAGCTGTGAATAATTCATGCTTCAATCCCTTTTACCCTGGTCTGCTGTAAATATTTAAATAGCACCAAGATGTCTTGAGCAATACTCTGGCAGGGACACCCAAGATGAACCTGCTTGGAATGGAAAGGCCTCCTGCTACCACCTTTGCTTTCCCTCCTCTCCAGTGGATTGCACAAGGAGCCAGGAGAGCTGCCATTTATTCCGGACCTTGTTGTTTTCATTTTCTTCAATGGGGAAGGTGCATAATGAGACCACACCTGATTTTCTATGCCAGCAGTTCCCAGAGACATCAGCTGGAGTGAGGAGTGGTCAGTGCCTGGAGAAATAGGGCCCCGCTCTGCATCTTTTCAAACCAGTAACAAAACTGCCTTTGATTTCAGCGGTGCCAACAGACGGAGGCAGAGATAGCATCCGTGCTGCTGTTTGTCTGACTGCCAGCAGTCCCGCTGTTCATAATACCCAGGGAGGAGGGGTGTGATGTGCCACGCCCCTGGCCAGTTGAAATAGGCCTGTCACGCGGGGTGGGGAGCCACCAGGCCCTGCACCCCCATCCGCAGCCAGATCTGACTGTCAGCCAGCAGGTAGAACAGGTTTATTAGGTGACAGGGGCAGAGCATAGAACAGACTTGTCTGCACAGTAACCAGGAGCAACCAGTGCAATCCACCTTGGAGAGAGGGGGCTCAGAGCCAAGAGCCCTGACACACACACACCACGGCCTTTGTCTGGAGCAAAAGGTGTCACCAGGTCACACATCCCTCTTGGGCTCAGGTTACAGAAAACATCACATTGACATCCCCATCAGTGCCCAGGGAGGCGTACACACAGGGTTACTACAGGGCAGTAGAACTCACATAGAACAGAACAAGGTGACTACAATCCCATTTCTTCACAGTTTGGTTGCCAGTAGAGCTTTCATTTCAGGAGTGATGGGCTGGCATTTATATGTGCAACGCGGGTCAGTGTGGTGGCATGTGCTTTGCCTGG
Organism: Pelodiscus sinensis; assembly: GCF_052426305.1. Lineage (NCBI taxonomy): Eukaryota > Metazoa > Chordata > Testudines > Trionychidae > Pelodiscus > Pelodiscus sinensis. Next base: position 18,171,018 of record NC_143078.1, on the reverse strand, counting down.
GATGCCTGGAAGTAGCATGGAGAGGAGCATAGGCTGTGGGGAGGAGGTGTTTGGAGAAGGCACTAAAAAGTCATTGTGTGCGCACATGGCTAGAATGCTGACTGCAGCTGCAACATTTCTTTAAATAGTTCTGAGAATAAAGAACCAGTTTAGTTTTACAAGCACCGAGTATTTTCTCATGTTAGTACCCATATGCAGTCCATGGAAACACAGGGTACCAACACTAGAATTAGCAAGATCTATGGGGGATGCCTTGGAATTATGAACTACAACTGCAAAGGATGCAGGGTATATTGCAGCCCCATTCCTCGGAAGAGGGAAAGACTTCGAGAAAGCAGGATTTGCTCTGGAGGTGCTCTCCAGAAAGGTACCTGGATGTGGAACAAGAAGCATCAGACAGTGCAATGTAGCACTTTAAAGACTAACAAGATGGTTTATTAGGTGATGAGCTTTCGTGGGCCAGACCCACTTCCTCAGATCAAATAGTGGAAGAAAGTAATCACAACCATATGTACCAAAGGATACACGGCTACATTTCTATCACTATTCATCAGACAGTGGAGAGTGACTTTATAGCCTGGTCTCTTTCCCAGCATGCCTTGTGGTAACCTGCAACTCCTGGGCAATTTCTTGGCACATGTTAATTGTGCTCAGCCTTGCAGAATCCCTGCACATCCACACAAATCACTGATGGTCACAGCTGATGTTATAACCGGCCCCCTCTGCCCGGCTCTCTCTTTCTCGGGCAGGTTGGCATCTGAAAAAGGGAAAGGTGCAGGACAGGGAATTGCTTTGCAACATCTGCTGCAACATGACTGACACCAAATGACACCTCTGTCCCTTGAGGCATGCAGAAATGAGGAGTGGGTAATAAACCGCCCCACTGAGCACAGCAGTACTTTATTAACAGTGGGAATTAGAATGTATGGGTTACAAGGCAGAGACTTCACAGGAAATAGCAGCTACTGAAAAATTAAAGATAATTTCATTAAACACATCCCCAAGGTCAGGTGTGTTTACATGACGACTTACGTGAGTTGTGTCAATCTGTCAAGATGGGATCAAATTATGAAGGAAAGGAGACGGACCCAGTCTTCCAAGCATAGTTAGCATTGAACAGGACACTCATATGGGTGCACACAAACCTCTTATCTCACACAAGGCACCCCATGGGCAGCTGAGAGCTGAGCTCTATGGGAAATCTGAGCCCAAGCTCCTTTGCTTATCAAAGGGTCCCAGTTGCACATGGTAAAGGCAGACAGCAAGGCCTTCACAATAAGCATTGCTCCAGGCCTTGTTTTCAGCCTTGTTTGGAGTCTAAACTCAGAACCGTACCATGGCGTTCTGCCTCCTGACAGTAATAGTTGTGTTACCCGTTGTAGTGTTGGTCATGAGTGCTGGGCATGCACTGAGTCATGTGGTTTAAAATTCAACTTCATAAAGAACAGCCTGGGTTTTCCAAACTGTTTTTTTTTTAATTACGCAGTTTAGAGCCTCTGACTCCAAGTGCCCATGTTCCGTCTCTGCTTGTCCCGTTTCACTGTGTGCCCATATATGAGTTGAGCAACCCCGCCCAGGACCCTAGGCAGACTCAGGCAGGTAGCATGAACTACTGCAGCATCCCTGCTGTTGTTATTCTGGTGAAGCTCTGTATGCCCCAGGCACTGGGTGCTAAGTCCCCGGCATGTGTGCACATTCCTCATGGTAGCTTGCTGGGAGCTGCTGTACTTTTCAATGGCGCCGTCAGTAGCAAGGGGAGAGGTAGCAGCGGAATGGCAAAGCCTGGCCCAGCACACACCCGCCTGAACACGGTACGTACATATTAGACAGAACTCTGCCAGGCATCCACTACCCATGCTACTGCGGCTACATGGCTATTCATGCTTGTCCAAGCTCCCACTTCACTGGCGTATGTGAGCGTGAGCAGGGGAATCGTACTGCAAGCTCGCAGCACAGACAGAACCTTATCCACGCTAGCTTTGCTCTAGTGAAGTCTGCAGTGCAGACAGACGCTGAGACCATCACCTGGGTGTCCATGCTAGTGAAGCTACCTGTGGTGGCCTCTGTCCATAGCAGCCTGTGCATGAGGTCCCCGCTGGCTGATCTGACTTTGCTTTCATTACCATCATCTCCATGTGATGCAAACTTCAAGGTCTCCCGAGTCCCAGCCCTGCTCAGCCAATCAAGAGGAACCTTTTCAATATCCCATGCTCTGTTTGTCCACTGCCCCAGCCCATCTGGCTGCTCTTTGAGTTTGCAAACGGGAAGGAGAGCGGCTGGCCAAGCATACGAGAAAACATCACAACACGTTCAGCTTCCCATTGCCTCTTCCAGAAACAGGCCTGGCTTTGCTGTCCTGACCATGGGGAACGAACTACACCGGGAATGCTGCAGCTCTAGGGCTGAGATTCACTTTGCAGGCTTATGGCACAAGGCCACAGAACAGCATGAATGCCACTCGGAGGCAATGTTCAGGGTCGGATTAACTCTCCTGGGGGCCTGGGGCTGTTGGATTTTTGTAGGGCCTCTGTGTACAAGTCTTTTTCATGATTTGAAATTGGCACTGATGCTATTAACACTGCATTGAACTTACCTTTTAATTACCATAAAGCTGCTCTGTGGTTACCTTTCAGTCTTAAACCATGTAGAATACAGTCAATTCCAAACAGCTTACATCTTACCCTCAAGCTGCTGTTATATTAGTTTCGTTCTGGGAGGGAGTTTGGGTGCAGGAGAGGGCTCCCAGCTGGGGCAGAGCGGTGGGGTTCAGGAGAGGTTACGGCGTTGGTTATGCATAACTGTGCTGCTTTGACTGTGCTTTATGCAGGCTAGCCACTCCACCCCCATGTGGGCGCAGCTTTATGGTGTAAAGGCATCTGATAGCAGGATGACTAATCCTGTAGGCAAGAGGACCAAGTTGTACTGCTGCTATATTTCGATATAACTGCAACCATGCTAGAAGTTGCAGGGAATTTAATACATCACCTCCCGAATAATTATACTGGTATAAAATGTGGGACGGTCAGAGCTCAGCACTACAAAACATCCTGGAAGCATGTTTGTTGCTGTTCAGCTTTAGAGCACTGCAGATCTTTCTGGTGCCTGACGAGCCGTCTGATCCAGATTTTCAATAGCTGGGCTGAGGGAGGGAGGGAATTTGTACTGCCCAGGAGGAAACATTTTCCTCTGCATAAAATATTTATGCATCCTTTGCAGCCAGGAAACCACAATGCAGGACTGAAGCAGAACGGGGCTGGCTCTCCGCAGTTTGTCACTTGTGCCTGCGCAAAGCAGGTTTAAATGTGTCTGGGTCAGAAGTTGGACCATCCTATTTTGCTCAGAAGCAAGTGGGTGCAGGCGGAAACCAGACCCTTTAGAGGGAAATCTGGTGTAAAACAGGAATAATACAGTAATGAATCAGGCATAAAAATAACTGACTGTTAGCAGGCAGGTCAGGTAGCCAAGAGACTATGTAGCCATGAGGTTAAGGACCTGCCCTAAGAGTTAGGAGACTGGTTTCTCTTCATTTCTTAGTGAATAGCCTCTTATAAGCACTTCTGTGCACTTCTTTCTCCCATCAGTTTAGCTACAGATTGAACCTCTCTGGTTTAGCACCATCCATGGGCTGGCATGATTTGAATTACCCAGATGTCCACTTAGCATGGGTGTAGCCAAGTTTCCCGTGGTCCTATAAAGTTTGTTACAGCCACCAGTGCTGGCTCTCAGTGTTCTGTGCTGTTATTTAGCTCTAATTTACCCTAAGGCTACATCTACACTGGCGCGTTCTCATGCAAACACTCTTTTGCGGAAGAGATCTTCTGCAAAAACTCTTCCAGAAGAGAGCATCTACACTGGCATGTGCAAGAGATGTGCTTTTGCGCAAGAGCATCCATGCCAGTGTAGACGCTCTCTTGCGCAAGAAAGCTCTGGTGGCCATTTTAACCATCGGGCTTTCTTGCACAAGAAATTCATGTTGCCCGTCTACACTGGCCTCTTGTGCAAGAACAGTTGCGCAAGAGGGCTTATTCCTGAGCGGGAGCATCAGAGTTCTGGTGCAAGAAGCCCTGATTTCACACATTAGAATGTCAGTTTATTTGCACAAGAACATGCAGCCAGTGTAGACAGGCAGCAAGTTTTTGCGCAAGAGCGGCTGCTTTTGCGCAAGATCGTGCCAATGTAGACACGGCCCTCATTTCTTAGAGCCCAGCAAGCAGTGGCAGTGTTGATGATGCTCCTAGATAATATTGACCTCCCGTGGTCCAGCCAATTCTCTGGTTCAGCACTTTTTAGGTTCCAAGGGTGCTGGACTAGAGAGGGTCAACCTATATGAAGCTCTTTTAGGGCTAGGTCTGTCTCTTGCTGTATCTTTGCACAGAGCCTGGCATAAAGGCATCCAGTTTAGGTACTAATGAAGATGTCAATGATTTATTCCTATTCAGGTTTAAGTAACAATCCAGAGCTCTAGGAGCCCTCAGGATTTAATCACACTTGTAACTAGAGATGGTGGCCATCGAGCAGCAAAAATTATGTTAATTTCCTTGATGTTGAATTAACTCAGCCAATAAAGCGAAGCAGAAAAACAACCTCCTTCATCTCTAGGACCATACCCTGAACCTTTCCCCCAAATCTGGCACTCACAATAGCTCTGAGAGGATGCCAGGTGCAGTTCAGGCTATTTTATGCCAAAGTGGGGAACAAGTTGTAGAGCTGGTATGAAGAACACCCTGTCAACAGCACCTTCTCCCTGATACTGAGCAGGAAATGGCTCAAGGCTCTTCCCAAGTGCATCTGTGGCAGTATGCCTTGGGGATAGAGGGGGGTCAAGAGCCTGCTGGGACTCTTGTACATTTAGGAATGCAGAACTCCACATGCAGCCCGGGGCCACTGGGACGTCTCGCTGACTCTGGGCTACAGGCAGGTGCCAGCTTTGAAATGCACAAGAGTCCCCAGCGGGGGCTCTTGTGCATTTCAAAGCAGAAGCACCCTCATGGAGCCTGGGGTCAGCGAGGGATTCACAGTCCCCCACTGACCCTGGGCTCCATGCTGTGCTGCCACTTTAAAATGTCTCTGCAGAGCCTTGGTCAGCTCCCGGACTCGGTGCAGCATTTCCCCAGAACCCAGGATCAGCTGGGGAGTCCCCAGCTGACCCCAGGCTCCACGCAAATGCTGCGGTGGCGTTCCAAAGGGGCAGCACTGCATGGATCCCAGGATCAGTTGTGTGGCGCTGCCACTTCGAAGTACCTCCTCTTCCTCCCCCCCCCCCTTTGCTGCCCTTATCTGATAGAGGCAGCAAGTGAGGGAGGAATCAACAGGTGGATTCGACTATCTCAGGGGTTCCCAAACTTTTTGACACGGGGACCAGTAAATCCATTCATGAACATTTGGAGGACCAGTAATGCTCATTTGAATATTCATTAATCAAATGATGAATATTCAAATAAGTTGTTTCTGGTCCTCCCAAGTCTCCCAGTGCCAGCTTTAGTAAAGCTTTTGATACGGTCACCCAGAATATTCTTGCCAGCAAGTTAAGCAATATGGATTGGATAAATGGGCTGTAAGGCAGACAGAAAGCTGGTTAGACCAGGGTTTCCCAAACTTTTTACTTTAATTGGAACCCTTTTTTTTTTTTCAATTTTGCTTTTTGCAGCCCAAAAATATAAACACATGAAAAACAAACTGAGAAAATACCAGACATAGAACATGTCTGGTATTTTCTGGTATTTTCTCAGTAGGGGTGTGTCTAGACTACATGCCTCCTTTGACGGAGGCATGTAGATTAGCCAGATCGGAAGAGGGAAATGAAGCCGCGATTAAAATAATCGCGGCTTCATTTAAATTTAAATGGCTGCCCCGATCTGCCGATCAGCTGTTTGTCGGCAGATCGGGGGAGTCTGGACGCGATGCCCCGACAAAGAAGCCTTTCTTCATCGACACAGGTAAACCTGGTTTCACGAGGCTTACCTGTGTCGATGAAGAAAGGCTTCTTTGTCGGGGCATCGCGTCCAGACTCCCCCGATCTGCCGACAAACAGCTGATCGGCAGATCGGGGCAGCCATTTAAATTTAAATGAAGCCGCGATTATTTTAATCGCGGCTTCATTTCCCTCTTCCGATCTGGCTAATCTACATGCCTCCGTCGAAGGAGGCATGTAGTCTAGACACACCCTAGGTAAGTTGTATTATTACTAGATGTATCAGTTTGTAGTTTCGAACGGCCTGGCTGGTAAATGTGCTCAGGCTGCATGAGCGAGTCTACCAGCCAGGTAGTTTGCAACTACTCGAGGGGTGTGTGTTGGGGGGGGGCAGTAGAATCCCTGTGCCAGACTAACTCGTGCTTTGTGGGTGGGGGCAGAGGGGGGAACGGAGTCGGGTCAGTCCCACTCCCTGCAGGCCGATTCATTCCTCCACCCTGCTCCTCCCGCTGCGCCTCTGGCCAGCCCCACTTCTTCCACATCTTCCCCAGCCAGCTCCCTACCCCCAACCTCACCCCCCCAGCAGCCCTGCTTACACCAGCCCCCCAATCTCCCCAGATTCCCTCGTCCAGTTCTGCTTCCGGTGGCCGGCTCTCCCCTCCTCCTCACCCCAGAATCCCCTGGCACCTGCACCCTCCCTTTGCCCTCTTTTTCCCTAATACCCACCCCCTCACCAGTCTCTGCCCCATTCCCCTCCTGCCCCCATTTGCCCTCACACACGATTTGCTCCATCCTGGCCTTCCTCATGCCCACCCTTCTTTCAAGCCTCCTCCCAGCACCTCCCGCTCCAGCCCCCAGTGCCCTTCCCCCTCCTCTCCCAGCATCACCCCTACCCCTCCCACGGACACCGCCCCCCCCCCGCCCTTTCCCTCGTGGTCTGCACTTGTCCCCCCGGCATTTGTCTCTCTCTCCTGCACCCTGCCCCTGGGTGCCCCCCCCGCCCAAGCCCCTTCTCCTTCCCCGCTGCGGGGCCGGGTCCGCGCTCAGCCCCACCATGTGCCTTGCGCGGGTTCCAAACCCCGGGCTGTGACGTCACTTCCCCCCGCCCACGTGCAGCGCCGCGCAGGGGCAGCCGGCGGCGAGGAGGGGCCGCGCACGGCAGGGGCGCTGGGGGGCCCGCATGGCACTGGAGCAGGGCCCGGCTCGTAACGCGCCCGCACTGCGAGGGGCGGGGCCCGATGGCACCTGTGGGTTGAGTGGCCCACGGGCTGGCAGCCGCAGGCGCCCTGGGACCCGGCACCGGGCCGGACCCGAGCTCGGGAGACGCGGGGCGCTTGACTAATTCTTACCGCCCTTGGCGCGCAGCGCTCGGATAACAGCGGCGGGAAGTGAACGAGCTGAGACAAGTGTCGAGACACCAGCCCTTCTCTGCTAGAGAAACTGCAACGAAAAGAGAAAGAAACGTTTCTGCCTTTCCGGAGAGTCGCTCTCTCCGTTCCAGGTGGTGCATGTTTGGTTCTGAGCTCCCAGACGGGGGTAAATCAGGCAAATTCCACACGCACCCCAACTCTCAGTGCCTCGCTGCATGGGGCGGTTAGGAATGACTATGTCTGCGAGTCACCTGTGTACTCACTGTCCAGCCCATCTGCCACTTAAAGCAGCCTCAAGCCTGTTCTGTCTTGCTCTCTGCTACCATTGTCCACTTTCAGTGGTGGGAAGCAGAGAGTAACTCCAATGCAGAGCTCTCCGGCAAGGCCCCCTCCTTGTCCCAGTCCTACCCTCTCCAGGGTTGCATACAGCCTTTATGCCAGCTGTGTACCAGCTAAGGCGGCCCTGTGAGTAGGGGGATTCTCAGCAGGCAGGAGCAGTCCAGAAAGGCCAGAGGGGAACAGAGAATCCATTTCAGCAGACTTACACCAGCATAAAACTTGTACAAGAGGAGAAACCGGTCTGGGACCTTGAGCTCCTTTAAAGCACTTAAGGCTGTTCTGCAGTTCTGTTGCACTTTGCTGTTACATTAGCTGCTCCTCACATAGATTGCAAGCGGCCTGCTCGACTCTCAAAATTACCTCAAAAAGAAAACAGCTACAGATGAAAACTCTCTGGTCAATTTTCTGAAGATAAACTGCCAGCCTTCAAAGCAGTTTTCTCTGCGCTAAGTGGCGTATAGATTTCCTTTAATAGATGGATGCTACTATTAGTGAGGTACATCAAGGGAGAGGCAAATTGGATTCCATTTAAAAGGGAAATGGGGATTCCATTCACTTATCCACCTGATTCTCTCCCCTGCATGCATGGCCCACCAAGACAGTCTACATACCCTGCAGATCAAACAGAGCTAAGGGCCACCTCGGCCCTGAAGGAGCCCAGCATAACTGAACAAAAAGCAAGGGCCTCAAGTTGCCGTGGGGGAGATCTGGGTTGGAGATTAGGACAAACGATTTCCCTAGGCGGGTGGGGAAGCACTGGGATGGGTTCCCTAGGGAAGTAGTGGAGTCTCCATCCCTAGAGGTGTTTAGGTCCCAGCTCGACAAAGCCCTGGCTGGGATAATTGAGTTGCGGTTGGTCCTGCTTTGAGCAGGGGATGAGGCTCAATGCCTCCTGTGGCCTCTTCCATCCCTGTGAGTCTGTGATTCTACAGCTGCTAGGTTTTGTCTTGTTTCTCCCCACCCGTTAATGCAGAAGGTCCACATGCATTAATGCTCTCCAAGGACCTGCTTGTCGGTGCACTGCAGGGACTCCAAATGGAACAGCTAATGGGGGAGAGGATGGAACTGCAGCTCAGGGCCGATGGGCATTGTAAGAAATGGGAGGGGATGTTTTGGGTCCCATTTCCTACTCTGTTGTAGACTATGTGACTGGGGGCAAGGCCATTCACATCTGGGGGCTGCCCTTGCTCCTCTGGAAAGTGGGGGATGTAGCCCTGCCCCACCTCCCAGAGTGGGATCGGACTGAGGAACTCGACAGCTATGATGTGGGGAGGACCCTGTCAGCACAGGTAGCTCAGAGCGGAACAGCTAGGGAGCTGCAGGATGGGACCCCAGGCATCCCCTTACCTGCATGGGCCCCACGACTGGAAGAAGGGGGCAGTGCTGCAGGTCAGAGCTGAGGTGCCATGATTGGATGGTAGCCTTAGCTGGGGAGGGCTAGTGACTTCCCCATCCTGCTCCCCATGGAGCCAATGCACCCCGGACAAGGCCAGGCTTTCCTAGGGGGCATCATGGCAGGATGTTACACTGTGTCCCCAAACCTCCTGCCCCCCCGACTCCTGCTGAGCAGAGAGACGGGCCTGCCAGCCACCCAAGGAGCAGCAGCTGCCATGGGGTTCTCACCCCAACTGACAGGGGGAGAGCAGAGAAGAGCCTCGCCACTCTCCGCGAGGCGGCTGACGCTGTGGCAGGTAGCTGGTTCTCTGGCTCTTCCCTTGTGATTCTGTCATCCCAGCTGTAAGTGGGATGCTGCTACCATTGGATTGTCTTCAAATGACACCAAGGGGGAGTTTGAAGCTCCCCTCGCCTCTTCTCTGGATACAGAAGGAGCAGGTGTGACAGGCCACCCTGCCTTTGGTAGGTTTCCAAGTCACAGACATGCTCCAGGAAAGTGATCATGGGGACCTGGAAGCCCAAGGGGGGTGGGGTTGGTGCAGCTGCTCATCCAGTGGCAGAGGGCAGCTGGTATCCCACTCCTGCAGTCAATGGGAGCCGCTGGGAGAGTTCTCCCCCTGTGTCTGCCTGGTATCTGGGATGCTCAGGAAAGGGTTTCCCTCTGCGGTGCCGCCTTAGGATCTGACAAGAGCAGCAAAAGTGAAACACCAACCGGGTTATCTCCTCCGGGCACAAATCTGTCCTCACATGCAATCTTGTACATGTCTGCAAGGCAGAGTGTGAGAAAGGCTGCCAGGCTGTAAGTCACATGTGTGAGGCTAGCCTCACTGACACGTGTGTTTGAAAGGCAGACATAGCTCCTGAGGTGGGCTTATCTGTAGGATTACTTAGGTGTGTGTCTATAAACTGATTCCAGGGCATGTATGTGGAAATCTGTCCCTGGGCACATAGCTCCAGCAGTGTTTGTATCTGAAAGATTGATTATCTGAGCATATGTGTAGACAAGGGGTGTGTTTCCTTCCTTCAGTGTGTGTGAATTGCAATAAAGAGGAAAGTATCAGAGGGGTAGCCGTGTTAGTCTGAATCTGCAAAAGCGACGAAGAGTCCTGTGGCACCTTATAGACTAACTGAAGTGTAGGAGCATAAGCTTTCGTGGGCAAAGACCCACTTCGTCAGATGCATGTAGTGGAAATTTCCAGAGGCAGGAATAAATATGCAGGCCAGGATCAGGCTGGAGATGACCAGGTGGATCCAATCAAGGAGGATGAGGCCCACTTCTAGCAGCTGATCTGGAGGTGTGAATTCCAAGAGAATAGAAGCTGCTTTTGTAGTTAGCAAGCCATTCACAGTCTTTGTTTAATCCAGAGTTGATTGTGTCAAACTTAAAGATGAACTGTAGCTCAGCAGTTTCTCTTTGAAGTCTGGTCCTGAAGTTTTTTTGCTGCAGGATGGCTACTAAATAAAGAGGAAAGCAGCACTGACCCGGATCTGGTCAATAGAGGCCTGGATCCTGCTGGGGGTTCCATATGGATGGGTGCCCATACAGCCAGGGAGCCCTGCAGAAGCCAAAGGGGCAGGACAGGCCTGTGCCTGCATGAAGTAGTTAAAGGATCAGGGTGAGAGGAGGAAAGTCAGGCCTGTGCAGCAGCCAGCCTGAGACCCAGGGTCTTGTCTACACTGGCACATTTTGTCCCCAAAACCTGCCCTTTGGCGACAAAACAAGGAGAGCATTTACACGGCAATGTAGCTTTTGTTGGGAATAACACCCAGTTTTGGCAACAAAAAACTTCCAGCCCTGCAAGAAACTTTTGTCTTTTCCCCTTTATTGTCAACAAAAAGCCAATCTGGACTCTGCTGTTTGGTTTGTCTGGAGAATTGGCTGCCCTGATGGTTCTGCTCAGTGTTTTGTGATCTCTGCTGCCCTGCAGTTATGCACCTCTCCCCTTTCAAAGCTCCGGGAAGTATATAACAACTGAGTGAGTGGCTCCCTTTGGGGAACAAACAAAGAACAAATCATTGGAATGCTTCTGTTCTGCCCTGCTAGGAACACAGCAGCAGATCAGCTGCTGCTTCAGGGGGAGGGCTGGATAGACAGCTGAGCTGCTGTGACATCCCTCAGCACTGAGAGCTCTCAGAGCTACTCATGATGCTGCTGCCAGCAGCTGAGGAGGCTGTGGAAGAACTTGGACAGAATCCCAAGAAGTTCAGGGATCAGCTCTGTCTTCCTACAACATGCGTGTTCATCCCTGTGGCAGTGCTAGGAATGGTGCAAGGAGTAAGGGGGGGTGACATCTGTTTTCGCTGATTCTGGCCACCTTTCCATCCCAGAACTTTCCCGTCTTATGTTTTCGTCTACCCCTAGCTTGTTTGCCACAGCAGGTCAGCCCCAGCCATGCCTCTCCTTGCCATACCTCCCCTTTCTTCCACCCAGTCCTTGCCTTGAAACACAACAGGCACAGGGAGCATAAAGCAGAGGCAGAGGTAACAAACAGCTGGTGCCTGTAAGAAGCTGTACAGCACTAGCAGTATTCAGCAGCAGGAACTTGCCCCTCCAGGGAAATTCCCAATCCTAGGCCAGAGGTCTCACTTGAGGTTTGCAAGCAGCAGACTAAAGAGGAATGAATGGCTACATGCCAGAACAGAACCTAAGGGAGAGAGCGATCGCAGGGAAGAGGTTTTGTGAGGAGAACATTTCACTCAGGTACAATCCAGAAGAGTTTGGAAAGGAAAAGTGTCTATGCCAATAATCCGTCAAGGATAATACTGCAAAGAAGCAAGAGATCGTGGATGGGGCTAGATGGAGGGAATCGATCAGATATGTATTATACAAATTGCAGCTGAAACACGACACGCATTGCCAAATACACCAGTCACTTCACAAAGGGTGTTGGATGGATGGTTTTTTTGGAGGGGAGAAATAAATTCTGATGGCAATAATTTTTCTGGAGGATGATGCATCACCTGGGTAACAGGATCAATAAGAAAAGGACTCTGGAGTGCTATAAAGTTTCTTATGGTCCATCAAGATCTCTCATCCCTTAAATATTCCTGCAGAATGCTTTTCAGCAGTAATCAAGAGGTGGCTGAGCCAAGGGGTACATTCAGGGATGACTAGGTCCCTGGGCTAGGACAAGAAGGAAGTGCATTCTGAGTTCTCAAGATGTTAGTTCAGCTCCACTTTCCCTTGCGAGCTAGTCTTGGTGTCTATTGCATCTTTCACTCCTGAGTGGTATGTGGAGCTTCCACATATTGGCCAGAGATCTGCAGGCAGGCCAGGCCCAGACAATGCATTATATTCTCCTTGCAAAGAGCAATGAAGCCATTTCCATTGGAATGGTCTGGAATACTAAGAGAACGACAAAACAAGGAAAGTTCCAGGAAAGGGCTTCCCACGAGCACACAGGCAGCCTGTTGCACAGCTGCAGATTGGACCCAATCCCTGGCATGTTCCTTATACACAAGGCCCTCATCTCCACCCTTCCTTTCTTGGTGGGGAGGGTTGTATTTTTGGTCCTTGTCTACCATGTGTCAATTGTTTGTGTGTGTGCTTGGCATGGGTTTACTTCTGCATTTGCCTTTGCCTTGCTGGGCTAGCACATAGGCCACGATCCTAACTTGGCTACAGTGGGAGATGACCCAGTTCCATCTCTATAGGCATCTCTACTGCCATTTATAGTAGCCACCATTCTGTATGCAAATAGGGGCTTCCCCTAGCTAGCTGTGTGACACAGAAATCCCCTTGTTGGCCGGTAAGATAACCGATGTCGGCAGGCCTAGCCAGGGCTGCTCTGTGCCTGGCTTTGCCTTCTGAGCTTGTCTGGGTTAAATGAACAGGATCCATGGCTGGGAACCTGCCTGGCTGCCCATTAGATTTGTGTGGCTCTGTCAGGTGTGGAGGAGAGCACTGCAATTAGAACCACAGGTAGTTCTCCTACATGTGTCCTCCTGTCTTACTGGGAATGACCCCAATTTTTCCTTACAAAAGAGCAGAGTGGGCTGGGCAGGGAGTTATATGGCTGGGAATCCATCCCATGTATCCCATTCTGCAGCCCTGACAGGAGTTATGAAGGATGACCTGCCCCATCCAGTGTCTGTCATTTGGACTGCTCTGATCCAGCCCATCAGTTGCTTGGATTTTCTCTGCCGTGATTTAGGCATGGATTTGACCTGCTAGGAATTTGATGTTTATTTTCCTGCCAACTTTCCTGGGGATTTGATCTTCCTAGAGATGATGCACATCCAGCTCCCTGGGAAGTCCTTCCTCTGGGCTGGTTCTTCTGTAGGCGCTTGTCCTGAGAGCAATCTATTTGAGAAGTGTCCCTGTGTGTGCTCCATCTTAGGTGGTTAGGTGCCGCTGAGCACCTAGGCAGAGATTTTTGGTAGCAGTGCCCTCCAGTGGGCTGCGCATTCGGAGCGGACCGCACGCAAGCGCAGCAACCGTCCACTCAGTTACTTCTTTGCCGCTGCCGGCGTCGGTCAGAACCGCTGCGCTCTCTAACAAAAATGGTGGTTTTTTCTAGTATTCTGGCGTGTAGTGTGGGATAGTTACCTGTTAGTCATAGTTATTATAGTTAACAGTTTAAAAAAAGAGTTAGTGTTTGTTTTAAAAAAAGGTTTTTTTCCCTTCTCTTTTCGCTTGGTAAGGCTACTTTTTTGCCTTAGCAAGCCCTCTTTCCTGGAAGACTTGAACTTTTCACCTTAGAACAATGGAGACTAAGGGGGATCTGATAGAGGTCTATGAAATCATGACTGGTGTGGAAAAAGTGAATAAGGAAAAGTGATTTACTTATTCCCACAATATAAGAACTAGGGGTCATCAAATTAAATTAATAGGCAGCAGGTTTAAAACAAACAAAAGGAAGTTTTTTTCTCTCAGCACACATTGAACCTGTGGAACTCCTTGCCAGAGGATGCGGTGAAGGCTAGAATTTTAACAGGGTTCAAAAAAGAGCTAGATAAATTCATGGAGGTTAGGTCCATCAAAGGCTATTAGTCAGGATGGGTAGGAATGGTTTCCCTAGCCTCTCTTTCTCTGGACGTGAGTGACTGGGGAGGGATCATGTGAGGATTACCTGTTGTGATCCCTCCCTCTGGGGCATCTGGTGCTGGCCACTGTCAGCAGACAGGACACTGGGCTAGATGGACCTTGGTCTGACCCAGCACGACCATTCTTATGTTCTGGAATGCCAGGTTCCCCAGGTTTCAAATGCTGCCTGTCCTGCAGACTCTCATTCCTGTTTAGGACAGGCACTGGGCCTGGCACGTCACAGCTCAGTGCCAATATTGCAAGTAGCTGATGGCTCAGACTCAGAAGGCAAGGGAAGTTGACCTTCCTGGACAATACCGTAAGGCCAGCCTCTGACGCAGGGCATTCCACCCCACCTCGGCAGCCCTCTCCGGTGGCCATGTCTGACAAAGTGGTCCCATCAGCCTCTGCTGTTCAAGACTCTTCCTGACACCTGTCCAGGCAGAGGTCTCCTTCTGTGAGCAAGGGTGACTCCCCTTCAGAAAAACGGGGACAAACCCCTAAACTACCCCCTGCACCGACCCAGTCTAGGGCACCGGACAGAGAGGTGCTGGGACCGTCAAAATCTCATGGTTCCCGAGGGTCTAAGGACCTCACAAGGGTGGCTGACGAGGCACCGGACAAGCCACCTCTGACTTGGCACCCAAGAAGGCCAAGTCAAAAACGCTTTACAAAGCAACCAGCACCCCAATGGCAACCACACCAGTGGCCCCCAACTCCAATGCCTATGCCAGCCAACCGTCCATACTGGGATTCTTGGGGCCCCTATGGGGTCTAGCAGCCTCAACCAACCCCTCCTGTACCAGCAAGGACTGTCTTTATACCATTTGTGGAAACCTCTTGGTGCCAAGAGGCGAACAAGCATCCTTCAAGTGATGACGAGTCTACAGTCTCCTCACACCCACCTACATCTGTATTGTCTTCTTCCCCGACGATACCCCGATGCCTCCGCCTCCCACAGCTGGAGATTACTTTAAATCCTTCCAAGAACTGTACAGACGGGTGGCTGGTGTTTTTGAGGTATCATTGCTTAGCCTGCCGGAGACACAACACAAATTAATCAATATATTGCATGCCTCCCCAGCAATCAAACTGCAGCTCCTCATGGACCCAGCCCTTCTGGACCCCGCCAGGATGCTCTGGCAAACACCAGCCACAATACCACCTTTCTGCAAAAGGTCACACTACAAATATTATGTTGCACCCCATGGCGCTGACTTTTTGTTCTCGCAACCAGCCCCTAACTCAATAGTGGTTGATGCAGTGAACCAAAGGGGCAAGTCAGCTGCAACAAGAACTGCCCCCTATGAAAAGAAATGGAAATGCCTTGACCTCATGGGGAGGAAGGCACATTCCTCTGCATCTCTGCAACTATGCATATCAAACTATACAGCCATGTAGGACAAATACACACATCATATTTTCGAGCAGATGACACATTTTATTGAGGCCAGAGAACAAAAGAGGCCGATATTAATGAGGGCACCCTGATTTTATGCCCAGCCCTTCTGGCCCCACTAGATGCACTGCTTCCTGATCTATTGCGATGGCAGTGGTGATGAGGAGGTCATCATGGCTACATTTGCCCAGATTTCCATGTGAGGTCCAGGCCATGGTTGAAGATCTTCCCTTTTAGGGATCCAATCTCTTTGCTGACATCAGCAATGCTTCCCTTCACTCTCTGAAAGACTCCTGCGCTACCTTGGAGATGCTGTTCACGGCCCTGTAGTAAAACTCAAACAGGGAAGACGTTTCATTCACAGGTACAGACCCACTCCTTTTAGCCAAGCACAAAGGCAATTTGATAACAGAAGAAGACAATGCCAGATTAGGAGGAGACAAAGTTCTGATCAACCCTCCACGTCCCAACCATCTACTTCAAGACAAACATTTTGAAGATCAGGTTGAGAGTCTGGTAACATCTCTTTGCTCAGGGCAACCTCACTCTCTTCGTCTATTCCATCAGCATCTGGCCCTCTTTTAACATCAGTAGTCTTCCTTCACAACCAACAGATGGGTATTGAATACTGGTGCAGTAACAGAGGTTCTTCCAGATGGTTGTCCCTGTAGGTGCTCCACCACCCACCCTTCCTCCCCTCTGCTTTGGACTTGTTGGTTTCTCCTTCTGGGGCAGCGAAGGAACTGAGGGGACCGTTGCTGTACATGAATAGTGGCGGCACCGTGCATGCCATCTGCTCCACATGCGCAGCCCATCGGAGGGCACTGCTAGCAAAAATCTCCAGCTAGGCGCACAGCGGCACCCAAACACCGAAGGTGGAGCACTCACAGGGGCAACCATCTCGAAGAGCCTCCATTGCTGCACAAGGCGAGTAACCCTCTCTTCCTAGATCGGCATTTCCATGCAGGACAAATGCCCTGGCATGACCAATGCACGTGACCTCTGGATGGGTGCAGGACAGCGGGGATGTTGACTCCATGCTCCCAGACTGTGCAGAACACAAGGACATAAAGCTGAGCAAAGCCTGCCACCAGAAACCTGGAAAAGGCAAGCTGCTTCCTGTTTCTGGCCACCCGTGCTCTGCTCTCTGGCATTTCCGCATGCGGGGCCCAGCATTTCAACTTCCAGTTCCCTGCTTTCCCTGAAGCTCGTGTTCCTCCCACCGCTTCCAGGAGGAGGCAGATCCTGGAGTCATTTCCTGGCTGACCCTCTAAACCATTGTTCCTTTGGCAGGAGCCAGCTTGGAAACCATCTGAGCAGAATGTGAACGGGCCCGGTGCCACCTTAGCAGATGGCCAGGAGTGGGGAGCCCAGAAGTGGTGCCACGTCCACGAAAGGCCCAAGCCCTCAAAGCGAGTGTCCAAAGGGAGCGTGCTACCCTGCAGGCACACCCAGCGCCCATTGACACGAACAGGAGCCATGCAGACAGCGGGATTTTCACCCCACTGCAGAGGGCAGAAATGACACGTGCTGGCTCTGAGCGTTTCACCCAAGGAGGGGTGACCACATTCCAAAAAGCTGCCTGGGCTGCAGGGACACCCTGGAGAGGCCAGAGGCCTTGGAATTCCCCGCCAGGCTCAGAAGAGTCGCCAGCGTGAGGGTGTCCAGAGCGGTGGAATGGGGCTTGTCTCCACTAATTCTACTCGGAGGGTGTTAACAGACCCGTGAGCTTCAGCGCAGCACCTGCCGGGGGAGGCTCGGTGCACTAGTGGGGAGGGATACGGACAGCCAGCCTGGAATACATGGAACCCAATTCTCTGCAGAGCTCAGGGCCAGAGTCTAAAGTGCTGGGTGCCCACAACTGATCCCAGCAGGGCTGCTGGCTGCGGAGCCCTTTGAATATCTGGCCCCTGGCACGTGTGATTGAATGAGACACGCTTTGCAAATCGCAGCTCAGCCCCTGGAGCTCTAGACAAAGTCCCTGGAGTTACTCCACATTTCCACAAGCTGCCATTGCCGGAGCCTTTCCCTTCCCAGAGCCCTTTGCTGGCCCCCGTAGCTCCGTGCCTCGGCGTGGATGCAGCCTGCTCATCGCTGTAGCGAAAAGCTTCACGCTGCTACCAAGGCAGGCTGCTTAGCTGTAGCCCTCGTGTAAACACAACCCACTGGGCTGAGTCTGACATGCCCCCTCCATGCCCAGTCCATAGAGGGTCTGAGCCTCTTCCGGCTTGAGGCAGTGCAGGAGTTCAACTTAGAACAGTTCGTGCTTATCATTCAGAGATTCCGCAGGGCAGCCTTCGCTCTCGCCCACGCTGCTGATACCAGCAAAGCACCAGGGCGTCTACCCCTGTCTGAACCAGACTTGTGACTAGTGAGGTGACTTCTGCCTGCTGCACTCAGGGCAGTGACAGCAGTGGCTGGAACTGGGGCAAATCCCGTGGTTTGGAAAAGTGGCTAGCAGGCCAGACTGGCTTTGAGTTGCCAGATTCCAACAAGCAAAGGACGTCTCCGGCTGGCAAACGACAAAGGCGATCAATGGACTGGTCACATTGGCATGCATCAGCAGCATCCTGAGATGTATTTAATACAGTAAAACACACTCCCCCGTTTTTCTATTTCTGGAAAACAAGTGTCTAATCCTCCAGCCATGACTTTGCATTTTGTGCTGAGCAGGCTCTTTCTGCTGGTGCCGTCGGGGAGGAGGAAGAGCTCCACAAATTGCAGCACAAGCTGCAGAAGAGAACAGAGCTGCCCATTTAACCTCTTGTGAAAGCAAATGGGAATTGAGCAAGTCCAAGCCGCTGAGACACCAAATGTCTTGAAGGGAGCACAGCTCAGTTTGGCTGGTGTTTGCACTTTAACTGGCCCTTCACTTTAAAGTAGCCATCAAGGCTTTAAAGATTCTTTTGCTTCTGGACTTCTGGCTCTGTAAGGAGGACCAGGGTCAGTACGGCAATTTTTTTCCACCCGTATACAGAATAAATGTTGTTATGTGCCTTTGGGCATATGCAGATGTGCACCCCCCATAGAAACACGTGCTGCCGGCTGTGGGCACTCTGCTAATCAGCTGGGCAACATCTGAATCGCTCCTGGGTGGCTGCCCACGCGCTCAGCTTACTGGGAACACGTCTGTATGGGCTCAACTTATCCACACTGGTCAGAGTTGTAATCAGCATCACAGAGTGACCAAAGAGTTTGCATTCAAGGCACCTTCATGTATGGCAGAGTAGTACAGGACTTGGGCAGGGGCTCAGTGCCATCAAATGACAGACCATTTACCTGGATTTAGATATGTAAAGCTACCAGCATGAGTTGGCAGCATTCACCAGTGGTTTTAGATGGCAGTGTGCACATGCCCGTGTGAGTGCGCAGGAGTGTGTAAGTGCATCTGTGACAATTGCTGTCCTGGTTAGCATAGCAGGAACTGAACTGGGGATCTGCAGAGCTAAAGCTCTGCTTTGATACAACTTGACCTGAAGAGCCAGGGCTCCATAGTTAGGGCAGTCTAGGTTCATATCCTGGACTGCTTGGGCAGAGAACAGGCCTGCAGCACCTACTCATGTAGGTGTCACAGTGTGTGTACAGCTGTAGGGTGTATGTGAATATGGTTACATGTTTGTGTGTACATCCCTGCATTGGCCTGTGTGTGTGTGTGTGTGTGTGTGTGTGTGTGTGTGTGTGTGTGTGTGTGTGTGTGTGTGTAAACAAATGTCTGATAATGTAAAGATTTCCAGCCTTACGCAATCCAATGGCAACACAGGCTGCTCTTAGGACTCACTACACCCTGGTGTTCCTTGCTTCTGCTAACCTTTTCTCTGGGCCAGGGGCCAGTCCCTGCAAAAGTTTCATGCTGAGTTATCTACAAATCAGGTGCAGCCTCTCAGTAAACCCTGCATGACCACTGAGGTCATAAGATCACCTGCTTGTCATACAGTCACCAGTGGCAGCATTGTATGTGCTCGCAAGTGTGTTTCAAGTGCACACAGGCTGCCGCACAACTAGGGCAGAGGCACCAGCTGAGCTCTTGCTAATGCAGACCACAGCCAGTGTCGGTACACTGCAGGATCTCCCCTTACGTCAATCCCCTGCACAGATGTTCCATCACCAGAACAGAGACCAGCCTGAGTTGCAGGGGCAGATGAGAGTTTTGTGGGGCCCAGGGCACGGGGCCTATTGAAGCGTGGGGCCTGGGGCAGCCACCCCGCTCGCCCTGCCCTATATCCGCCACTGCTGAATTGGTCCTGACAAAGGCTGCTCTGCTTTGGGCTGGTGATAAAAGGCCCCATAAAAGGAGGTGCTCACATGCTGCATTCCACATGGAAATGCCATGCTCACAGCTACTGCTGCTGCAACACTGGGTGATTATCACAGATCTTGCTGTGTCCATTGGGAGCTTTTTAGTTCCCTGGTACATTTGTTCCCATAGGGACTTACATGGCTTCTGATTCATGTTACCAACCTGGCCTGCATCTGACATACGGAGGACGTTGAGAGGTTTTTGTCTGAGATGTTCACAGAAGCCCCTGCCACTCTCGGATTCCATTTCTGCCCTTGGATTGGGTAATCAAACAATAGTGCAGAAGTACATAAGGCACAAAGGTCAATGATGTTCCAACTCGAAACTGAGTCGTCCAACTGGCAATAATTGCTAATTGCATATGCCAGTGTCTATTTCCAAACTTGGACTGTTGCCCATATCAATAGGTGCATGGACAAAAATGAAGGCCTTTTCTGACTGTCTATTGTGTTTCTTTAGCATTATCAATGTTGTGAAGCATGGAATCTCAATATTTCTTAAAAGGAGGCTTGTGTTAAAGAAAACAATTGCGAGTTGCAGACAAAGAGACTTCCACTTAAGTCGTGTTTCAGCTTTATCTCTTTGGTTACCAGGCAGCAAACAGTACAACAACCAAACACCCAGTGACTGAATAATATTCTGTAAGTAAATATTGCTACAGTGACTAAGACATGAACAGATTTAAATCTTCTCAGCTCTGAAGATAAAAGCTACCGTTTGAATTCCATGTGTTGTGATAGAATCCCCTGTACTCTGATCCCGAGTGCCTGGTTCCTGGCTAGAAAGAACAGAATGGGAGCTGTCCAGCATCTAATCAGCTTCCCAGGCTGAGTATTTCATTCATATGCAATGACTTCCTGCATGGATAATCAGCAAGGGCTGAATCTGTGACCTTCAGCTTTGCAAATAGCACTTGATGGTAGAAGCAGTAGGTTTTTATCTAACAGTTTCCCTTCATAAATGCTGGAGGAATGTTTGCAATGATCTGCTATTACCACCTTCTAATCTAGGAAGTCTGTTTACCCCTGAGCCAAAACTGCTGGTGTGCTTCAAGGATTTTGATCTGGATTTCCAAAGCTGCCACTATTTGACTATTCTCAGCCACTTTGCAATAATGAATGTTCAAGTTTGCATTCTGTGGGTAGAGATTTGCTGTTAATTAACCAAGGATCTGAGAGTTCGGGAAATCAGGCCCTGAGTATAGTGGACAGAGGTCACACTTCCAAGCACAGTGCAGTTTGCATTTTTGCAAGGAAAGGAGCAGGTGCCGACAGAAATAATCTTGTTCTGTCCGTCTGCGTCCTTGGCAGTGTGGTTCTGCTGTGGCATGCGCAGGGGCATGAAAATCTCAGAGGCGAAATCAGGCGCTGGTTCTGGGGAAAGTTGTTGAGGACGCCTAAAGATCTCCCCTTATCCATGGAGAAGCAATGAATAGCTGTATAATGCTCAGCTGCATACAGATCTAGGGAGTGGACGACTTTGAGCTGATTTGTCCCATTGAGCTAGCCCCATCACTGCTGCTGTATTGAGCTGACTCCTCTTCAAAAGGGCAGGGGATGGAGAAAAGGCCCAAAGTATCACCAGGTTGCAAAAGAATTAGAAAGCTCATGGAGGACAAGTCCATCTATGGCTATTGGCTAAGATGGTCAAAGATGGCACCCTATGCTCAGGCAAACCCTAAACCTCTGACTACCAGGAGGGGAAGGATGGAGTTAATCCCTCCGTCGTGTCCTTTTTAGTACCTCTCATGAGGGTATGTTACAGGCCACTGTCAGGGTTATCTGGGCTAGATGGGTGACTGCTCTGATGCAGTGTGGCCATTCTTATGTTCTCACTTGATTGAACAGAGCCATATCCCCTACACAAATCCTCTGCAATGTCTACCACACCTGGATTTGTTTCTCCTTCTTCTAATTTGGTGGGGGGTGGTAGGGACGAAAGAATTGCTGGGTCCCTGGGCCTGGTTGGGGGAGGACCAGCTCTGCACTCCCTGTAGGGGTGGGGTCTTGGGCAGATGGGACAAGGCTGGGGGTTACCCACCACCAGCTCTTGGGCAAGATGAGTGGGGGGTTGGCTCTGTGCCCTTAGAAGGGGTGGGGACTCAGTCAGAAGGGCAGGGCTGGGGCTAAGCAGACCTCATTGCTGCCGAGAGCGATTGAAAGGGCCTGGCACTCTGGCAATTGTCCCTTTGACCTCCTCCTTCCCCTTTGGGGGGCCTGGTTCCACCCAGAGCTCCAGTGGCCATTGAAAGGGACTGGGGCTTCGGCCACTGCTGCAGTAGTGATGGCGGCAGCTGGGAGCCCTGGACCCTTTTGAATGCCCATGGCCCGGGGCAGCTACCCCCTTTCCCACACTTGCTGTCAGGCCATCTTGTTTGGGGTCCTTTGGGTTTCAAACTATCTTCTGCCACGTTACCGACCATCTCTCCGGGAGGTGGATTTCCTGCACGGACAGAGAATCCTTCCCTTCCCAATAAATCTAAAATGTGTAGTGGCTCCTTAACCCATTAATAAGTCTGTGACCCCAGTGATAAAAATACACTGGAATGACCATTCAGAAACACAATGCTTGAGATTTAGACAGCGTCTCATGCATATTACTGCCAACAGGTGTTGTGCACCAACCAGAATCTCCAGCTTTGCTGTTAAAAGGACAAGAAATGGGTATGAGTTGTTGTACCCTGGCATTTGGGGAATCTTGACCCTTGCAAGTAGGTTGTCTCCCATTGCACATCCAGGACAGCTGACTGATCTAGCCATCAATGAACAATCAACCCCACTAACCAGTTCAATACCACTCTGGCTGAGCAATCTGCCGTCCCGGTCAGTGTTCCCTGTAAGCTGAGTCAAAAGAAAGTCAAATGATGCCCAGCTGATTAGCAGAGCACCCACAGCTGGTAGCAGTCAGCACCATGTGTTTCTACTGGTTGTGCACATCCTCACATGCCTTGATGCACAGAACAAAATTTATTCCACATGTGGGTGGAAAAAATTAAAAGAAACATTAGTTAAGACCAGCGTTCCCTATACACTGTGTGCTTTTGCGGCCACTCAGGAGTGAATCAAATGCTGCCTAGCTGATTAAAAGAGCACCCAGGTCTTTTGGTTCTTCTGGTGGTGCACATTTGCACATATTTCAGTGCACATAAAAATTTATGTCACACATGAATGGAAAAAACTCCACACATGGATGAAAAAGATTAGAGGGAACATTGTTCCTGGTGCATGTGGGTTAGACCCACTTGGAACAGGAATTACATCAACTGGAAAGAAAGGAGTGCGAATGTTGTTTGGGATCCTTTGGGTTTCAAACTCTTCCGCCACGGTACCGACCACCTCTCCGGGATTTTGAGATCCCAACAGAACCAGCCCACTGGCACAGGGGTCTGATGTTCTGAACCCAAATGGAATCAATGGTTCTTTCCATTAACTTCAGCTGTCTCTGGATCAGGCCCTTTGGGAAGGAGAGGAGCATGGTGGGAAGGCTGGATGCTGGGGATCCCTCCACATTTAAAGCACTTTGGAATGGTGCCACCGTGAAGGGAAATGAAAACAGGTGGCCCGAATGGCTCCTTTACTAGATCACATATAATGCTGCTGTTGCAAAGGTTGCTCTGAAGGCTCCTGACAACATCACTCACAAAAATGAGTAAAGTTACCTTCCGTTGCCATTAGGATCTGGCTGTCGATCGTGATCATTCACCAGTGGAGCGATGACGTTTGAGGCTCATTTTCCAGCAAACACCACATTTGGTTTGACCCATTCATCTGCCATGTCAGACTTCTGCTGGAATTGATGGGACTTGCATCGGTATGTCTGAGTGGAATTGGATGGTAACGTCACCTTTAGACTGAACCCTTTGGTTTATGCCTTGATGTTTCTCACAGAGCTCAGAGCCAGAGTTTCCCGCACTCAGGACTCACAATCCAGGCCAGCTGTTCCAAAGAGATCAGCTCTTATGGTGATGGGTAGAACCCTATTGTCAAAGGGACTTAGCACCCAATGTGACAAGCTCCCCTGCAATGTGGCTTCCCATTGTGGATGCTCGGCCCTTCTGAAAAAGTCTGGCCGCAGGGCACAGATCTTTCGAGATGATGCTGGTTACGGCTCCCTCTTGAGCGTATCAGGATCATGCATGGGTCAGCCAGAAGCACTCAGGACAGAGGTAAAGCTACCCCTTGGATAGGTTCACCTCCAAATCCCTTGAATAGGTTCACCTCCAAATGCAAGCTGTGCAATGTGCCAGCTCTGCTGTTCCATCCCCTAGCTGGCACCAGGAACAAGGAGCTGAGGAACACCAAACTCTTCAAGGCATATTTACATTACTTTGTAGTTTGCTGATGCTGTGAAGGACGTGGGCTAGCTGAATTTATCTGGCAAAACACAGGCATTCTCAGGTCAGATATTCAATAAGGGCAACATCCTTTTCTCTGATCGAATAGCAATTGGCATTTATATAGACAAGTACATGTTCAGTGCAGTGTGCTTTACAGCCATTAACAAAGTAATCCTCATCATGCACTTGGGCAGCAAGTCATTGCTGTTTTATAGATGAGGAAACTGAGGCACTGAGGGGATAAGGCCAATATTTGCACAAATGGCCTCTAATTCTGAGTGCTGATAGAGGCCTAAGGCCTGGTTTGCACAGGGGCAGAGCTGCCCTGGCTTTTTGTTGCTGTTGCAGGTGGTCAGCAATGTTCCCTTTAATCTTTTCCATGCATGTGTGGATTTTTTCCATCCATGTGCAGAATAATTTTATGTGCACGGAGGTATGTGCAGATGTGCACCACCAGTATAAACACAAAACCTAGCTGTGGGCACTCTGCTAATCAGCTGGATGGCATTTGACTCTCTCCCGAAGAGCTGCACGAGCACCCAGAATCCATGGAACACTGTCAGCACCTTTGAAAACTGAGCCCTGGGCTTCAGGCACTCAAAATTGGAGGTGTCAACCACCACAGAATGTGCATGGCAAGTCCCCTGTGCATGGATCCAGAGAGGATGAGGGTTGTAACAATCTGTCGCTATGAGTCCTGGGCTCTCTACCTCCTGCTTTAAACTCCAGAGGTCTCTGGTTCAGCGTTAGTGTATTGGCCAAGCTGGCAGCCACCACATAAGTTACAGAGACCCTTAGAGGGGAGGTTATTTGAAAACATTGGGTCTTATGTCCAGATCCTCAAAGGCAAACTCCCAATGATTTCAATGGGTGTTAGGTGCCTAAGTCCCTCTGAGCCGGGCCTAACTCCTTAAAAATTCTTGATTGGTTCTTTCTGTGATGGACACATTGCATCACGACCCGGACTTCGGTTAAACACAGGCTTGGGGGAAGGGGGGAGCGTTCATTCAATCTGTTACTGAGCAGCTCCGTAGAAAGAATGCCAATGTCAAATATAAGTCCGTTAATGAGCACAAAAGCTGCAGTTCTGTAGGGTCCCTATGGAAGGTGCCAGATTCATGCATGCCCACTGGCTCTTATGGGCAGCTCACTGTCTCCTCGGGAGGGATCAGCTGCCGGTTGTTACAGGCAGCCCTGATCTGGTTCTGTTTGCACAGCACTGCAAATGGGACAGCATTTGACTTTGCTTATCCAATTACATGGTTTGGAGGATGGTATTTTTACCTTGTTGTGTAGCTGCTTCTGTTAAAATGTTTCACATCAGAACCTTGTCCTCCTTAAGAAGGCAGTGTGACCTAGTGGCTAGAGTACTTCAGTGGGCCAGTGTCTTGGATTTTCTCCCTGGGTATGTCTACACTTGCCCCCTACTTTGAAGTAGGGAGGCAATTAAGCATACTGAAGTTGCAAATCAAGCCAGGGATTTAAATATCGCCCGCCTGATTTGCAGGTTCCTGTCCGGTCGCCATTTTAGAAATTCACTAGCCCGGAGTAACTGCCCACGTTTACATGCGGCAGTGAAACGGGAGTCTGATTTAAAGCCCTAACTCGAATTAGCTGGTATTCCTCCTGCAATGAGGTTTACCAGCTAATTTGAATTAGGGGCTTTAAATCAGACTCCCGTTTCACTGATGCGTGTAGACACGGGCAGTTACTCCGGGCTAGTGAATTTCTAAAATGGCGACCGGACGGGAACATGCAAATCAAGCGGGGGATATTTAAATCCTGGGCTTGATTTGCAACTTAGAATCATAGAATCATAGAGCTGGAAGAGACCTCAGGAGGTCATCAAGTCCAGCCCCCTGCTCTAGGCAGGACCAATCCCAACTAAATCAACCCGGCCAGGGCCTTGTCAAGCCAAGACTTAAACACCTCTAGGGATGGAGACTCCACTACTTCCCTAGGTAACCCATTCCAGAGCTTCACCACCCTCCTAGGGAAATAGTTTTTCCTAATATCCAACCTGGACCTCTCCCACCACAACTTGAGACCATTGCTCCTTGTTCTACCATCTGTCACCACTGAGAACAGCCTCTCTCCAGCCTCTTTGGAACCTCCCTTCAGGAAGTTGAAGGCTGCTCTCAAATCCCCCCTCACTCTTCACTTCTGCAGACTAAACAGACCCAAGTCCCTCAGCCTCTCCTCATAAGTCATATGCTCCAGCCCCCTAATCATTCTGGTTGCCCTCCGCTGGACCCTCTCCAATGCGTCCACATCCTTTTTGTAGTGGGGGGCCCAGAACTGGACACAATACTCCAGATGCGGCCTCACCAAAGCCGAATAAAGGGGAATGATGACATCTCTGGATCTGCTGGCAATGCTCCTCTTAATGCAGCCTAATATGCCATTAGCCTTCTTGGCTACAAGGGCACACTGTTGACTCATATCCAGCTTCTCATCCACTGTAACCCCCAGGTCCTTTTCTGCAGAACTACTACTTAACCGGTTGGTCCCCAGCTTGTAACTATGCTTGGGATTCTTCCATCCCAAGTGCAGGATTCTACACTTGTCCTTGTTGAACCTCATCAGATTTCTTGTGGCCCAATCCTCCAAGTTGTCTAAGTCACTCTGTACCCTATCTCTGCCCTTAAGCGTATCTACCTCTCCCCCCAGCTTAGTGTCGTCCGCAAACTTGCTGAGGGTGCAATCCATCCCCTCATCCAGATCATTAATAAAGATATTGAACAAAACCGGTCCTAGAACCGATCCTTGGGGCACTCCGCTAGAAACCGACCGCCATCCTGACATCGAGCCGTTGATCACTACCCGCTGGGCCCGGCCTTCTAGCCATCTTTCTATCCATCTTACCGTCCATTTATCCAATCCACAATCCCTTAACTTGCTGGCAAGAATATTGTGGGAGACCGTATCAAAAGCCTTGCTAAGGTCAAGGTATATAACATCCACTGACTTCCCTATGTCCACCGAGCCAGTTACTTCATCATAGAAGCTAATCAGATTGGTCAGGCACGACTTGCCCTTTGTGAATACATGCTGACTATTCCTAATCACTTTCCTCTCATCCAAGTGCCTCAATATGGATTCCTTAAGGATCCCTTCCATGATTTTTCCAGGAACTGAGGTAAGACTGACCAGCCTATAGTTCCCTGGATCATCCTTCTTCCCTTTTTTGAAGATGGGCACTACATTTGCCTTTTTCCAGTCATCCGGGATTTCTCCCGATCTCCACGACTTTTCAAAGATAATAGCCAAAGGCTCCACAATGACATTTGCCAACTCCCTCAGTACCCTCGGATGCACTAAGTCCAGACCAATGGATTTATGTATGTTTAGCTTTTCTAAATAGTTCCTAACCTGTTCTTTACCCACCAAGGGCTGTCCATCTTCATCCCATCTTGTGTCACTTAGCGCAGAAGTCCAGGAGCCGACCTTGTCCGTGAATACAGAGGCAAAGAAAGCATTGAGTACTTCATCTTTCCCCACATCATCTGTCACTAGGGGTGTGTCTAGACTACAGGGTTTTGTCGACAAAAGTGGACTTTTGTCGACAAAACTATACCTGCGTCCACACTGCCTTTGAGTTATGTCGACATAACGTCAACAAAACTCAGCAGTTTTGTCGACGTATGTAAACCTCATTCTACGAGGAATAACGCCTTTTATCGAAAGAGTTCTGTCAATAGAAAGCATTATTGCATCTACACTGTCCTTTGCGTCCACACTGTTATGTCGACAAAGCGGCTTGCTTTGTCGACAGAACTGGCTGTAGTCTAGACGCTCTTTGTCGACAGAAGCTTTGTCGACAGTATCTGTCGACAAAACCCTGTAGTCTAGACATACACTAGGTTACCTCCTTCATCCATTAGGGGCCGCACACCCTCTCTGATCACCTTCTTCTTGTTAACATGCCTGTAGAAACCTTTCTTGTTATCCTTCACATCCTTAGCCAGTCGCAAGTCCATCTGCGCTTTCGCCTTCCTGATAACCCCCCGGCATTCTCGAGCTATACCTTTAAACTCCTCCCCGGTCATTTGTCCAAGTTTCCACTCTTTGTAAGCTTCCTTTTTGTGCTTAAGTTCACCAAGGATTTCCCCTGTAAGCCAGTCCGGTCTCCTACTTCGGTATGCTTTGTGGGAGAAAAATCAGATAACTCCAATTGTGTCTAAAGGGGGGACTGTGCAGGAAATCAAAACTCTCTAAAAGAAAACTGTTGTAAGGGTTAAAAAGTTTTCCAGGCCTCTCTCCCTGTAACAGAGAGAAATCAAATTAACTCTAATCAAGACCCTTACAATGCCTCCTATCTCAAGTTCATGGATACTCCTAGTCTGTCACAATTTGTCATGTAACCCCTTATCTTTGTCACAGTTTGCCTTGTAAACTTCTCCACTCAAGTTCTCATGTGGCTTTGTTTTGTAAAACTTACTTCTAGCACTCCTGGTGTGAACAGAAATATCTCAGAGTACTTCTGCTGAGACTTTGATATGTTAAAGAAAACAATCAACAACTGAACTGTCTAAGCATTCTGTATAAAGGATCCCTAAACCTGTATCTCAGGGCTGCTTTCACTCTTGGAAGTGACAGCCTGCATGCATGCATCATAAAGTTTTTCCTTCTAGATTTCTCTCCTGCCTCACTGATTTGACCTCCAGCCTCGGACCCTTCTGGGGGCTCTGTACCCCAGGGGAACGAGATTTCCCCCACAGCTTCACTTGCCTCCCTACTTTGAAGTAGGGGGCAAGTGTAGACATACCCCCTATTTTTCCTGCAGACCTGTTGTATAATCCTAGGCAAGGAACTTTGCTTTAGTTTCCCCTCCCACAGTCTTTGTGCCTTGTTTGTTATACTGTGAGACTCAAATCTTAAATATGTAGGTGCTTCCCAGGAAGTTAAGCATTTGAGGATTTCGGCCAAAGTTCTTTGAGACATAGAGGCTACGTCTACACTGGCATGATTTTCCGGAAATGCTTTTAACAGAAAGGTTTTCCGTTAAAAGCATTTTTGGAAAAGTGTGTCTAGATTGGCAGGACGCTTTTCCGCAAAAGCACTTTTTGCGGAAAAGCGTCCATGGCCAATCTAGACGCGGTTTTCCGCAAAAAAGCCCCGATCACCATTTTCGCGATCGGGGCTTTTTTGCAGAAAACAAATCTCTGCTGTCTACACTGGCCCTTTTGCACAAAAGTTTTTCGGAAAAAGACTTTTGCCCCAACGGGAGCAGCATAGTATTTCCGCAAAAGCACTGACAATCTTACATGAGATCGTCAGTGCTTTTGCAGAAATTCAAGCGGCCAGTGTAGACAGTTGGCAAGTTTTTCCGCAAAAGCAGATGATTTTGCGGAAAAACTTGCCAGTCTAGACACAGCCAGACTGTCTGCTTCTTACTATATGCCTGTGCAGTGCTTTGCACAATGGTGCTAGTCTATATTATGGGGGGAAGTCAACTTATGGTATGCAATTCCAGTGACATAAATAATTGGAGTAGCTGGAGTCAATGTACCTTCAAGTCAAACTTCGGTGCCTTTCCCACAGTGGGAGGTTGACGCTAGAAACTCTTCCATTGACTTCCCTTGCTCCTTGCAACAGCCCGGCGTACTGATGCTGACGGGGGAGGGGGGGCGCCTCGGTGTTCAATTTAGTGGGTCGTTATTGGACCTGCTAAATCAAATGTCAGAAGATCCACCACCACAGCGTCAACCTTCCCACAAGTCTAAACATGGTCTTAGTTCAAGCTTCTGAATACACTGTATGACAGCTGATAATTCTTCTGAATAACTGGAGAATTTTGAGAATTATCAAGTAAGTGCATCAGTTTTAAAAATCAACCCAATGGCAGCCAAAATAATGGTACCGATTTAGTTTCTTTTGACAAGTATAATTTATTTGCAGTTATTTGTATAAATGGTTTCTGGCATACTGGTAGATGTGCTGCAGTATCTTTTGTAAAGTTAATACTAGCACTCTGTACTTATATCACACTTTCCATCTCAGCATGCCTTACAAAGGTGGGTTAAATAGCACTATCTCCATTTTACACCAAGAGAAACTGAGGCATGGAGCGGTGAAGTGATTTGACTAAGGTCACGCAGCAAGGCAGTAGCAAACTCAGAAACTGAATCCAGAATTCTTGACTCCCAGTCATGTGGGCTAGCTGTTAGACAACACTGCCACCTTTGGGAGCTTAAACAGCTCTGATCTCATTGCTACCCTCTGCCTCTGCTATGAAGTATTGGCTTGGTGGATTTATTGGGTTATCTGTGAGAATTCACAGGTCAGAGGATTAGCAAAGTGACGATTAATACAGTTCAACTGTGCAGAGTAAAGTTGTAGGAGAGTGAATTTTTGAGCAATGGAAAATGGTTTTGAAACCAAGCACAGCTCCATTAATTTTGGAGGAACTAAGCTGATTGACACTAGATGCGCTGCCAAACTGGATCAGATCGGAGGTCCATCATCTTATACCTGACAGTGGCCAGCACTGGATGCTTCAGAAGGAAGCTTAAGATCCTCACAGGAGACAGCTGTGTGGTAATCTACCCCCTATATTGTCTCCCCCAATCACTATTAGGTAGAGATTGGCTTAAACCCTGAAGCGTGAACACCAGTGGAAATTCTGACCCCAGTTTTTTTATCAAGTAAGGATCAGCTGTTTCCAAACTGTTATCCAGCAGTGGGGAATACTGCTAGATTGACATCCCATAAACTGAATTAACAACCAGAGTTATCATTCTTTTAATAAACCAACCTTACATTCTTCAGCAAATCAATCTAAACATCACATGGACCCCACAAATAAATAGTTCTGTCTTGTGATCCGGTTAGACGACATTACTGGGACTGACAAGCACGCTGTTTATTTTCCCACAGACGGCACGTGGCTAACACTGTGATCTGCTCTTTTCTCAAAGTTCTTCCAATCCCTCTGACCAGTATTTTAGAATAAAATGTCACACTCTCTGCAAGGTCCCAGGCACTTTTGTCACCTAAGATGTGATTCCTTCTAGGAACAAGATCAGCATGTCAGAACCCGCCCCTCCCCATTTAAACAGAACACTGAGTAGATCCATATACTAACACTTGGCATGGCAAAGCAGTGTGTGCCTATGGTTAGGGCTGTGAGGTAGGAAGCAGGAAATCGTAGGTTTAATTCCTAGAACTGTGAGTTACTGCACCGTTGTGCCTCTCACTTCCTTTGTGTGTCTTGCCCATTAAAACTGAAAGCCATTTGGAGCAGAGGCTGTCTTGTACTAATACCATAGAGCATAGAGTCAGGAGCCTAGAATTTGGGGATTGTTTGAAAACTCCAGTGTATGTGTTTGTACAGAGCCTGGCACAATGGGAGCCAAATCTCAGCTGGGACCGATACGTTCTACTATATTACAAAGAATTGACAACACTTTCCTTGCAACAGCCCCATGCAGGCTACGACTAGACTGCAAGCCTCTTTCGAAAAACAGCGTCTAGACGACAACCAGTACTTTCGAAAAAACAAGCCGCTTTTTCGAAAGAGAGCGCCCAGGCAGTCTGGATGCTCTGTCAAAAAAGCACAGTTTGCATTACAGAGCGCCTTTTCTCAAAAGAGCACTCTGGAAAAAAGGCATTCTTTCTCGTAAAACAAGGTTTTCCGCAGGCAAAAAACTGCCGCGTTCTTTCGATTTACTTTTGAAAGAACGCGGCAGCAATCTAGACGCAGGGGAAGTTTTTTTGAAAAAAGGTCACTTTTTACGAAAAAACCCTGTAGGCTAGACATACCCACAGTGAACTAACATTATTTCTCCTACGGGTTCTTTCTAAGAGGCAACTCAGCACCTGTGCTAAAATACCTCTGGTGGATGGCGACAATATAATGCAAACACCTCAGCTCAAATTTTCAAAGACACAGTTGTCACATACCTTCATTTTACATAATTATAACTCTTTGGAGGAAATCAGATCACACTCTATATCTTTCTTATGCATAGCCTGAATATTTGATTCATTTAAGCCACTTCCATTGTTTTCAGGAGTATGCAACTGACTGCTGCAGGAACATTTCTGAGGAGGGAGAATCCTATATCTTTTACCATTCAAAATACACAGAAAATGACACGTATGTCCAAAATTTATTTGCTTTTCTTTGTTTTCCACCCAGGACCAATGCCAAAATAAATCCTCAATAATATACATATTTTTTGTTAATTGTTGCTGATATTTACAAAATTTGTGATACTCTATGAAGAATAAATTATGTACACTCATGATAAACCAGACAGCAAATGTTCATTCATAATATATATTTACACAGATATATGTATATCTATATACAAACGTCTCTTATTGACTTCGCATCTCTCAGCTAACAGTGTCCTGTCACTGCTGGGCCATCAATATAAATGTTAGAGTCTATACAGACTGTGCAAATCAGATACAGCTGGTGTCTAAAATGTTGTCTAGCAAACACATGGTTAAATGAGTTGAAATTTCCATGAGCCCTCCTTCCACAGTTTACAGGCCTCTCTCCATTATTGGTGCCATTTCTCCAGTAACCATGGAGACAAAAGGTTCTATTCCAGCATCATTATTACAAGTCTTTCTTGGGTTTCCTCTTTGTATTGATTCTCTCAAATTAGGCAACACATGCTTATTTAAGCCAATATCTTTTTTTTTAGCTTGAATCGTAATTTGACATTGTAAAACATCTACAAAGTCTCAGGCACTAGGGAAGCAGGTGCAAACTACTAATTGTGGTTCTTATGCTTGGTTAAAAAAAGCCATGCAAGTTTTGAAATAATTTGCAGTTTCCATCTATATTTCTACACACTCAGACCTTGGAATGAAACCATTGTTACATTGCTACATTCAACATCGCCTTGAAGCCAAAACATACCCAGGAAGAGAAACATGAATGAAGGAATTTATATGTGGCCACCTTTCCAGGAGCTGCAGGCCAGATGCTCAGCTGATGTAAATTGGTGCAGCTACAATGGCACCAATTTAGAGCCGCTTGGAGTCTGACCGAATGTCTTACGATGCGCTGCTGCCAAGATCTCAGCACCTGCAGCTCCCCTCGATCGGAAGGGAGGGTGTCCAGGCAGCAGCATGTTGGGAGGGATGCCAAGATCGTGACTGCAGCTTGGAAGAGCTGAGACATGTTCTAATGCAGAGCCAGCTGGGAGACGATTATTATATTGGCAGTGTGCGGCCGATGCACTACAGTTCACACAGCGCCCGGGAGGCAGTGGGAGGGGGAGAGGGCAGGCAGCATTTCAGCATAAGATCAAACAGAGGGTAAGGTTTGCTCCCTTGGACTGAAGTATTGAGAGCTTAGTGTTCCCATTAGGGGACAGTCAGGTGTCTGGGGCAGGACCTGTCTCTGTGGTATTTGCTCCAGGAGTGTGTAGTGGAAAGGGGTCCTGATCCCTGCTTGGAATCCCTGGACACTACCACAGTAGAAATTAAAAGCTGCAGCAACAAGCGCTGGTCAAAGGGAAGAGAGTTCTCTGCTCTGGGGAAGACATTAGCAGCTACAAGGTGTGTGAGGAAGGAGCGGTCCCTTGCTTATGTGGAGCTTTCAGATCCATGATGAATACTAGGCCTAAACTTACAGATCTTGGCTAGTTCCCTCTTCATTGCCCCCACCCCTGGCAGCATGGTCAACTGGTCCTCTCCTTGGCACATACACAGATTGCACCCCCTTCAGGGATGGAGGATGTGGGGAGGTAACTAACTCTGCTCTGAGGAGCATTAGAAACTGTAGTGATGCTCCCTGGAAAATTCACAGGATCCTGGGCAGTGTTCCCTGTAAGCTGAGTGCTTGGGAGGTCACCCAGGAGAGAGTCCAGTACCACCCAGCTGATTCGCAGAGCACCCACAACCAGCAGCATGTGTTTCTACTGATTGTGTATATGTGCATGTCTCAGTGCACATAACAAAATTTATTCTGCACATAGGTGGAAAAATTGTGAGGGTCCTGAGTAGAATACGCTCCAGAGGATTACTTGTCCACAGCTCTATATATGTGCTATCCATGCTGTATTCTGCATTCTTAGGTATATGCATCCATCCCTGAGTTCTGCTCCAACTCTCCCTGGTGTGAGGGTTCGGAGGAAGGAAGCATGAGCGTCCTTCTTTATGGTGTTATGGGACACCATAAAGTCATCATCGGCCAACAACTTTGCTAGACTGGCCATGTGCTCCGGGTGCATGAACAGCACCTCCCAAAACATTTGTTTCCGAGCTGAAGGAAGGACTGAGGCATGCTGGGGGCCAGAGGAAGCGATTTAAGGACATGCTGAAGGCAAACATGAAAAAGTGCAGCATCGGTGTCAACACTTGGAAGACTCTTGCCCGGGACCATCCCCAGTGGAGAGCAGTAATCCATGAGCGGGTGGCACAATGTGAGAGGTCTCGCTGCAACGCAGATGACAGAGAGGTGATGAAGGAGAAAAAAGGGACAAAAACTGTGCTGCGCCCATCCAACAGCCACCAGCACCTGCCCGTCTGCGGTAAGACCTGTGGCTCCAGAATCGGGCTGGTCAGCCATCAATGGATGCACAAGGAGGAGGGTGACAGGAAGATGTCCCGCTCGTTAGTGAGTGACCGCCAAGACAGATGGGACCATTAAGACATTCAAACCTTACAGGGTTGAAATTCACAATTGTAGGAAATCACATGCTCTGTTGCTGATAAATCCAATAACCCACAGTAATATCTACCTCAAGAGATTTTTTCATGACCACTATAATTTGATGCAGTTGATGTATCTTGCAACACAAACAAATCCCTTAAATCATTGGTTTGGATTTACCTACCTAGTTACATACACACTAGAAATGGGCCCAACTCATAGACTGGCAATCTCACAACGTTTCCAGGATACTGGGGGTTTGTTCCCTCTGCTACAGGAAGAGAAAGAACAGCTGTAAGGCCAGGATCTGAATACTCTCATTATTTGAGAGGGGAAGGTGTTTGGTTCAACCTATTTCAAATTTGGATCCAGATTTCTTTCTCAGTTTGGGCCCACCTCTAACTGCATTGCGAATTCCAGAAAGTCTAGGAGATGTTGGTAGTAATTTCAGTGTTTCACCTGGGAACCACTTGGTCACAAAACAAGTCCCTTTCTGAAATATTCCCTCCTCTGTCTTTTTCTTTCCTTCTGTGTATTTATGCACAAATATGCCCATATTTATACACCCACATGCTATATGTGTGTAACACCATTCTTGGGATCTTTTTCCTGATAGACCTAGTATTAGAGTAGGCCTTGGAAAAGGACCTAAAACTAACTGCAGAGATATATACTTCTGAGAAAGCCTATAAGCCACAGTTCTACACACTGAGATATATTTTCCTATCAGCTAGGATGTGATGGGAATTCACCAGTTTGCCAGCCTATTGTGCGTGCACTTAGTGCTGCCATTATGCGGTGTCCGGTGTGAGACACCAGGGGCCTGATTTCCATTTCCAGGGGACGTCAAAGATGTTTGGGATACTCGGGACCCCTGAAAATCAGGCCTGAAGTCTCTCAAACTCAAAACAGCTGCCACTTTTGAACACTTCTTCCAAGTCACACAAGTGGCCAGGAATGATACCCAAGTCCCTGAGTACTGAAGTCAATAGGTGTCTAATCTCTTTATGCATGGGCTACATTTGGGCCTTCTGCTTGCCATACCCCCTGATCATCAGTGCACTCTTCCCAGGGAGCCCCCTGCAGACTCTTCAAGCCCCCAGAGCAGGCTGCCCCAGGCTTTCTTGCAGGCACCTTGCCTGGTTTCAAATTTAGCCTACTGCAGCTCATGAACCATATAGGTTCCTTCCTCCCTCTCAGAGCCCTGAGCCAGGTAGCAATGATTTTAATCTAGCTCAAGGCAAGAGAAAGGCTGAATCCATAGCTCCTGGCTCCAGGGAGCATTACTGTAATATTCACCGAACTCCTTGGATGCGCAGCCTATTTGGAGAAAGGGCATTGATGGAGTCTGCTAGAGAAAGGGTTGGGCTGATCTACATTTGATCTCAGTTGGCTCATGAGAAAACCAACAGCACCCTAAAACAGAGGCTATGTGGAAGAACTGCACTTGCCGCTCCGCTGTGATGTCCCTTATGCAATATCTTCCAGCACTCTACAGCAACAGCCCAAAACACTGGAGTCTGCAATCTGCACTTAGGCAAACCAATTATCGGACCAGTTCCTGGTGTTCTGACTCACCTGGGACACTCTCTGCCTCTGGGCAAAGGATCAGCATGAGACCTTTAAGCCACCTAAGTCCTCAACAAAAGCAGTACAGACCATGTGACGTCTTCTACTTTGGGGGGCAGGCGTGAAGGCCATCCCCAATGTGCTTATTAAGATTAATTATTAGAGACAAGCACTGATACATTTTGTATCCACATCTCTATCCACAAGAATGAGCCGCGGATCTTTGCCTCAGCCTCCGAGGATATGGATACCCACAGCTATATAGCCGATGGCCACGGATCTGCAGGGCTCTATTGATGAGGACCAAAAGAGCAAACTGCCAAGAGGAAAAGTAATATACTGGCTTCAGCACTTGCTGGTATTCAAGACCACATAGCGTGGATGAGTCAATTAGGGTAACTCAGGATCCTAAGTCCCATTGGAAGCCAAGAGGGTTTAGGCACTTTTGAAAAAAGTACCGTATGCTTTATTGAAAGTTAGAGTCTACGGCACTTTTATTTTACCTCGTCTCTCTGGGGATACGTCTACACTGCAGAAAAAAGTCAGAAAAGATCATTTAATTTGCGTATCTTTTTCTGCTTTTTTTTCCGAAAGAGGCTTTTCCGAAATTTGGCCTGTCTACATGGGGCCAAATTTAAGAAAAAAAAACCTCCTCTTTTGGAATATC
Source organism: Pelodiscus sinensis (assembly GCF_052426305.1). Classification (NCBI taxonomy): domain Eukaryota; kingdom Metazoa; phylum Chordata; order Testudines; family Trionychidae; genus Pelodiscus; species Pelodiscus sinensis. The sequence goes on along the minus strand of NC_143078.1, from coordinate 18,134,091 downwards.
CCTCATTCCTCTCACTGAGAGGAAGACAGGGAAGCCGAAAGAACACGTCCACCTTTGCAGAAACTGTTCCGAAAAAGCGGACACCTTCTTTGGATGCGGCAGAGTTTTTTCGGGATACCTCTGCTATCCCAGAAAAGCCCTGCAGTCTAGACATAGCCTGGGCATCAGTTCCTCCACCACAAATGTCCTGAATGACTCTGGGCAAGTCACATAGGCCCACAACCTCAAAGGTTTTTAGACACCAGCTACATTGCACAGCAAACCTGGGCACTGATTCAGGTCTGAGCTCAAGCCCCTTTTCTGTCCACACACAAATCAGTCTGACTCAGGTCACTAGACACTCAGAACCCATCTAGGATTCTGCTGAGGGCTGGTCAAAGTTTGAGTCCCCTTGCAACTTTGGTCCAAGCCCTGTTATTTTGCAGTGTAGCTGCAACTCCCACCGCAGATTCAAGTCAGAAGTCTGCAGAATGCAGCCTGGACAAGTTAGCGTGGCTGTGAGTCCGGGGTCCAGCAATTGTAAATCCAGGTTTACTGTGGACTCAGACACAGGCTTGGAACCAGCAAGTTCACAGCTCTGGGTCCCAAGAGACCGGACTGACAATGGCACATAGATGGACCCAAAGATACAGAGGTCAATGGGAGTTCAGTGCCTAAGCATGTAGAAAATCCCACCAAATGGCAAGATCTCTAGGTGCCTTTAGAAATCTGGACCTCTCTGTCTCTGCCTTAGTTTCCCCTCTGCAAAATGGAGATAATATATTGCTCTACCGTACGGGGTGCTGTCAGGGTAAATACATGACAGACTCCCGGGTGCTGAGATGCTACAGCGATGGGGACGAATAAGACCCTTCAATTGATTTCAGCCGGCTGGCCTCATGGGGAATTGGCACTGAGCTGTGAGTGGCACTTTTTTAGCACCATTGCTACAGAATACGTATTATTTAATGATTCTTTTAATTAGGCTTATTGCTTTTGTTTTCTAATATCACACTGTTAGAGGTAAAAATGGCTGGGTGTAAATGAAGGAGACAAAATACGTCCTTTTTTTGTTCATTGCTGCACAAATGAAGCAGGAGAATTAAGACCCTTATTTGCACTAGTGCAGCCATACATGGGGGTGCTGGGCTGCTGCAGCACCTTTGGGCTCCCGGTCTCGCCTAGCGCTCCAAGTCCCAGCTGCCTCCCCACGTATCATGGGCTCTGCTGCCAGCCCTGCGCCTGAGGACCCAGCTGCTGCCCTGTGTTCTGGGGCTCCGCTGCCAGCAGCTCTGCTTTGCCCCTGTGTGTTGGGCGTTCTGCTGCTAGCACCGGGCCCAGGGTCCCGGGGGCTGCCCCACACACCAGAGCTTTGCTCCTGGCCTCAGCTGGGTGGGGAGAGAATGGGGTAAAGGGTATGTCAGCATCCTCATGCTTAAAAATGGTCCCGCGCCATCAACTGCAGCCCGGTGCTGAGCGCCATGCACTGCCACCGAAGGGCTTTGCACCTGGCAGGCCCTTTTACCCCGACTGCAGAAGGTTCTCTCATCCCAGTTCTACTGAGTCAATCTGCACTGCTTGTACAGGTGAAAATCAGGAGTCACTTCATTCGGATCAGTGGCCTGACACTGATGGAAGGGAGAGGAGACTCAGGATCAGGGCCATCTTTGGAACCATTGCTGTGGACTACAGTAGTACCTGGATTTGACCAGGGACATTAGAATGTGCCAGACCCAAAGTGCATTGAAGTCGATGGGCCCTTAAGGCCAGTTCAGCATGTGCGTAATGTTACGTGCACCCTTAAATGCCTCCCAGGACTGAGGCCTGAGAAAAGGTAAATCGTCGCTGGCCAGCTAGCTAGAGGCTGAGATCTGCTCTACAGATCTGACAGCTGGCCACAGCACCCACAGGAGGAGGAGGAGGTCCCTTCTTTTGGATGGTTTATCAAATGATGGGGAATTTCCCTTCTCTTCTGATGCTGTTGAGATTGTCAGCTCCGCTTCTGGCCACGGAAACCATGGGAAAATGGGAGCCAAAGAAGGCTGTGCATGAAGCAGGGGCTGATCGATATAATCCACTAGAAACACTCGTGGGAGGCTCCCATCTAGTCCAGAATAAAATGGGAATTGTAAAGGGAATAGAGGAAACCCTGAGGTCTTTATGCAGGCAGAACCCCCTGGCAACCCAAGGAGATGGGGAGGTGGTAGGATTGGAGACTAGGCCAATACAGAATAGGGGCTCCAAGATCTAAGGAATGGCTGGACCAGCTGTTAGACCCATCCCCTGCATTCACCCTGTGCAAAGCAGGGCGTCACATTCAGCCTGTGGCTCTGAATTGCTGCCCAGGCCTTATGCTGACTCTTTGCAAAGGATGCTTCAGCCAGGGTGGGCATTCATGGTCCAGCACAACAGGAGGCAGTTCTACTCTGGGTTGGCAGGGCTCGGCAGAGGCTGCCCAACGCTGCCACACAGTTAGGGCCCAGGTGCATTTTCAAAGGATGCGCTAGAAGGTAGAGCTCGGGAATGATGGGAAACTCTTGCCCAGTGATTAAAAGCAAGGAGCCAGCTTCCACCTCCACTGACCATCTCAGTGAGTGCAGCGCATGAGCCATGCTGCCCAAGTGTTGCTGGCTGTTTGGCATATTGTTTTGGAGCAGAGGTCACCCACAGGGCAGCAGCGTTCCAGTACACCCTGAACTCGTCTATCACATATACACAAACCAGTTTCCACCAGGGAGGATCTGGCCCATAAATTGCCTTGTGCCCGTGTTATAGTGCATAAGCTCATACCACATTTGCATGGATATCACATATAAATTACATACGTCCAGCTCAGTCCTTCGCCGGTGTCCCTGGCTCTGATTCTGACAGAGCCCATTCACACCAGCTGAGAAGCTGTCCTGATCATTCTAGAGGCAACACAATATTGTATAATGCAGCTGATGGTTGCAGAACAATAGCGTCAGGAGTTCTTTAACACACAGTGCCACCTGTCCTTTGTGCCATCTCTGGTCAGCTGCAGAGTCCTGCTTGTGACACCAAGATTAATTGCTAGTTCCACCTCATGTGATGAGCACAGGTGCTTAACTTTCAGCTCTCCTTCCTTCACTTGCCCAGTTCTGTGCTCCAGGCCTGTGAATACCAGGAAGAACCCAGCAACCTTTGCCTTGCTTCTTACATTTAGTCAGTATCTTTAACCCAGCCTTGTTTCTGTGTTTTGTTTTGTTTTACTTCCATGAATCTCCTCCAAGCCTTCGGAGAATCTATAAACACTATAAACATGAATACTGTATGGTCTACTAAGAAAATAGATATTTGTATGTATATTCGTTATTCAGACTCATGCAACAAATATCCATGCAGCAGTACTGTATTACTGATTACATTTCACTGCAGTATAAATATATTATAGGCCACAGCAGAGTTTGCTCCGGTATTCTAAAAAAAGATGCTTTTTTCAACTCATTTTGAATGTGTCAGTAGATGTGTCTTTGGTGACCCTTGAAATAGTGAAGATGGAAGTGTCATCTTAAAAAAAAACCCAGAAAAAACGCAGGCTCTTGATTTGTTATGTGTCCCTTCCTATCACCGGCATAGAAAATTGAAGACTTACTAACTAGAGTTCTGCCATGCTAATTGTCTCTCCCCAGGTCTCACACTGCAGTGGGTAAAGCCATTGCTGCATGCAGCATTTTCAGTTATGAAACACAAGCCTGCATGATGTATTGCAGAAATCTGAACCTTACAGGAATTCGGACTCCTGGCTGTATGCTCCTTTAATTAAACCAAGCATGACCTATTCCTATGAATCCATAAGCTCGGAAGCTAGATGTGTGCTATTTCCTTGGGATATAATTTTGTATGCTGAGTGCAATGAAATGCTTTTTCTGCTTGACATTTATGGGTACTGTTGTTTACATGAGGTTTCTCCACAGACTTTTTTGTTCAAGATCCCTGGGATTGCAAGTGATGTGATTTTGTTTTGAATGCCTGTGTGTTCCATATCTCTGGAAACCCATAAACTTGTGATGTTAAAAAAAACACAATTTGTGCATGAAAGCTTATTCGCTGTCTAAATAAAAAGTTAGAAAGTCACTTACACAACTATTGCTTCCCATGCAGAACCAAATGCAGGCTGTAGAACATACTGTATTAACTACAATGCAGGGTATTATGCAATAACTGCAATTGTTCCACTTCAGCTTTAAATAGGTTACCAGGCGGTAAGGGCTAGACATCGGTTAGCATTTTGGTGATATTAACGTAATTTGTGTTAGCCAGGGTGCAATTGGCTGTCTTCAAGTTCTCCTCTCTAAAGTCTTCATTACTGTTGTTTACACCTTCCTGTATCTCCATATAATCAGACTTACTAATAGTGGAGGCACTTCTGCTTTTCTTGAGGTCAGGGGAAGAAGGGATCTTTGGGCAGCTGGTCACTTGCAAATATTGGGCTTGCTCCTCTCCTTCCGTCTCGCGGTGATAGAAGTAGTTGAAGTTGGACACTATGACCGGCACTGGTAAGGCAATCGTTAACACACCCGCAATGGCGCACAAGGAGCCAACTATTTTCCCACCGATGGTGGTGGGGACCATGTCTCCATAGCCAACTGTGGTCATAGAAACCACAGCCCACCAGAATGCGTCCGGGATGCTGGGAAACTGAGACTCGCTCTCATCAGCTTCTGCAAAGTAGACGGCACTGGAGAAGAGGATGACACCAATGAAGAGGAAGAATATCAAGAGGCCTAGTTCTCGCATGCTGGCCTTGAGTGTCTGCCCCAGGATCTGCAGCCCTTTGGAGTGCCTGGATAGTTTGAAGATCCTAAAAACCCGCACCAAGCGGATGACTCGGAGGATAGCCAGGGACATGGCCTGCTGCCCTTGTTGGCCATCCTCTGGTTTCTCAGCCAGTTCAGTCCCTAGGGTGATGAAATAGGGGATGATGGCGACAATGTCAATGATGTTCATGATGTTGGTAAAAAACCCGGCCTTGCTGGGGCAGGCGAAAAACCTTACCAGGAACTCGAAGGAGAACCAAATGATGCAAAGAGTCTCTACTATAAAGAAAGGGTCTGTGAAAGAGGTGGACTTCTGATAGCCCATGGTACTGTTGGAATAAGGGTGGTGGCTTACCCCGCTGCCATGCATGTCGTCGTTCTCATCCCGAAAAACAGGCAGGGTTTCCAGGCAAAAGCTCACGATGGAGATTAAAATCACCATGACGGAGACAATAGCTATAATCCTAGCCGGCCCTGAGCTTTCTGGATACTCGAATAGCAGCCACACTTGTCTCTGAAACTCGTTCTCCGGTAAAGGTCTTTCTTCTTCCTTAATGTAGCCTTCATCCTCTCGAAACATCTCCATGGCTTCTTCCCCAAGTTCATAGAACCTGATCTCCTCCGAGAAGATGTCCAAGGGCACATTAACTGGCCTCCTCAACCTACCACCCGATTGGTAATAGTACAAAATAGCATCGAAACTGGGTCTGTTCCGGTCAAAAAAATACTCATTACGGAGAGGATCGAAATATCTCATTCTCTTTTTTGGGTCCCCTAGTAAGGTCTCTGGAAACTGAGCTAGAGTCTTGAGCTGGGTTTCAAAGCGCAGCCCTGAGATGTTAATGACCACCCTCTCGCAGCACTCATGATCCGTTTCAGGGTTATAGGTGTCCTGCGGATGGCCTGCCAAGGCTGCTGCTTCATCTGTGGGATCTCCAGTAGCAACTGTCATATTTAGGTTTAAAAGCAAGCCTTAATCTAAGCTCTTCCGGCGCCTGATGGTGGGATCGGATCCAGGGGAAGGCTGCTATCCTGGGAAAGGACAAGTTCATAGGTTTGGAAGCAGCTCATGAAAATTCAGAGGGATGATCAGGAAAGGGAAATACTTTAGCCTGCTGAGAAAGAGAGAGATGAAATGAAGTCATGTGTATTAGGAATCTGCCTCTGTTAGAATATACTTCATATTTCTCAGCTGATTTTAATTTGCCTTCTCCGTGCAAAGTTTGAAAACTCCTGTCCCAATATCTGTTGCTGATGAAAAAGCACTTGAGGAAACCTTTCTAGTGACATCGAGAGAAACATTTGCAATGGCAAATTCATATTTGGGTTTAAACACAAGAAAAAATCACTGACTAAAAGGCTTGCTATCTTTTCAAAGGACTAAACTCTGGATGCCAGTGAAAAAGAATAAGATGTAAAATAGTTTCTGCTCATGCACTTTAGGGCTAGAAATCAACCATGCAACAGCGGGCAAGTCAGTGTTTACCTAGAGGTGCACATTCATGGCTTTAACTTAAACGCACTCATAGTTCTTTTGCACTGTAAATCAAACTGCAAGTCAACATGCTTCGCTATAATCATTTTTCTCTCTGTCTTTAGGCACGGTAGCCAAACGGTTTGGTTTATTTATTTGTGCAGCTAATTAATTTGCACACACCTGTGCTAGCTGACAGTTGGACTCCTGCCTTTCCCTTCCTCCAGCTCTTTTCTTTGGCTCCTCTCCCCTCATACTCTGCAAACCACCACTGCGTACAGAAAACAAATTGCATTACCTGGAGAAGCAAATCTCAGTGTCTCTTACTGACACAGCTTAATTGACTCGGGGGAAATCCTAGAGAGAAATACAGGCTTCCAAAATCGCCATAAGTTCCTCTCTTCGAAGTTCAAAAGAATGGTGAGTCATTGTAGGAAGGGTGGGGGGAAGGAGCGGAGAGGTCTGGGAATGAGGTGGGTTTGGTCAGGCAAAGAAGGAAAAGCCTCTTGAGGGCCGTAGCAGCTCCTTACTTCACAGCCGATGAGTGTCTGTCTGAAGCTCTCTCTGTGATGGTAGAAAGATGCTAAGATCAGCACAAACCCTGATGTCCCCAGTGTCCTCCGGAGGTGTGGCGCTGCCTGGAAAAAACAGCAGGAAGGTAAAGAGCTGGAGGTTGCTCTAAAGCCCCAGTTCCTAGAGGCAACCTTCTTCCTCCTGCAGGCTGTTTTATGAGTCCTCACTGCTCTGGATTGCAACAAGAGCGAAGGACTGAGAGCACCACGTTAAAAACCGAGCTACATCTCTGTCTGTCGCCTGCCTGGCGGCCCCTCGCATAAAACAAATCCACCCTGCACGTGGGAATTAGCGCCGGGGGTCGCAGGGGCAGCCTGGCACCGGGTGCTGCGCAATGTGATCTCGATCGTCTTTCTCCTCACCAGCGGATCCTGCCCCCTGCCATGATCAGCGCCTCTATCGCTGCGCCAGCTTCGCAGTCACGCCGCCCCTCCACGGGTGAAGCCTGCTACCGGACTCTCATGCTCTAGCGTCTTCGCAGAGGCTTCAGTTGACAGCCGGGTGTGATGCTCAGCATTGTCTCTTGAGCTTTGCTCTCCAAACAACGCCCCCTCAGCCCCACGGGAGCTCAACTTCTGCGGCCAGAAATTGTCCCTGAGACCTTCATGCCCAAATCCCCAGCACAGCATGGCTGCATGTAGCATGGTCAAACCCAGATAATCCCAGCCAGCTGGGACGCTGCTTTGGAGGACAGTGTTTTGCATTGCAGGGAAGTCCAACCAACCATTTTCCTCCCAAAGAGAGAATCTCCAGCATCCCTTCTTCAGCAGCAGACAGCAGCCGGGCTTGCTACTTTGAGCCAGGATTAGAGAACTAGGGAGGGGAGTCAACTGGAATATAACCCTTTGCTCCTAGGTTCCTAAGCAGCGATTTCTGCATGAGCCTGGGCAATTATGCCTCTTGCTCTGTCTCTTCATTATCCACCTGGCAGGCTTTGCTCCCCATCCCCCTTTTGTTTGAAATCTCCCATTTCCTCCCCATTCTCCTCACCCTGCTCCTTAGGCACTAGAGAAAATAGTACAACCCTGACAAGGCTTGCAGCATTCAACTGCTTCACTTAACCCTTTTTTAACAGGCCTGCATTAGGGAAGATTAACATTTACACCACGTCTCCCCCCTCCCCACTTTCCTCCTCCCTGCAATGACTTGTTTGGAGAATCTGGCCCTTTCAGCCCCTTTCAAGAATCTTTTTTTTAAGCCAGGAAGTGCTGCAAAACTGACAAGCCTCCTATTGGACCCAGTTTCCTCTGCAAGACAAACCAAACCAACTAACCTTGATTTACATCGTTATTTTTCCTTTGTCCATTAAAACAAGCAACCCCCCCCCCAAAAAAACCACCCCACAAATCAATGCTAGTGTAGCAGCAGAAATATTTCAATACTTGGATTATTATTTCTATTCTGTATCTGTCTGTAGCAAAACAACAACAGCTAGTGCATATCGGACATAGTGATGGTGTCCTCTCAGCACAGCCTTTTTCAAATAGGACTCCCCCCCCCATCCATCTCTCTGCACTGCTGGATGATTTCATGCATTCCTGGCTCAGGAAGGTTAGAAATAAGTGGGGTGATGGGAGCCCCATCCTTTGGTCTGCTTCGCGCTCATTGAGGGTTTTTGGGGAGAGATGTTAAAAACACCAATATTAGTTGCATGCACAGACCTGATTCAGAATCAAGCTTACTGCTCAGGATGCGCCGTTCCCCACATTTCAGTGCGCTCAGCATGATTTCGGAGGGACTGAGGGAAGATCGCATGCAACGGGGGAAAGGTCGTGTTTGCTTAACCCTTTCCATGCCAAATAGGAAGCATCCGTTCTCACAGCTTGTGGTAACCCTCTGGTTAACGGGGAGAAAAGGCAGCGACTTACAATTGGTTCTGCAGTCAGGCATGCAGCGAATACATAAGGAGCTGTCTGCACTAGGGTAGCGTTCCTTACCTGGGAACAGCAGAGACTAACTTAAAGGGGACACAGCTAGGAGGCGGGAGGCAGGAACTAGATGGCAAAACTGCACTACTGCTTCTGGCGCTGAGCCGCCGCACACTGCAGAATGAATATTCATCTGGTTAACACGACATGGGGTTTTCTCCCTCCAAAGCAGAGACCAAGTTTCCACCCACTGGGAAATACTAAAATCCTTGTTTTGTGCCATTATTGAACCTGGTTCCGTGGCCATATTCTATGCAAGAGTCTGCAACTGTCCTTTTAAGATTCTGAAGGGTGACGAATAACCAGCTCCTCAGGATGGAAGCGTTTAACTGGTTCCCTGAAAAGCATCAGCTTATCGGTTTCTGTTACGGTTAAACTCTTCTGCCCTGCAGGCACATGCCAACTCCCACTGCACGCTAGCTCCCAGGAAACAGTAAGTCTGCTGCAGGCCATTGTGAATATGCTAGCCTGGGCTGCCTGGGGCAGCCTCCCCTCAGTGAGTCACACCCAAAATTCCCATCCCCGTCCAGACACCAGTGCAGTGTCCAGGGAAACTGAGGCACACACACACAGTGTTCCAAAGAGGCTGGCGAGAGGCTGTTCTCAGTAGTGACAGATGGGAGAACAAGGAGCAATGGTCTCAAGTTACAGTGGGGGAGGTCTAGGTTGGATACTAGGAAAAACGATTTCCCTAGGAGGATGGGGAAGCCCTGGGATGGGTTCCCTAGGGAGGGGGTGGAATCTCCATCCCTAGAGGTATTTAAGTCTCAGCTTGACCAAGCCCTGGCTGGGATGATTGAGTTGGGGTCCTGCTTTGGGCAGGGGGCTGGACTCGATGACCCCGCGAGATCTCTGCCAGCTCTATAATTCTATGATTCTAGAGTTACTACAGAACAGCACAGAACAGTAAAAATCACATAACAGGATACTACCCTCCGAGAGGCTCTGGGGGACAGACCCATAGTCTCCTACAGACAACCACCTAACCTCAGGGTGATTCTTACCAACAACCACAGGACATACCACACCAATACCAATCCTGGAACTTACTCTTGCAACAAACCCCGTTGCCAGCTTTGTCCACATATTCACTCTGCTGACCTAACCATGTCAGTTACAAGATCAAGAACATATATTCCTGTTCATCCAGAAATATAATTAATGCCATCATGTGCCAACAGTGTCCTTCTGCTATGTATATTGGACAAACTTCTCAGATTCTTCGCCAAAGAATCAGACAGCAGACATCTTCACAAGGATAAACCAGTTTCTTTTCATTTCAACCAACCTGGGCATAGTCTTAACAACCTTATTACATGTATCATAAGGTACGTCTACACTAGCCCCCTAGATCGATCTAGGGATTCCAATTTAAAGCCCCTAATTCAAATGAGCTGGTAAACCTCATTGCAGGAGGAATACCAGCTAATTCGAGGTAGGGCTTTAAATTGGAATCCTGTTTCACTACCGCGTGTAGACGTGGGCAGTTACTTCAGGCTAGTGAATTTCTAAAATGGCGACCGCTGGGAATATGCAAATCAAGCGCAGGATATTTAAATCCCGGGCTTGATTTGCAATTTCGGTCGCTCTCATTAGCCTCCCTAGATCGATCTAGGGGACTAGTGTAGACGTACCCTTACTTCAAAGAGACTTTAACACCAGACTACAGAGGGAAACCTCAGAACTGTCATTCATGCTTAAATCTGACACTTTACGAATGGGCCTTAACAAAGATACTAATTACCTTACCCATTACAAAGAGAGCTTCCCCAATTATCACCCCTAGTATCATCTCATAGATGCTAGCCCTCCCCTTCACCTCCCTTCTGTTCTAAATCTGATTTGTCAGTTTTATAATGTGTTCACTTTTTTTCATTGTATTCCTTTGGTATATATGGTCATGCCAATTCTCTTTGGGTATGTCTACACTACCCCGCTAGTTCGAACTAGCGGGGGTAATGTAGTCATCCGCAGTTGCAAATGAAGCCCGGGATTTGAATTTCCCGGGCTTCATTTGCATGAAGCCGGCCGGTGCCATTTTTAAATGCCGGCTAGTTCGAACCCCGTGCCGCGCGGCTACACGCAGCACGGAGTAGCTAGTTCGGATTAGGCTTCTAATCCGAACTAGCTGTACTCCTCGTGGAACTAGCGGTGTACTGTAGACATACCCTTCCAGAATTTGATCTGAGGAAGTGGGTCTGGCCCACAAAAGCTCATCACCTAATAAACCATCTTGTTAGTCTGTAAAGTGCTGCATAGTCCTGTCTTTTGTTTCAGCTTGATCAGACTAGCACGGCTGCATCTCTATCCCTATAACAAAGTGAACAGAGCGAATATAAGGCCCACTTTGTCACCCCCCGCACTGTGGGCTCTGCAGCGTACGGCTTATACTTCAGAGCCTGTAGCACAGCTAGCTCCCCAGGAGCGGGGCTGGCAGGAGCCAGTGAGCACCCAGAGCCGGCTGCAGAGCCCACAGCACGGGGTGGCAGCTAGCTTGCTGGGAGCTGCAGGGCACCCTTCCACCATCTTTCCCTCCCTAGTTCCACCCAGCCAAAACAAATTAGCCATATAACTGCTGGGATATTATGGTTACTTAAAAAACCCCTTTTTACATTCCTCCCAGCTACCTCGCACGTCAGAGACAGAAACATGCTAGGGTGATAAAATGCAGGGCCACGTTCTGCCAGCCTTCACTGTGACCAGCACCGTGGTGAAGGGCAGCATGATACAATGGTTAGGGGATAGTCCAAGGAGTTAGGGCTTCTGAACCCTAGCCCTGAGTCTGGGAGAGACTTGCTGGGAATGAGGCTGAGGAGAACAAGGTGACTGCCTTTGCTGGATGGAAATAAGGGAAAGCTACATGAGGGATGAGGCTTTATTTTAAGGGGTGTTTTAGAGAAACACCATTTCCCATAGCAAAGCCTTGATTTTTTCTCTCAATCATACATTTCTACTGCCCTTGAGCATGCCGGGCACTTCCCATTAACTTCAGTAGAATGTTTCAGCTGGGGCTAATTATCAGTGTTAATACATCATCAAACAAGGGACAGGTGATGGCGTTCTTGCCAGCAAGTTAAGGAAGTATGGATTGGATAGATGGGCTGTAAGGTGGGTAGAAAGCTGCCTAGATTGTTGAGCTCACTGGGTAGTGATTGTGGAAGGTAAAATGGAAGGTTTGAGAATGTGGCCAGCCCCAGAGAGGTGCAGAACAGGCAGCCTTGTATTGAATATTTTTTTAACTTTTATTGAAATGCTTTTAACTATAACTTTTTATTTATCAACTTTTTCCATGCATGGGCGCCAGATAATTATTAACAGTAACAACAAACAAACTGCAATACAATAGAGGAAAATGCCCTGGGGTTTCTCTAGGTCTAAGTAATTATCAATAATACCCCAGGGATTTTTATCAGTTATATTTACATTAATTTCACTCAGAAGGTTTAACATCTATTTAACTCTTAACTGTACTATTTAACAATTTCTAACTAACTTACTCTTAACACTGTTATTTATCAAACGGGTGGGGAAGCGCTGGGATGGGTTCCCTAGGGAGGGGCTGGAATCTCCATCCCTTGAGGTGTTTAAGTTCTGGCTGGACAAAGCCCTGACTGGGATGATTGAGTTGGGATTGGTCCTGCTTTGGGCTGGGGGCTGGACTTGATGACTCCTGAGGTCTCTTCCAGCCCTGGGATTCTATGAGTCTAAACCTGGAGACAGGGCAAAAATTCCAGAACAAATATCCCATCCAGGCCTACCAATGGGGAGGGGCAAAGGGTCAACTTCCCCATGATTCAGAAAGTTCCAGCACTCCTGACTATTGACACAGCCAGAGCCCCCGGGCACTTTAAATTTCCACTGGAGCCCTGTGTGGAGCTCTCCAACCAGCACGGAGGGCTGCCTGGAGAAGGTGTGGCATGCTCTGGTTGGTGCTGAGGGATGCCTGGGGGAGGCTAGCCTCAGCCCTGCCCCTTCCTTTTCGGGGTGTGGAACTGGGCTCCACCCCATCTTGCCCAGAGGCTCAGAGAGTCTGGCAGCCCCACTGATGTCACTTGTCAGGAGCCTGAATTAGTCATGAAGAAAATAAATGTCAGAGAACTGTAAAAAAGAGAAGTCATCCTGAGCAAACCTTGAGCATCCCTGAAGAGAGCAGGCACATTGGATATAGTATAATATACTACCAAAGCACACCAGACTAGTAAGAACATAAGAACAGCCAGACTGGGTCAGACCAAAGGTCCATACAGCCCAGTACCTGTCTGCCCACAGTGGCCAATGCCAGGTGTCCCAGAGGGAGTAAATCAAACAGGTAATGATCAAGCGATCTCTCTCCTGCCATCCATCTCCACCCTCTGACAAACAGAGGCTGGGGACACCATTCCATACCCAGCCTGGCTAATATCCATTTATGGACTTAACCTCCATGAATTTAACTAGTTCTCTTTTAAACCCTGTTATAATCCTAGCCTTCACAACCTCCTCAGGCAAGGAGTTCCGCAGATTGACTATGCGCTGTGTGAAGAAGAACTTCCTTTTATTTGTTTTAAACCTGCTGCCCATTAGTTTAATTTGGTGGCCCCTAGTTCTTATATTATGGGAACAAGTAAATAGCTTTTCTCCACACCACTTGTGATTTTATATACCTGTCATATCCCCCCTTAATCTCCTCTTTTCCAAGCTGAAAAGTCCCAGTCTCTTTAATCTCTCCTCATATGGGATCACCTCTGTGACAGGGCGCCTGCCCTGCACTGGCCCTTTAAAACCAGGACTCAGGCCCGGAGCCGGGGCTAGAAAGAAAGAGGCCAGCTGGAGCTATTTGGGGCTAGGGAGAGCCCAGCTGGCAAGCAACTAGGGCAGCACGATTGGCTTGTAGAAGCCAGCTGATCCCGTTAGGGCGAGTGAGAGCACAGCTGACAAGGATCCAGCACAGCACTAGTGGCTTGTAGAAGCCAGCTGTAATCATTAGGGTGAGTGTGAGCCCAGCTGGGAGGTATATATAGAGAAGCACAGGTTGCTTAAGGGTGGGGTGGGGGTAGAGTGCAGGGCAGGAGCTCAGCTCCGCTCCTTGGAGGGAGACAAGTTGGGGATAGCCAGCAATAGCTGGAAGAGGGCCAGCCAAGACTCCCCTGGCTAGAGGCAAAGCCCCGGTTTGGAGGCAGACCTTGATACAGCCTAGGTAAGCAGGGCAGTTGAGACAACCCCAATGCCTATGATGAGCAACCCATGCAGACTGTAACTTACCCTGAGAGGGGCTATATGAGGACAGTCAGGGGGCACTGAGGCATGCTGGGGGTGTGAACCCTGTGACAACCTCCAAACCCCTCATCATTTTAGTTGCCCGTCTCTGAACCTTGTCCAATGCCAATATATCTTTTTTGAGATGTGGACACCACATCTATATGCAGTATTCCAGATGTGGGCATACCATGGATTTATATAAGGGCAATGAGCTATTCTCCAACTTATTCTCTATCCCTTTTTTAATGATTCTTAATATCCTGTTTGGTTTTTTGATTGCTGCCATCTTCAGAGATTATATATCCACAATGACTCCAAGATCTCTTTCCTGATTAGTTGTAGCTAAATTAGCCCCCATCATATTATATGTCTACTTGGGGTATTTTTTTCCAATGTGCATTACTTTACATTTATCCACATTACATTTCATTTGCCATGTTGCTGCCCAATCACTTAGTTTAGTTCTCACTACCATATTTTCTGGCGTATAAGACTACTTTTGATGTTAAAAAACATCCCCGAAAATCAGGGATTGTCTTATATGCCGGTATGCGGCTTTGCAAAGCCTTGGGGGAAGCCGGCGGCGGGGCAGCTCAGGCGCGCCTGGGCTGCCCTGCTGCCGGCTTCCCCCGAGGCTTTGCAAAGCCGCGGAGGGGCTCCGGCGGCAGGGCAGCTCAGGCGCGCCTGGGCTGTCCCGCTGCCGGGGCGTCCTCAGACGCTTTGCTCCCGGTGTCCCTGGTCTGCTGGAGACGGTCCCCCGCAGACCAGAGGCACCGGGAGCAAAGCCGAAACGGCGGCGAGGTGCCGCGCTTCTGAGGCTTTGCTCTGGCAAAGCCTCAGAGGCGCGGGACCCCACCGCAGCTGTGGCTTTGCTCGCGGTTCCTCTGGTCTGCTGGGGACCGTCTCCAGCAGACCAGAGACACTGGGAGCAAAGGAGGCAGGGGGGCGCTGGGGTATAAGACGAAACCCTATCTTTTAACTAAAAAATTGGGGGTCGTCTTATATGCCCAGTCGCCTTATACGCCGGAAAATACGGTAATCTTTTTGAAGTTTTTCACAGTCTGCTTTGGTCTTAACTATCTTGAGCAGTTTAGTATCATCCGCAAACTTTACCACCTCACTGCTTACCCCTTTCTCCGGATCATTTATGAATAATTTGAATAGGATTGGTCTTAGGACTGACCCTTGGGGAACACCACTAGTTACCACTCTCCATTCTGAAAATTTACCATTTATTCCTACCCTTTGTTTCCTGTCTTTTAACCAGTTCTCAGTCCATGAAAGGACCTTCCCTCTTACCTCATGACAACTTCATTTACGTAAGAGTCTTTGGTGAGGGACCTTGTCAAAGGCTTTCTGGAAATCTAAGTACACTAATCTACTGGATCCCCCTTGTCCACATGTTTGTTGACCTCTTCTCAGTAAGGGCTGTTTTTGCACAAAAACCGGTGGAGCATCTGCACCTCAAGCATATTTTTGTGCAAAAAAATTTACAATAAATCGACAGGACAGAGGGCTTTTGCCAGTAGAGTTATTCCTCCCGATACGAGAAATAACTCCTTTTTGAGCTACAGCACTTGTGCAAAAAGGCATGTGTGGACGCTCTGCAGGGGTTTCTTACACAAAAAGAGCCTATCAGAGGGCTTTTTGCGGTGTAGATATACCTCCTTCTACGAGGCATAATTCCTTTTTGAACAAGAGTTCTTGCACAAAAAGGTGTGTGCGGATGCTCAACAGGGGTTTCTTGCACAAAACGAGCCTATCACAGAAAGCACAGTGCTCTGATGGCCATTCTATGGCCATCAGAGCTTTCTTGCGCAAGAGCATCCCAGCAGTATGGATGTTCTCTTGTGCAAAGGCGCATCACTTTTGCGATGCACTTTTGAGGTGTGGACGTGCTTTTGTGCAAGAAGATTTTGCGGAAGATCTCTTCTGCAAAAAACTTCTTGTGCAAAAACTCTGCAGTGTAGACAAAGCCTGAGAGCATACAGCATTTTTAAAAGCAGAAATATATTCACTGCTAAAGTGAAACCCAGCCAAATTCCGCTTAGGACAAGCCATTACTGTCTGTCTCAATTCCATTGCGCTTACAATTGGAAACAGGATTCTTCACTTCCTGTCCTAAACTACTGCTGTACTTGTAAGAGCTTTTTTCTTTATTTACGTGGTTTATTAGGGCTGAGACCCTCCAGAAGGAATGTTGCTAGAGAGATTCTTGATATCATCAGAGATGCCTTATCCTTTTGCTGAAGACACATCAGCAGTGTTGGAGATCTGTGAGCTGTGGACTGAAAATGATTTACAGCCAATACTTATGGAATGGGCATAATAGCACTTATCCAACTCACAGAGGGTTGTGAGGATAAATACTTTAAAGTTTGTGATGTACATCAGATACTATGGTGGTGAGGCCCAATAAGTACCTCAGATAGATACATTCCTGGGTCACTTTCCTGCATCTGCCACTGTCTTACTAGATGACCTTGGGCAAGCCACTTAATTGTTCAATGCCTCAGTTTCCCTAAGCATTACTTGGGATAATCATTCTGACTTACCTCACAAAAATGGTTCAGGATCTCGATATGGCAGGTGCTATAGAGGTCTCTGTAGATGTTTCTAAATCTAGTCTAGATAATTCTGTGACTGGGAAAAGCCCTGATGGTTCAGGAAAATATTTGGTAACAGATTCTTGGCTGGTGTAAACTGGCATAGCCCCATTCATTTCAATTTGCACTAGCTGAGTTTTTGGACCTTTATCCAGAGATCGTTAAAAAAAGAGGGAGGTTTTGCAAAACTGTAGAAATGAAACTCACTACAGGGTATGGCTAAACTGCAAGTTTTTGTCGGAAAAAGATACGCATTTTGCATAACTTTTTCCGATTCTTTTGTCAGAAGAGGCTTTTCCAACATTTGGCCTGTCTAGACTGGGCCAAATTTTGAAAGAAAAACCTCTTTCAGAAGCCCCCTTCTTCCTCGTAGAACGAGGTACACAGGGGCTTCTGAAAGAGCGTGTTTGCTGTTCCGCCAAAACAAAACAAAAAAGCAGAAGAGCAAACGCGTTCCCTGGACACGGTGGTTTAGCCGTGCCCTGCAGTCTGGCCATACCCTTAATAGTTACAAATCCCACTCCATTTTCCTCTTCCCAAACTGTCCACCATAATCCGTCTCCAGTGCATCTGGTCTCAACATCAGCAGCCTCTTATCTTCCTTTTGCTGAATCACAGATAGAAAAAAAGTTGGGCCAGAGTCATGAAGTTCAAATCTGAATCGTCTGTGGCTGCCCAGATCTAGGGTTGCAGGTCTGGTTCATCTCTAGCTGTCAGGGTTAGCAGAGGTCCTAGCCATGGTGCACCAACCCAGAGGTGACCATCCCACTGCCCACAGGGGTGGTAGGAAAGCAGCAGGTGTTTTCTTTGCAAAAGTCAATAATATTCAGTGCAGTCTCAGTCTGTATTTTCAATGTGGATTTTCACATTATCATGGGCTAAAGTGGTTAACTCCATATATTGTGATGTGAGTCTTAATTTCTATCTAGATTCAAATGTTGAATGCCAAGGTTTGCACTCAAAAGCCCTAGCTCTGCCTGTCTGAATTTCTCAGCTGAAAAAAATCAAAAGTACCAAATTTTACAGAGCTTAAATGGAAACACCTTAAAGGGGCTTGATTTTTTCAGAGAGTGTTAAGGTATCTCATATTTGGCATCAAAATACTAATGCATCCTAAATAGAACCCTGCAAATTTCTGGATCTCTGCTAACTTTTGCAGATATGGATAAAAATATTGTATCCGCACAGGACTCTAATCCTAAATCACTGGTCAATTTTAAAAACCTTGGCCTGTGTTTATGACCTGAAGTGTGATGGAGGTTGTTGGCCTGTCAGAAACCTTTTGTGTATAATGCTGTTGTGTTCCTGGCCTGTCCCAGACTGCTGCCAGCTGCTAGCTAGCTTGAACTAGCATGAACTTCCAATACTATGAGCCTGAGGACAATGTATGTGTTACCAACTTGGAGTGGAATGTGAGACACCGACTTGTGTGTACAGGATACTAACCAATGCCCTCTAGTGGAAGAGAGAGACACTTTCATGTAAATCACTCTGATTTCTTTCTCTGTCTCTGTAAGGTTGGCTGGCTGGGAGATATTTGCAGTTCTGTGTAGGCAGGCCATTCATCTGACTCTTTTCCTGTGATTTTGTTTCCTGTCTGGGACTGAAAGAAAACTAGACGTGGTTTTGTGTATATCATGGGTGGAGGATGCTATTTGGAAGTCCACACCGAATGTGAAATCATGCCAGCAGGGGTGGGGCCATGCCAGCAGGGGGCAGGGCCATACCATTCCATAAGTCTGGTATTCTGGGAGCTAGGCACTAGCCACCTTAACTCTGTTATCAGCTCAAATCGAGCCCAGGCAGTAGTGAAAGAGTCCGAAGGCTCTTGGGTAGCCATGGTCAGGGCCTGACTGGATCACTCTCAATTTCCATCAGCTCTAGTGTACTGTCTTTGACTGTGGTCAGCTTCCAAGGAGGGTGCAAGAACCCCACAGTAGGCAGATGTGGCCTAATCTGCCTCCCATCCCAATCTCATAGGAATATAAGAACGACCATAATGGGTCAAACCAAAGGTCCATCTAGCCCAGTGTCCTCTCTGCCGACAGTGGCCAATGTCAGATGCCCCAGAGGGAGGGATCACAACAGGTAATCCTCACGTGATCCCTCCCCTGTGAGCCACCTCCAGAGAAACAGAGGCTAGGGACACCATTCCTACCCTTCTTGGCTAACAGCCATTGATGGACCTAACCTCCATGAAACTATCTAGCTCTTGTTTGAACCCTGTCAAAGTTCTAGCCTTCACCGCATCCTCTGGCAAGGAGTTCCACAGGTTGACTGTGTGCAGAGTGAAGAAAAACTTCCTTTTGTTTGTTTTAAACCTGCTGCCTATGAATTTCATCTGGTGGCCTCCTAATTCTTTTATTGTGGGAATAAGTATATAACTTTTTCTTATTCACTTTTTCCATACCAGTCATGATTTTACAGCCCCCTATCATATCCCCCTTTAGTCTCCTCTTTCATAAGCTGAAAAGTCCAAGTCTTGTTAATCTCTCTTTATATGGGACCCATTCCAAACTCCTCATCATTTTTGTTGCCCTTATCTGAACCTTGTCCAATGTCAATATATCTTTTTTTAGATGAGGCAACCACATCTGTATGCAGTATTCAAGATGTGAGAGTACCATGGTTTTGTTTAGAGGCAATAAGATATTCTCTGTCTTATCCCTTTTTAAATGATTCCTAACATTATATTTGCTTTTTTGACTGTCACTGCACACCATGTGGATGTTTTCAGAGAACTATCTACAATGACTTGAAGATCTGTCTCTTGAGTAGTTGTAGCCAAATTAGTCCCCATCATATTGTATATATAGTTGGGATTATGTTTTCCAGTGTGCATTACTTTACATTTATCAACATTATATTTCATTTGCTATTTTGTTGCCCAATCAATTTTTTAAGCTCTTCACAGTCAGCTTTGGTCTTAACTATCTTGAGTAGTTTAGTATCACATGCAAATGTTGCCACCTCCCCGTTTACCCCTTTCTCTAGATCATTGATAAATAAGTTGAATAGGATGGGTCCCAAGACAGACTGTTGGGGAATCCCGCTAGTTACCTCTCTCCACTCAGAAAACTGACCATTTATTCCTGCCCTTTGCTTCCTGACTTTTAACCAGTTACCAATCCACGAAAGGACTTTCCCTCTTATCCCATCACAACTTACTTTGCTTAAGAGCCTTCGGTGAGGGAACTTGTCAAAGGCTTTCTGGAAATCTAAGTGCACTAGATCCACTGGATCCCCCTTGTCTGCATGTTTGTTGGCCCCCTCACATAACTCAGATCAGTAAGGCAGGATTTCACTTTACAGAAACCATGTTGACTTTCCCCCAACAAATTCTATTTATTCATGTGTCTTTACTATAGTTTCAACTAATTTGCCCAGTACTGACATTAGACTTACTTGTCTGTAATTGCCGGGATCACCTCTAGAGTCCTTTTGAAATATTGGCGTCACGTTAGCGATCTTCCAATCATAAGGTATGGAAGCCGATTTAAAGGAGAGGTTACAAACCACAGTTAAGAGTTCTGCAATGTCCCATTTGAGTTTTCAGAATTCTTGGGTGATGCCATCTCGTCCTGGTGACTTGTCACTGCGAAGTTTATCAATTTGTTCCTAAACCTCCTCTAATGATACCTCCATGTGGGACAATTCCTCAGATTTGTCACCTAAAAAGAATGGCTCAGGTTTAGGAATCTCCCCAATATCCTCAGCCATGAAGATTGAAGCAAAGAATTCATTCAATGACTTTATCATCTTTGAGTGCTCCTTTAGCATCTTAATCGTTCAAGGGCCCCTCTGGTTGTTTAGCTGGCTTCCTGCTTCTCATGTACTTAAAAAAAAAAATACTATTACTTTTTGAATTTTTGGCTAGCTGTTCTTCAGACTGATTTTTGAGTTTTTTAAATTATATTTTTACACTTAATTTGACAAAGTTTCTGTTCCTTTCTATTTCCTTCACTAGGATTTGACTTACACTTTTTAAAAGGTATCTTTTTATCGGTAACTTCTTGTTTTGCCTGGTTCTTAAGCCATGGTGGCACTTTTTTGGTTCTCTTACTGGCTATGTCTAGATTGCATCCCTTTTTCGGAAAAGAGATGCAAATTAGAAGTATCGCAATTGCTAATGAAGCGGGGATTTAAATCTCCCCCGCTTCATTAGCATTAAAATAAGGGATAAGGTATCTTTCAGAAAAGGCTTTATTTTCCGAAAGATCCGTGTCTAGACTGGCGCTTTTTTCCAGCAAAGCTCCATGCCGAAAAAAAGCGGCAGCCATTTTTATGCTAATGAAGCGGGGGAGATTTAAATCCCCGCTTCATTAGCAATTGTGATACGTCTAATTTGCATTCCTTTTCCAAAAAAGGGATGCAACCTAGACGTAGCCACTGTGCTTTTTAATTTGGAGTATACATTTAAGTTGAGCCTCTATTATGTTGTTCATGCAGCTTGCAGAGATTTTACTTTTGTCACTGTACCTTTTAATTTCTGTTTAACTAACTTCCTCATTGTTGTGTGGTTCCCCTTTCTGAAATTAAATGCCACATTGTTGGGCTGCTGAGGTGTTTTTCCCACCACAGAGATGTTAAATGTTATTATATTATGGTCACTATTTCCATGTCAGTGGTCTCAGTGCCTCTGGGTTACAATTCTAAAGCCTGCTTCAGACATAGCAGCACCATCAATTGCTTAGCCTTCACTGTGTCTTCACTGTGGAGTTGCTGAAATCTGCACAGCTGGGTACAGGAATCTACCTTTGCCATGCCCAGATGTGAGTGCCCACTCTGCTCATCCACACTTGAATTATAACTCAATAGATGTATTCACAGTGGCATTGTGCTACCCTGGCTTAGGCACTAGCATTTCAGTGGGTGTATCCTATGGTTAGAGTCCTGCACAGATACAAAATTTGTATCCGCATCTGTATATGCAAAAATGAGCTGCAGATTTGCAGGACTCTACCTATAGTTCTTAGTGCTGCACTAAGTGGTGTTGCTCTTAACTATTTTCCAGTGTATTGTGGGAGAAATTGTCCATTTTTCCTCCCTCCCACCATGGAAGTGTTCTTAACCTCCAGCTCAGTAAACCAAAACACTTCTATCTCAGCCTGTGGGTCGTTTCTGCCCATGACCTCTGTTCCAGATGACCCTATGGCCTGGGTCTATGACTGTCCTGGCCACTGGTGTTAGTGCAACTCCCCTTTGCACACCTGGAAGCAGTTAGAGGGTTTGCACCCGGAGAGGATGGCAGCATGCCTTGCTAAGGTGCTCACAGAGGCTGAATGCAGACATGGAGACAGACAATGGAGGTTGCAGAGTCCCCTTTAGCTGATTGGTGCTCCTGGACCAGGTCCACTAACAGATCTGGGATGCTCCAGAGCTTGTGCATGAGGATGGACACTAGGTGGAGCTGTGTACAGAGCCTGGAACATCAGTGCCCAGGCACAGAGACCATGCAAGTCCAAAAGTGAAACTCGATTACCCTTTTGAAGCTGGCTCAGCTGCAGGGCAGTGGCTAACCCGCTTGGCGTGGGCAAGTCAACTGTGGGTGCTGTAATGAGGTAGTGGCTTGGGAATGTCCCCGAGATCCTCGCTGGCTTTTGGGGAACAGGGTGCCCAAACTGGGAAGAGGCCATCAGTGGCTCAGAGGTACCTGTTGTCCCTCACCCACAATGTGTCACCCGGAAATGATGTGCCTGGCTCCTTATGCCTTAATCAAATATGGAGGGCATCTCATGAGAGCTAGGATGGGCTCTCCTGGCCGAGTGCATGCTATCAGGGTAATGCAGAGATCGGGGGAAGGGGCAACTGCCCCGTGGCCCAGAGATTTAAAAGGGCTCAGGGCTTCTAGCCACTGCTGTTACTGCGGCAGCAGCCAGAGCCCCGGGCCCTTTAAATAAGCGCCAGAGCTCGGGTTGCCAGCCCTCCAGAGTTGGCCTGGAGTCTTCTGGAATCAGTACTTCAGTAGGAATGTCACAATGGGGAAATAAATCTCCCAGAGAAGCTTCAGTCGGAGTTGGCAACCCTAGCTGGATCCCCAGGCGGTGCGGGCCAGGCAGTACTGAAGGGCTGGCCATGGGATGCTAGCCTCCAGTCCCGCCCCTTCTGTCCAAGGTGCCACCCCTTCAGGGGACCCCCTTCGCCCAGGGCCCTGGCAAGTCTGTCAGCAGGCCGGACAGAGATCATGCCCAACCTGTGTTCCCACTAATCTTTTCCATCAATATGCAGATTTTTTCCACCCATAAGCAGAATAAAATGTGTCATGTGCACCAAGGCATGTGTGACTGGGCACTACCAATAGAAACCAAAAAATGCAGCTGTGGGCACTTTGCTAATCAGCTGGACAGCATTTGAATTTCTCCTGAACAGCCGCACAAACATACAGTTTTACAGGGAACCCTACTCCCAACCTCACACCCTCCTTATCAAACTCCTTGTCCCCTCTTAATTCAGTGTGCCTGGCAGACAACCCTGTCCCAGCTCTTTACCACGAGGTGGCAGCATGTAATAGGACAGAATACGCAACCTTCACTGTATTCCAATCCTCTGAACAACAAAACCATCTCCTGAGATGCAGCGTGCACTAAAATTCCTGCCAAGACTTTGAATGCTTGTGTTGTGCACAAATGTTATGTTGTAACTGTGTCCCCAAACCTCTTGCTTATGGAAAAGTCCTCTGGAAGGATAGAGGAAATGATGAGATTTCTATGGGGCTTTTTGAGGAAGGCAATAAAGTTTAATAAAGATATCCCTACTGTAAAATGCTATAGGACGGTTAAAGGAAAAGCTCAAATGCTGTATGCTCTCTCCTGTATGATAACGCTTTTCGAGGAAATTCCATTGAACCCCGCTGGCTGCATGTTTGCTTTTTCTACTGGACTTTGTCAGAAGGTCTTCTAGAGATGAATAATATGGTGTTAAATAACAAAAATATGTAGGCACCTAGCTCCCATTGATGTCAGTGGGCGTTATGCACCTAAATACCTTTGAAGATCCTGGGTTCTTAGGTATTTGATCCAATACAACAACTGCTTACTACAAGCATAGTGCTTCATTCTGATCACATGACTTGCACTACGCAATGAAAGTTTTCAGGATGGGGTTCACCCTTTTTAAGTTTTGTCTGTCAGGGATCTGCCTGCCCATTGGAGCTGGTCAAAATTTTTGGTTGAAACACTTTTTTTTCACAGCCTGCTTCTTTCCTAATTTTCCAGATGTTCTGTGGAAAACCAAACATGTTTTAGTTTTTGAAAATTGAAAATCAATGAAAATGTGTCAGTTTCTCATGGGAAAACCAGAGCATTTTTTAAAAATGTTCATTGAAATACCATTCTTCCACCAGCTCTACTTCTGGCCAAAGTCTGAGATCTAACAGCTTACAGACAAATGAGACAATAAAGAGGTGCTACCTGTATCACCCTCTATAACCTCTCTGTCTTTTGCAGCAGGGTTCTATAGCACCTCGCACTGTCAGCAGAAGTTCCCAGCACAGCTCTCGTCACTGAGCTATTTTGAAAAATCAGCCCAGAGAAATATGGAAACACTTTGCCATGATCTGCCATTACAGTCGGGATTCCGCACTGCAGCAGAGTGTTAACAAGTCCCTGAGGGACCTTTCCCTAATCATTAAGTCCCAGACACTCAATGGTCCAGATCCACTGAAATCAATAGGATCTAGCACCTAAACACCTTTAACTTCAAAGGGCACAGGATCAGGTGCCATGCCTTAACTCCTAAGTCTGACTGACAGTCATGCCACTAGCATGCAGATGCAGAAATGATTTGGTGTCACCCATGTGATCTGTGGTGGGTGAATGTAGCTGCGCCGCTATCACGCAGCTGAACAGGAAAGATTCATTTGTTTTAAGACAGAACCAAGATGCCCAACTGAGACTGGGGCCCCGTTGCGCGAGGTGCATAATGAGAAGCAGTTGATGCGCTGAAGAGCTGACAGGCTCCGCAAACTAGGCAGGGGAGCAGGGGAGGAGCTGGAATTTATGTTCTTTGGGGCAGGAGCCATCTCATAGTCTTGAGTCTGTACAGCCCCTAGCACAATGACTGGGATACTAGAATAACACAAATGCGAGAGAGAAACAGTCACTCACCCTGGGCCTCACAAGTCAGTAGCAGGAGAACTAGGCCCCAAGCCTCCTGTGCGTTATTCAGCCACGCTGCCCACCAGGGCTAGAAGCGCTCACTCTGTAATAACAGGAAAGCAGCATATGTAGTCTAGCTGCAGCATGTGCCCATTCCAGCGGACAGGCCTGGTGCAGCTGGCACGTGGTTTTCAGCTAGTCCCACTAGTCTTGGTAGCATTCAGTTTGCATCACTATGTCATTTCCGCTTCCTTGTCCTTCTTCTGTCTTATTTACTATTTCGTTGTCTCCCTCCCTCTCTTCCCAGTTGTCATGGAAACCCCTTTTCTTTGTCTCAGCTATTTTCAGATGCTTCTTTGGCAAGTGACTATTTATAGCCACGTAGCTTCCCCTGCACTCCTGTTCTGAGTAGGTCGTTTCCTGTATCAGCAGGATACTGACGGCCTGTTTTGTGCTGTCTGCAAGCCTCCTTCGGAAACTGCCACTTCACACACTTACTTTGCTTGCAGGCTGGTTGCAAGAGCCAGGCTGCACGTCAAGAAGGGCAAACCTCAGGTGTGAAATGTCTCAGAAGTGTGGAGGGAGGAGGAAGGTTTCTGGGAAGAAATCCAAGTCAGTCGTTCTCTAGCTTGCTTTTATGAGAGGCAGTGCTGTCTAGTGCGCAGATCAGTGGCTTGCTAGGATTTAGGAGGTCTTGAGTTCCACACCCAGTTCTGTCACTGGTCTTGGAAAAGTCATTTCAATCATGCCTCAGTTTCCCCACCTTCCAAAGTAGGTATCCAGATATTTCCCTGCCACACAAAGGGTGGTGGTGTGAGTATTAACCAATGACTGTAGAGCACTCTGAGCTCCTTCAGTGGAGGGTGGCCTAGACGGGGAAGGATTGCTTTGTGGTTAAGGACTCGGGAGCTCTGGGTTCTGTCCCTGCTTAGGGATGTTAAATATGGATTAACTGAATCGTCGAGTAGCCTCATAAATTCTTAGTGGTTACTCGTCTATGCTATAGACCCTGGGGGCGGGGCCAGCAGCCAGGGTGCTCCGGCCTCACTCCTGAGGAGCCCCTGCCACTGCGCACTGCTGACTTTGTATCAGAGGCAGCAGCGGGGGTGCCAGGCAGGAGCTGGTCCATGAGAGGAGCCAATTTAAAAACCGGCCCCCCTCGCGGACCGGCTGCCTGTTGCCTTGTGCTGCTGCCTCTGGTAAAGAGGCAGCAGCACAGGGTGACAGCAGCCCCTGTTTAGGAGGGAGGGGTCTGTGCTCCCACTCAGCTTGCCCACTCAGCTCCCAATACACTTCAAATGCAGAGCCGCAGCAGGGGTAGGTCCTGGACCCGTCACAAGCCAGGACTAAATCAGGCTGTTGAGCAGCCTGTTAAAAAATGTACTGGCAAGGGGGTGGAAGGGAAATGCATGTAGCTTTTGCTCATCAGTTAATCAACTCCACAATGGGTGCGTCTAAACTGGCAAGATTTTGCGCAAAATCTTGCCGCCTGTCTATACTGGCCGCGAGTATTTGCGCAAGAACTCTGACCTTGTACTGTACAAAATCAGTGGTTCTTGAGCTAATACTCTGACGCTCCCGCTCAGGGATAAGCCCTCTTGCACAAGAATTCTTGTGCAAGAGAGCCAGTGTAGACAGCCAGGTTAATTTCTTGCGCAAGAAAGCCCAATGGCTAAAATGGCCATCGGAGCTTTCTTGCGCAAGAGAGCATCTACACTGGCAAGGATGCTCTTGCGCAAAAGCACATGCCAGTGTAGACGCTCTCTTGCGCAAATACTTTTAACGGAAAAACTTTTCCGTTAAAAGTATTTGCGCAAAATCTTGCCAGTCTAGATGCAGCCTGCTACATCCCTATCCCTGATACCAAAACAGGTTACCTGTGTCACTTACCCTCTCTGTGCCTCAGTTCCCCATCTGCCAGAGGGGAGCAGTAAATCTGCCTTGACAAATTAGACAAGGGGACTGTCTTATGCAGTACTTAGTGCCCGGATCTTGGCTGGAGCCTCTAGATAGTTCAGTGATTTATTTGACACATGCAGTCCGGTCAAGCCTGGCATCTTACTAATGGTATTAAAGGCATGAAGACCTCTAGGAAGTGAAGTTGTTTTGCAACCATATGTGTCTTGGTTTGTGGCTGCCCACGTTGACCTACAGCCGAGTTAGTCTGTTACCAAAAAACAGCAAATGGTCTGGTAGCGCTTTATAGACTAACAAAACTTGTAGGGTGTGTCTCGACCACATGGCTCCGATTAGTCAGGACGGCAAAGGGAAATGAAGCCGGGATTTAAATAATTGCCGCTTCATTTCAATCAAAATGGCCGCCACACTGTGCCGATCAGCTGATTGTCAGCTCAGCGCGGCAGTCAAGACAGGGATCTGCCGACCCCAGAACCCTTCGTTGGCAGATCCTTTATGCCTTGTGAAATGACATAAGGGGGGTTCAAATCCCGTACTCATAACTCGGGTCATCTGACGAAGTGGGCGGTGCCATGAAAGCTCACGCTGCCATCTCCATGTTTTGTTAGTCTAGGAAGTGCTACCAGCCCATTGGTTGGTTTTGACCTAGTGGACTGTCTCTGAAATGCCACTGAAATTCCCTGCAGCACAGGCTCCATATTGATCCAAACCAGGTGAGAAGGCGCCAGTGGCTGTGCAGTAAATCACCTCTGGTTAGGGTCAGAGACAGGGTCATTATTTGTCACTGTCGCTGCAGAGCAGGAAGCTTGAATCCTTCCCCTGTCGCTATTTGCTTGTTGCTCCCACTACCCACTGTGCATCTGTTTTCATGTGAGGAGCGGCTCGGAGAACCTGTGCCGTCCCCGCCAGGCATCCCCCTACATCCCCACTGAGGGGTCTCCTCCACCCGCATTGTCACATGACATCACACTCTGAGATCACCCCTGCATGTCATCACATTTCTGCATGTGACATTACAGCTTGGGTCCCCCTCCCCCCTGCTCACTTGGCATTGCATGCTGGGATTCTCTCCACATGGCCTAACACTCGACAATGCACCAGCCCACACACCTTGGCAGCCTGGGGGAGGAGTGAGATCGCCGGCTACTCATCAGTTATTTAGAGCAGGAGCTTTGTGAACTTTGTAACTGGGTTGTTCTTTCCCTGCAGAGAAGGGGGCTTGTCAGTACCCCTCCATTCCTTCCTTTCATCGCCTGATGCCTTTGGACAGCCCCTTACAGATCACACGTCCTAACTGCAGGCCTAGGCACTGCTTAAGTCTTAGCATACATTTACACTAGGGCTGTGTCTACACTGGCACCCCTTTCCGGAAAAGGGATGCTAATGAGACACTTTGGAATTGCAAATGCCGCGGGGGATTTAAATCTCCCCCGCGGCATTTGCATGAACATGGCTGCCGCTTTTTTCCGGCTCGTGGTTTTGCCGGAGAAAAGCGCCGGTCTAGAAGGGATTTTGCGGAAAATAAACCCTTTTCTGGAAGATCCCTTATTCCTAGGAACGAATGGCCAACTTTTCCTAGGCAGTGGGGTGCTGACAAAAGCAGCAGGGATTGTGCTGCCCAGCTGCTGGATCTGTAGGGTAGCGGGGACCACAATGCTGGCAGCTGGATCCCTGGGGCTGGCCAGGTGGCAGGGACCATGCTTCGCAACTGCCCGAGTTTCAGGGCTGGAGCCTGGGTGTACAGTGGCCTTGCCTCCAGGAGCTGTGAGTGTTGCCCTGTTCTGGCTTGGGCCCACCAGGGCTGGGACCTCACCTTGGGCCCACCTGTCTGGGCATGGTTTGGGCTCCTGTGGGGGAAGGGGCCAGAACGGGAGGAACGGTCTGCTCCTACCCAGCACATGCATGGGAACCGTTCCCCTGTGTGGTGGCCGGCAACATCCAGTGCCCTGCCTTCAGCCGGCCACTCTTACCGGTGCACACCAGCGTGCTTTCACTCTGCACCTGACGGCCCGTTTCAGCCTTCAAGGGCCTTTGCCACTGCCAGGTGTCCCAGGGGAGACGATCGCTCTCAGAAGAGGGAGTTGCGTGTGCCTGTTTGCATTCTCCTCTGCCCTTGCTCACCCTGTGCACTGGCATGTACTTGTGATGCCCATGGACAGGACAGCTCCCAAAACTCTGTTTTTTTTAAGTCACAATTAACACGGCTCGTCCATGTTCATCCATGTGCAGAGGGGACTGCACTGACTTTATGAGACACGAATGGCCAACTTTTCCAAAGAGCTCTGGGCCAGATTTCCAAAGGCGAGCCCTGCCTGTGGGCGGTGAGGTTTTCAGAACAGCTCAGCTGCAGTTTAGGCACTTGATAAGTCATGCAATGTTCAGAGACACTCAGCACTCACCAGCTCCGCTTGGGACACCAATTGGCCTGACTGTCCCAAGGGCTTGGATTACAGCACGCACTCAGCTTGGGGAGCTCTCTGGAAGATCTGACCATTTACTTAAGTGCCGGTGGAGTGGAGTGCTCTGGGAACTCTAACCAACAGGGCTTAAGTGGGACTCAGATGATGCCTATAGGGTACATCTAGACTGCTCTCCTCTTCCGAAAGAGGAAATGCAAATGAAGAGCTGATTAGCATATCTCACACTCCATTTCCATATCCTCTCCTGACCCTTTTTGCGGAAGAGGCTTTTTTGCCAAAAAATACAGTCTAGACTTCGAAAAAACCTCTTCCGCAAAAAGGGTCGGAAGAGGATATGCAAATGGAGTGCGAGATATGCTTATCGGTGCTTTGTTTGCATTTCCTCTTTCGGAAGAGGGAAGCAGTCTAGGGCTGCATCTAGACTGGCATGATTTGCGCAAATACTTTGAACGGAAAAGTTTTTCCATTAAAAGTATTTGTGCAAGAGAGCGTCGACACTGGCATGTGCCTTTGCACAAAAGGTTTGCTTTTGCACAAAAGCATCCATGCCAGTGTGGACGCTCTCTTGAGCAAGAAATTAACTTGGCTGTCTCCACTGGCCCTCTTGCGCAAGAACCACTGATTTTGTACAGTACACAGTCAGTGTTCTTGCACAAATACTCACGGCCAGTGTAGACAGGCGGCAAGATTTTGCGCAAAAGCGGTTGCTTTTGTGCAAAACTTGCCAGTCTAGACGCACCCTAGATGTACTAAGTCTTGCCATACAGGGACAAACTTCACCCCACTGGATTTCAGGGTAATCAGCTTCTCATCTTTCAGACATGAATAAATTGAGTGGGTCCAGGGGATGTAAGTACCTGTTTCCAGGAGACTAGATATTTCAACTGTAATGCTTATAAGATAGTTTGTAACCATGCTATTCTTACACACACACACGCATGCACACTTCATATGTGTTACAGTAATGTTGGTCATGAAAGAGTCAAAGAGTCAACAGGGAACATGTTTTAAACATTTTATTGATCTTTGCATATGAAATCATTTAATATTTGTAAGTTCTAATGCAAAACATTAAAAAAATAAATTCAACATTAGGTAAAAAAATCACACAACCAAAAAAACACTTGTGTTTACTGGTAACTTAACACAAGGTCCCATATTACAATGGCATTTACATTTTAGAACATGGCATGTAACAGCTTGATTCAGTTTGGTATCAACGGAACAACTTTAACATGACTTACTGTCAAAATTGGAGTTAAAAAAACGGAACAAAACAACAGGGTTGAATTACATTGTTTCGATAAGGTTCTTGTGGCACCTACTCATGAATGATCAACTTTTTTAACACGATGCATGTTTGGTTTTTAATCTATCTTAACTACAGAATCTCAAAAGGCAGTACCGGTACTTCAAGCCAAGCTTGAAAGTTCTGCCAAAATGCATCCATATATGTTCAGATATAGCTAGAAAGAGATGTTGCAGGATACTACTCAGTGTGTGTACATCACAGGACTGTTAGGTCTAACTAGGGAAAGCAAAGGCAAAAATATATCCAGTCGTCGTTAGTCCTAGGAGAGCACAATGGACATGTTCTGCATGATGAAGGGAAGAGAGAACTTCACCCTTTCAGTGGTTGGAGGGTTAGTATTTTCTGGCTGGGGACATGGGGATCTTTGCAATAAGATGTTACAAGTGGTGTTTTTAAAAGTGTCTGGCCACCAATGAGTTGCACACTAGGCCCAGCTCCTAGTAGGGCTGGAGTGGGGGGGGGGGGTCGGCGAGGGCGAGACTCTCCCCTCCCCTTTAGGTGGGTCATTCAAAGTGGTTGCTTTTTGGAGGCTTTGCCCTGTGGACTGTAACATATTGTGATGATTTTGCTTTATCTTGAAAGCTCTATTTACAGGTGAAAATGCTATTTATCCCCAGCAGATAGTATGTATCACAATGGCCTTTAGTGCAGCTCTGATACAGGAAAGGAATAATGGAAGGAGTTCTTTAACGGCTGAGGATGAAATCAATGGCAGCAGGAAGAATGGGTGACTGGGCTGGATTGTGAAGTACAAGTATGTGCTTGTATCTGAGGACACAGTGGGTACGTCTAAACTACATGGCTCCGTCAACGGAGCCATGTAGATTTGTTTGTTTGGCAAAGGGAAATGAAGCCGCGATTTAAATAATCAGCTGATCAGCTGTTTGTCGGCCCAGGGCGGCAGCCATTTAAATGTAAATGAAGCCGCGATCATTTAAATTGCGGCTTCATTTCCCTCTGCCGATCAGCCTAATCCACATGGCTCCGTCGATGGAGCCATGTAGTCTAGACACACCCCAGTGCTAGTGGTTAGAACATGAGACTCACTGTTAGGAGCCCAGTTCTAGCCTTAGCTCTGATGCCAGGTCTTTGAGCCTGAGCAGAGCACTTAAGCCAACCTTTTTCCAGACACAGACCCCTACAGGAACGTGTCTGGCTTTCTCCAGCACCTACCTCTCTCATTTTGCACAAATCCCTGTGTGGAAAATGGGAGAATCAGGCACCCGGCACTGCTGAAAATCAGGTCTTTTCCATTTCTGTATCTTAATACGCTCATAGGGCTTGTATGGCAGGGGAGTTGCTTAGAAGGGGTATTGTGCACTAGCTCTGACTGTGGATTGTCTTATTCTGCGCTAAAAGTGCCTGTGTGGGGCTTAGGTTAATCCGTGCTCTGAAAATAAATCTACACTGCAATGGGAGTGCGGGGCTCACTGCAGCTCACAGGGACGTAGCCACACTTGGTTTTAATCTGGCTAGCTCATGACAAGCAGCAGTGAGGACACTGCAGGGCGGGCTTCCCCACAGGCTGGAAATGGAAATGTATACCAAGGAGCCAGGCATGCATGTGCAGCCCTGACACCGAGGCCACGTCCTCACCGCTCGTCGCCGACTAGTTGGAGTGCAGCCTGCTTGTGCAGAATAAGGGTGTGCACATGGGGATAGGGTTGCAGTTTCCTGGGGAAACGCTAGGCTAGGACAGGGCACTGGCAAACACGGGCTTAAACTGAGGGAAATACAATGATGATTGGAATATATTACGGACAAATATTTAGCCATTTGATTTTGCTGCATATGTGATATTAATCCTGAAAACTGAAATAGGAGTCATAAGAAGTATCACTCCCTTGAGAAAATACCATGCGGAAATGGATGCAGACATTCCAATCATCGGTATTAGATTGCCAGCATTCGCTTACACTTATTGCAGTTGTGCTTTACTTTAGGGTTGTACAAATAAAATCTCCAAGCCTACTTCCTTGCGCAACCACAATCTGATAGTGGAACTGAACCGAAGTGCAACGTGGTGCCTGTTAATCAAGCAGGTTTTAAAATAGAAAGTACCTTGACTTGGGTCTAAATTTGCTTGGGGGAATAATTCCCACGTGTTTACCAGGTTAAAAACCACCCCTGGTAAATACCAGGTCCTCCCTGCATAGGGAGTTAGTACAGGATAGCTTCTGCACATTAAATCCATACTCTAGCTTATTTTGCTGATCAGTTACTTTTGGAATATGAGCTTGCAAATATTACTGTGAGCAGGTATCACATAGCCATAATCTATCAAATGGTTTGGGATTTACTTTTTAAGAGTTTCTTTAAGGGGGAAGAGAAGAGAAATAACCAAGACAAATTGTACATTGTCTTCTTCACCTGTATCAAAAGGTGACAGGTCAGAAAATCAATCAAATGGTTTGGGATTTACTTTTTAAGAGTTTCTTTAAGGGGGAAGAGAAGAGAAATAACTAAGACAAATTGTACATTGTCTTCTTCACCTGTATCAAAAGGTGACAGGTCAGAAAATCAGACTCGCCTAGGATCATTGTTCCAATCTTTTAAGCAATATAGAGACCTATTTCTAGAAAAAAGATATTACAGGGCGAATCTCTGTAATCTGGCACTCTAATCTAGCAACATCCATGGTCATCAGTAAACAGTGGCAGTGCTGGGAATGAGTCTAGATTATATTGATCTCCTGTGGTTCAGCAAATTCTCTGATTCAGCACTGGTCAGGTCCTAAGGGTGCCAGACTACAGAGGTTCAACCTGTACAGCAGATGATTTAGAATGTGTTGGCTTCAAAAAAAATTTCCGTATTGAGTGGAAGCTTGAATTCCTGTAAAGTTTCTCAGTTTTAGAAGAAAAATATTGATTTCAATTGAAAAATATCTAATCCTTTTATACACAGAACATTTGTTTAATCCAAGGATTTTAATAGGATGTATGTTGAGTCTTGATTAACATTTGTAAAGTATTATACCTGTGAGAAGTGTTCCCTCTAATCTTTTCTGTCCATGTGCAGAATACAGTTTATGTGCACTGAGGCATGTGCGGATGTGCACCATCAGTAGAAACATGTGCTGCCAGCTCTGGGTGCTCTGCTAATCAGTTGGGTGGCATTTAAAACTCTCCTGGGTGGCAGCCCAAACACTCATCTTACAGGGAACCCTGCCTGTGTGTATAGTTGAGGAATGTAGCCCTTGTTCAAAAGGGGGGTATTGCACGAAAAGGCACCATCTACACAGCACTTTTTTGCACAGAAACCTCTTCCGCAAAAAGGATCGGAAGAGAAAATACAAATGAGAGTGCAACATATGCAAATAAGCGCTCCATTTGCATTTCCTGTTCCGGAAAAAGCTTCTAGTGTAGCTGTAGCATCAGAGACGTTATGTCCAGGGAGCGCTTACCACAACCTGTATAGGGTGACTGACACATGTACTTAGAAATGTTTTGCTTTACACAAGTGTCTTACAGCTAAGGATTTGCCCCCATAGATCAGATTTTGAGTGTGACAGACAGGACATCTTGACTGCCTGTATTCAGATGCGTTACTTTATTGTAGTCCACGGTAGGAATGTTAAAATGTGTTTAATTATGTAACTGAGTAACTGCTGAAAATTTTAGTGGGTTCACAGTTATATGCAGGGAATGGAGGGGGAGCAAGGGCTTAAAGCTGGCTGCACACATGCTACGGTTCCCACCTGCCCCCATTATACCTTAAGGCTACCTCTACACTGCAAGGTTTTTGCGCAAAAACCCGTGGAGCGTCCACACCTCAAATGCACTGCAAGTAAATCAGCAATAAAACGGCAGAAGAGAGGGCTTTTTCTGGCAGTGGTAAACCTCCTTTTACGGGCATAACTCCTTTTTGCACTACAGCTATTCACAAAAAGGCAAGTGTGGACACTCCAGAGGGGAGAAAGCATGGGCTCTCTGACGGCCGTTCTGTGAATGGCCATCAGAGCTTTCTTGTGCAAGAGCATCCCTGGAGTGTGGACGCTCTCCTGCGCAAAAGCACATCCCTTTTGCAATGTGCTTTGAGGTGTGGACATGCTCTTGCGCAAGAAGCGTGTAGTGTAGACTGAGCCATGATCCCTTGGTCTAATGTTGGTTCTTGGGTATAGTGAGGAGGTGGTATTGGTGACCTCGGGTATGTGTATATGAGATGACACAAGATGATCTGATGGTCCTTCTGACCTTAAACTCGATGAAGACCATTGTTGGTTGGGGCTCAAAGGAAAACTGCATGGTGCGTCATTTCTAAAGATCACCTACGATATATATTCTTCCAGCTTCTTGCAGAATGTGGCTTTGAAAGGCTATGAATAAAGATGAGTAGAATTACTCTGCTCTAGTTTCCTGCTTTTTTGCAGATATCGGCAGTAATTACATCTCCTTTAGGAGGAGTGACTGGCTACACTTTTACTTTGCCTTCGCTTGCAAAATGCAACACAGCCTTTGTGTTTAAAATGGTATATTCTCTTAAAACGCACAAAGCTATCATCAGCATTAATCCAAGTAGTACATTGCACTTAAGTATCAAGTCTTCTGGATGAGTTAGAAAAGCACACCAACAGCGAGCTTGTAAAACAACCCAATGAAACATCATCAAACACATTTTGAAAACATTTACCAAATATCAGTTTCAACATTAACTCTATGTACAGTAATGAAAATAGTATGAAATTTGGCAAGATTTTATCTGCTGTGATGTCTGTCACCAGGTGAATTTGCTACTTGACAGAGCCCATCACAGCCTTACATACGTGGGATTGTGACTTGTTCTTGGAATGTAACGTTTTGAATAGAACAGTCTGACTCAACAAACCCAGGCAAAGCGAATCTCGTTTTTAATCACCTTGCTAGTCAAAATATATACTTCAAACCAGGCTGGAGAGACACTCCCACAAAATTTGCTGCTATTGCAAATGCATGAGGTATAATGTGATACATACATGTTAGATAACGACTACTCCATAACATGACGGAAAAATAAAACCACGAGTACAAGGATTTCCTCTCTGCATTTTAAGGAATACTTTACAGTGTTCCAAAAGAAACCCCTTAAGACTCAGGTAACCCCTTTGGGATCTTTCATCTGAAGAAGTGGGTTGTACCCACAAAAGTTCATGATATCATCTACATGTTTTGTGAAGGTGCTGCAAGACTATTTGTTGTTTAAGTTTTTCCAGTTACAGACTAATTCAGCTATCCCTCTGAACCCTTTGGAATTGGCAGTCACCATGGCTCACAGACTTGGTGAGAAGATACATTGTAGGAATCAATCTTTCCCGCTGCCCATGTGTGGCTCCCATCTGTCCTCATTACTCATGTGAGTAACCTTACTTAAGACAGTGGGCTGATGGGTGTGAACAGGGACTGCTCATGTGACTAGCGAGCTGCTGGGTCAGACTCGAGCTTTGTACTCAGCCTGATTTGCAATCCAATTGATTCCTGACTGCTCACGGGGCGAACAAATGATTTCTGAGCCAGTTATAAGCGGGATTTGGCACCTTTCACATCTGCTGGAGCCTCTGTTCTTTCCTTTTGAGTCTCTGGAGTCCAACCCCGCAAACATATTAAGCAGCAGGAAACATGGTACACAAACATTTCAGCACATTCATTTAAGCATTTGACAGCGAGGTCGTAAATTACACCCATTCAAGATCTGTGGCCCCAGTTCTGATCTCAGCTACATCAGAAGCAGCTCCCCTGAAGTCCATGGATTTACTCTGGCTTATGCTGATGGAAATGGGATCAGAATCTGCCCCCTTCTCCCCCTCCCCTCCCCCGCTCCCGTCTGCTGCCTCAGATCTTTTGATATGTAATGTTGGCTGGGTGCAGAGCAAGACAATCTCTGTGTTGGACACAAATCCTCTGACCAGTCATACCAGGGGCTTGGAAGGTTTCATCTTACAGTTGCTTTTGGCAGCCTAAGGGTGCGAGGTGAGCAGTTCTCACTGCATTTCACTGTGGTTTGGATGCCTACCTCACTTAGGCCACTTTGAAAAATCTCCCGCTCTAAATCCAAGGCGACTGGATTCCCCTCCCCTCCACCCCATGGTATGTGTGCTGCTAAGTGATCTAGGACTTTCTGAGAATCCTGCCCACTGTGCACAAAGGCTACCTCCTTTCCATCTGAAACATCCTACACACGAGAACCATAGGGGGTCTGACCCTGTAAGTCTTCACTGTGGTGAGATACTTGGTGGGAATGTTACCTACCAGGCTCAGATCACATAACCCAGCTTTGTTGTAAACTCTGTAAGGACCCATGGGCTTTAATAGGTGCCATTCCCTGGGAAGGAGCTGGAATTGACAGAAGGCCAGTGGAAATCTATGGCTAGGAATAAAATATATAGAGCAAGTTAAAGGGATATGGGTTTAGTTAAGGCCAGACGGTGTAAATCACCGATGTAAATCAGCCACGCTCCAGTGCATTTAAAGTTTGCTAGGCCTCTCTACTTAAAGCAGAGTTTCTGGGATTAGATGCTTCCTTGACTGGTAATGGAAAACAGAACCTTTCATCCACTAGGCCATGCTGGTCTGTGGCTAACCAGGACTTCAGTCTCTAGAAGGAGATTTTTCAAAAGCACCTAAGAGATTTGGAAACTTGCATTGTGCTGAAGCTCAGTGGGATTCATGTTCCTGAATTACTCAGCTGCTCTTGAAATGTTACCTGCAGGGCCCATCCTTTCCCAAAGTCTCCCTCCTTCCCTTTCAGCTTTATGCCCAAGCAAACAGTCTCTTTCCTGGCCAATTGCTTCCTCCCTTCTGTTTCTACCACCAGGCCTCTAGCTCAACCCAAAAATCCTGACCCACCCTCCTCAGGGCTCCTTCGCACCCTCGGCTGGCCACCTGTGCGACTCCAGCTACTTCTGTCTTCCAGAACCACAAGACCTGCCTCAGTGAATGGGGAGGGTGACAGTACATGAGCATTCGGTGCTGCGGTCACTGGCTTGCTGATGCTAGCAGGAATATTTCTTTACTTTGTGGGATGGACCGAAGGAATTTTAGAAAAGGGTTTTTGTGTGTGTGTGTGTGGGGGGGGGTGTTTTGTTTGTAAAAGCCTGGACAGTTTTCAGGTAGATAACTGTTGAGGCCCAAACAAGGTAGGCAGCATCCCTTCAAGGCAGTAACTCCTTGCCCCCAACAGCCAATATTATAAATGAAGCACCTGCTGTGCGTTAGAAGGCACCTATCACAGCCAGACGTCACAATCAGACCAGAGTAATGACTATTAACTACAGACTGACCTCTATCCATCCAGCCCAAACCCAGGGTTTTGCAGATGCCACCTTGAGTTTGGTTTCTCTCCAGGGCTCTCTTGCAAACGGAAATACACAGACCAACTGGCCAACTTCCCAGCCCAAGAACTCTCTGAAGTAACGTTTGGTTTTACAGCCTGTGGGCCGGGACGGGGAGGATGTTTCTGTTTGAAAATGTTTTTCCCAGCGTACAGCCCAATTCTGCAGCATTTCTCACGCCTGACCCAGCACCAAGCACACCTGAGCACTCTTCACAGAGATCTTCACAGAACTAGGAGGGACCTCAAGAGGTTATCGAGTCCAGTCCTCTGCCCTCATGGCAGGGACAAGCACTGTCTAGATCATCCCTGACAGGTGTCTGTCTAATCTGCTCTTAAATCTCTCCAGTGATGGAGATTCCACAACCTCCCAAGACAATTTATTCCAGTGTTTAACCACCCTGACAGTTGGGAAGTTTTTCCTAATGTCCAACCTAAACCTCCTTCGCTGCAGTTTAAGCCCATTGCTTCTTGTTCTATCCTCAGAGGCCAAAGAGAACAATTTTTCTCCCTCCTCCTTATGACACCCTTTTAGATACCTGAAAACTGCTCTCATGTCCCCTCTCAGTCTTCTCTTTTCTAAACTAAACAAGCCCAATGCTTTCAGTCTTCCCTCATAGCTCATGTTTTCATCATTCTCGTTGCTCTTCTCTGGACCCTCAACAATTTCTCCACATCTTTCTTGAAATGCGGTGCCCAGAACGGACCCAGTACTCCAGCTGAGGCCTAACCAGCGCAGGGTAGAGAGGAAGAATGGCTCCTCGTGTCTTCAGAAAGGCGGCCGTCTGTCTGTGCGGTTGGACAGAACCATTGGGTCTTTAATCTGCTTCCTGTAACATCTGAATTGAACCCACATTGAAAATCCCTGGTGATGCTGATCCACAAGAGAGTAACAGCCCCAGTGGAGAGCCCACTCCTTGGGCTTTCAATGCCTCTGCTCTTGCTATTTCCTCGTCAGGCGTCAGTGGTTCTGCTGTGGTTGTTTCTGCCTCCTCTCCGGATCCACCAGGCCAATCTGGGGCGGAAAGCAGCCTCTGTGTAAACAGCTGCTGTGATGTGGTTACAAATAAACAAGCCCTTTTTTTTAAGTAATGCCATGAAGATCCTCCTCTGAATCCCATTGGCTTCAATGGACTTTGGATCAGGCCCTCTCTGCGATGCTTTCGTACAAAACTCCAAGCCTATTGCAATCGTAACCCATGTGGGTTCGGTCTGGCGGAGCTACGCAGATGTATGATGTCTGAAAGCAGCCTAGCGGCAAAAGAGCCTTTTCAAGCAACACGGCTGGGTCGGTGTGCCTCTTTGCAGTTCGACTTTGCTTCAAGGTTATAATCAAAAGTCCAGAGAGCTGCTATTTTGCTGAACTGTCCTGGGAACATGCATCTGACGAAGTGGGTCTTTGCCCATGAAAGCTTATGCTCCAACACTTCGGTTAGTCTATAAGGTGCCACAGGACTCCTCGCTGCTTGTCCTGGGAAAAACATCGTAGAGCAGAGAGAAACTAGCGTCTCACACCCATGCATCTGATCTCCCAGGGGGCTATGCTTCTGGACCGGGGCAAAGAAGCTGTTGCTTAGAATGCAGCTGGGTATGATATATATTAGTAGGGGAAAGGAGAGAAGGAGAAAGCCTAGTCGTTATTTTCCCATCAAGCAGTGATTATAGTTAGAGCCCTGTGCAGATGTAAAATCTGTATCCACATCTGCAAAATGGAGCCGATCCACGGATCTCCGCACTGACAGCCATGGATGCAGATACCCATGGCTAGAAAGCGGAGGGCTCCAATTCCAGAAGTGCCTTGCAGAGCAGCACACCTTCCAGTCCAGCCCCCGTGCTGGCATCTGAGCAGACATTCCAGAGCAGACGATGCTGCGCTGACGTCCTATGCGACTGAGCAGGGTTTGGGTTAGTTTCTCAGATGCAAAGTGCAGCTGCTGACAAAAGAGCAAGGGCTGGTGTAACCAGTGTAGGGGACACTCTGAGGTCACAAAGTCAGTCAACAGCACCTAGGCCCCCCCTTTTACCACTGGCAGCAGCATAGGAGGTGTACTCAGGACTTCTCTGCATTCCCAATCCCAAGCAGCTTGTTAGCCCAAACAGGTACACAGCAATTTTGTAGCCTGGGGCCCGTGACCCAGAGTCAGTTGATCTGGGCCAGCCACCACCATCTGTAAAGCCCTGCAAATCCACTTTCTATCCGTGACAATCCACATCTGTGAACATCGGTGCAGATGGCCGCAGCTTGTTTCTGCAGTCTCAGATGCGGATACAAAATGTGTATCCACACAAAGCTCTACCTATTTGTTTGCTATCTAGATAGCTCCCAAGTTCTTTGCAGCCAGCATAACTTGAATGAGACCAGTGTACAGGGACTGGTTGGGAATGGAAAAGGAAGCTTTACCCTATCTTTTCACACCCCATCCCCTGATTTAGGCCCTATTCTCCTCAGGCATAAACTAAGGGCAGGTCTGCACTGCAGGGCAATGTTGACCTAAGGTTCACACCTTCAACTATGTAAAGAGTTGCCGCAGGGTCTCTACTGTGGGGGGTCTGCGGGAGAAAGAGTCGATAAGAGAGCGATCTGTGGTTGAGTTAGCATGTCTTTACTAGACCCACTAAATCAACCTCGGGGTGATCGATCACTGCAGATTCGATCTCCTGGTAAGTGTAGACCTGCCCTAAAATCTGGGCTTTATTGAGTGCAGGGGTTCTCAAACTCCATAGCCCCGTCTTACAACAAAAATCACAACACACTCCCAGGGAGAAGTGAAGGCTGAGCCAGCCAGTGACCCACTACCCCAGGTGAGGGAAGCCTGAGTCCCACCACGCTGGGTGGGGGGCCCAAGCCTAAGGATCAGCCCCAGGCAGGGAGCCTGTAATCTGAGTT
The DNA here is from genome assembly GCF_052426305.1 of Pelodiscus sinensis. Lineage (NCBI taxonomy): Eukaryota > Metazoa > Chordata > Testudines > Trionychidae > Pelodiscus > Pelodiscus sinensis. The sequence goes on along the minus strand of NC_143078.1, from coordinate 18,093,581 downwards.
CTGCTGTCCAGGGCTGAAGACTAAGTCAGAACCACACTCCCCAGAACTGACGTCTTTGGGCTTTGGCCCCACGTGAGGCAACTCAGGCTTTGACTTTGGGCCAGGCAGCAGGGCTCAGGCTTTGGCCCTGGGTCCCAGCAAGATTAAGCAACAGCCCTGCCGAGCCATGAAAACAAACTCCCAATTCCTGCAGTTTGGGAACCGCTGCACCAGAGTTACCAGCAAAACCTCTCGCCTTGGGAAAGATGTCTGGGGGGCCCTTTGCTGCATGTGGTCGGCCAGGAGGTGAGCAGTTGCAAAGGGAAGTGAATCACAAAGAACGCTTGTCTCAGAGAGGAGCCGTGGTCAGCAAAGGAGCCAAGTATTCTTTAGAACAATGAGGAGTCCTGTGGCACCCTGGAGACTAACAGGTCTGTGTGGGTGCTCCTGCCCCAATCAATCTGTTAGTCTCTAAGGTGCCACCAGACTCCTCGTTGTTTTTGCAGATACCGACTAACACGGCTCCCCTCTGAGACAAGCGTTCTTTGTGATTCACTTCCCTTTGCAACTGCTCACCTCCTGGCTGACCACATGCAGCAAAGGGCCTCCAAGACCTCTCCAAAGGCAAGAGATTCCACTCTGCTTCAGCATGGCACCTGAACTCTTTGCTGCTTCTTTCTTTCACCCCTGCATTGGATGTGGGTGGGAAATAAACATGCAAATAAACAGCAATTGTTAAAATGAATAACGTACTCCTTTTTATTCTAGTATTAGAACCCAATACTATAATACGCACTCCTGATAAAGCACAACATGGAGAGGAAGGAATATAGCCAGCTGTGAAATGAGGAGTGAGTTATGGTGATGCTGTGTCAGGCCTTCTTGGTCAGACCTACTTCCCAGAGCTCTCGGTCTGGGCACTTTTCTTTTAAACTGAATAAACACTGCTGCTTTTCAAAGCCAGGCAGAACTCACTGACCCTTCCACACCTTCCTCTTCAGCATCAGTTGATGTTCCCCTTTCCTTTGGTTCAGAACATACCCATTTATGATTAACATTTTACAGAAAAATAAACCATTCCGCATTCATTTCTCATGGCTGGCCATAGCTTGTGATGAAAGTCCTTTGAAATAAAACAGCAAGAGCAGTTGAATTGTTACAACCAAAATGTTTAGATTGTTTATTAGCTGCTCCATTTAACATTTCCATTCTGGTTGTTTAATCTTTCACGAATGTGTGGAGTTCGTTGGTTGGTTTGTTGGTTTGTTCTAAAAGGCTGAAATAAGGTCCAAATGACTTTCTACCCCCTTCTGCTTTTTCCTGACTTTGTTCAGTCTCATTATATTACGTGTAGTTTGAAGATAATCTTCTGACTGAAAAGTTGTTCCCTGCTACATAATGCACTTGTTAGAAATCACAGATAACGTGTAGAACTCTTATATGCTGCAAGCAGTTAACGTGCTGCATATATAAGAGGGTAGACCATCCGTCAGTTCTGTCCACGCTGCAGAGAATGTAACTGGCCATTGCATTCTTGAGGTGTGGGATGCTTTTTATGAATATTTTACTGGTCAGCTACAGTTTTGTAGCTTTTCCTTTGAGATGACTTCTGTTATCTGTAGGGCAGGGTAAATAACAGTTCTGAAAGAAAGACAAGGTGTTTGGGGGGGGGGGGGGGGGGGGGGGGGGGGTTATTTTAAGGCAAAGTGGAACACATCTTGCACACAGATCCCCTTTAAGAATCTTTGAAATCTTCGTGCCCTAAAAATGAAAAGTGCAAAATAGCTAATTAAAGCAGTTTAACAGTCTAAATGCAGCACAAGCTAAATAACAAAGCTCATTATTCTAAAGATGGGAAAAGATCCAAAAATATGTTCAAATATTTTTATATTATCTCTATTATCTCTCATGAACACTGTCTCAAATTCTACCCAGGATGATTAGCATGGCATGGCTTTCCCTCATCATGTTTATCTCAATCAAACTGGTTTTGTTGAAGTCTGAAATGATTCAGATGATATTAACAACTGCTTCGTCTTGTAAAGATGGTAAATTAGTGTGAACTGAGGATGGCAAATGGAAGTGAATGAACACAGAGATGCAAAGCCGGGTTCTGATCTCACTTGTACCCACTGGAAATGCAACGTAACTCCAGAACAGGCACTCTGATCTGTACCACTGAACGCAGAATTTGCCCCTCAGCATTTGAAACATAAAAGTGATACAATTATGGGTAGATTTGCCAATCTAGCAAAACTGGATTTTCCCCTTATCTCTAATGACTGCAAACATTGCCTCTTATCACTATCCTGTAGAAACTTTATCTGTAACATTTCGGTGAGTTCAAAATATTTCAATATTGAACTAGGCCAAAGCAATTATAAAGACATTTTTATGAAGGGAAAGCCCACTGTTTCATTCAAATCTGAGATACAATATCAGAGATCCTTTGTTGAACAGGTAATTTTGGAAATCTAGCACTCAAAAAAAAAAAAGCAGAACCATTAATTCTGCATTCTGTTTAATGCAACCAAAACTCCCATTGAAATTAGTTAGGATATTTGAAAACATTACACCTGAGTCACTGAAACTTCTCTTGAGGGGGAAGCTATTTTAGGTTATTTCACAGTAATGCCTGCAGAATAGTTCCTGTGCGGACAATCTTCCTCCCCACTGCACATGCCTTTGTGCAATGAGCTTAATCCAATTCGTTTAAATGATGCAAAGATCCTTGTGTGGAACAAACATGTCCACTCAAACTATTCTGCATCCCCCCTCCGCCTCCCCGGCTTTGCTCCAGGTGTCCCTGGTCTGCTGGGGACTGTCTCCAGCAGACCAGGGACACCGGGAGCAAAGCCCCAGCGGTGGCGGGGTCACGCGCCTCTGAGGCTTTGCCAGAGCAAAGCCTCAGAGGCACGGCACCCCGCCGCTGCCGCTTTGCTCCCGGTGCCTCTGGTCTGCTGGGGACCGTCTCCAGCAGACCAGGGACACCCGGAGCAAAGCCGCAGCGGCGTCCCGCGCCTCCCCGGCTTTACCACAGCAAAGCCTCAGAGGCGCGGGACCCCGCCGCCGCTGCGGCTTTGCTCCCCGTGTCCCTGGTCTGCTGCGGGGGGGCAGCTAGTGTCCCCCTCCCTTCCCCCAGCAGACCAGGCTTTTGTTGTGGACCCTGGGGTAGAGCAGCTGGGGTGCTGCCGGTTTGGTCCTGCAGGGGCCTACCTGGCAGCCCAGCTGTTCTGTCCCAGGCTCCAGATTCAGCCGCTGTTGAAACTGATCAGTGGCTGATTCCAGGAAGCTGGGGGCAGAGCAATTCTGCCTCCAGCTTCCTGTAGTCAGCCCCTGGTCATTTTCAGCAGCAGAGGCTGAATCTGGAGCCAGTTCTGACTTACATACAAATTCAACTTAAGAACAAACCTACAGTCCCTATCTTGTACGTAACCCGGGGACTGCCTGTAGTTCGGACTGCGTGCCGCGCGGCTACACGCGGCACGAACTAGCTAGTTCGGATTAGGCTTCCTACAGCTAGTACAGCTTCCTACAGCTTCGTACAGCTAGTTCGGATTAGGAAGCCTAATCCGAACTAGCTAGGTCGTGCCGCGTGTAGCTTCGTGGCACGCAGTCCGAACTAGCCAGCATTTAAAAATGGCGCCAGCCGGCTTCATGCAAATTCAAATCCCGGGCTTCATTTGCAACTCCGTATGACTACATTACCCCCCTAGTCCGAACTAGCGGGGTAGTGTAGACATACCCTCCATCCTTTATTCTCAAGCTGATGTGTCTTCTGAGAAAAGCCGCTCCGTGTTTCCCTGGTCTGCTGGGGGGGGGGGGGCGCTAGCTCCGCGTCTCCCTGGTCTGCTGGGGGGAAGCAACTAGTGCGGGGTTGCCTCACCCCGTTTGTAAGTAGGGATCCGATGTAAGTCGGATCCAAGTAACCCGGGGACTGCCTGTATACCAAAAAACACACCATACTTCATAAAGGTAAATCAGTGATCCACAAGTCTTTGGGGAGGAGAGCGAGGAGCTGAACTGGCAATATGTGGTCACTGTAACAAAAGCAATTTTAGCTTTTCCAGAGCTTTTAGTTTCCTAAGAGGGATTTTTCACTCAAAATACACTTGGCTTTCACTCCCACACAGGGTTGCCAGGTTTCTGGTTTTGAACCGGACAGTCCAGTATTTGAGCTTTCTGTTCAGGAAACAAATTGAGGAAATATAACTGTCCAGTATTTTCTAGCTAAGATGTAATGTAGATTGTGATGGAATGTCAAGTGTGTCCGGGATTTGTGTTGAACCCATCTGGCAGCCCTACTCCCACAGTTTGCTACAGTGGCTACACAGAGAAGTGAAATGCATTTTCCTGTACTACCCAGACCGCTCCTCACCACCACGTTGCTTATTGCAGCTCCACATACCCTCAAATGGCCATTCATTATCTAATATACTTCCGACAATAGTTGCTGTCAGTTTCAAACCCCCGCCACTCATTTGCAGTGAGCATTTCCAGATTCCCGTGTGAGAGAAACCTGGTATTAGTCATTTAAAGGGCACCAGGCCAGGGACATTTGTCACCAGCCTCACTTCAGTGACTTCGACTGAATCGCTCGCTAGTTAAATTAGAGTAGCCAAGTGTTCAGCCCTGGGACTATCTGCACCAGGACCATTCCCCTCCCCGAGGATGGAAGGATAAACCGCCTCTGTGGAGCCTGTCACAACGCAGGGGTAACTGCACCCATTGGCCCCCTCCATGCTCTGCTCTAGGAATGCCCATTCAGGTCTCAGGCCCCTAGCCTCACCTTTCTGTGGGTAGGGGTCTGCTCACCTATTCCCCAGGGGTCAGGTTCCCAAGGCTGTGGCACAGTGAGCCAGTCCTGCCCTGCCACTCCCAGCATCCATCAATATCCAACATCTCTACCGGCACAAAGGGGTACGAAGCTCTACAGCTCTGGCCTAGCTTCAGACAGAGATTGGGAGATGCTCGTGCTTTCAGTACAAAACACGATATGACCCTCCTCCCCAAGATACTGCCTGGTGTTGCAATATCTGTCACAGCACCGCTACCGATTTCCCTTCGGCTGTGCTGATGGAAACGAGCCGGGCTAGGGGGAGAGGTATGATTCCTGCAAAGTACGTACAGGCACCATTTCAAAGCAAGTGTGCAACACCCAGCAAGCTGGGAGAGGTGTGTGTTTGTGTGTAATTCCAAGAATCTCACCTTTTCCCCATGCCCCCATACTAGGCAAATCATTCGATCTCAGGTGGAAGCCAACGGTGCTACATTTCAGCTTAGAAGCACTGTTCGCTCTGAAGTTCTAAAGAGCCTGATTAAAGAGGCCAATGAACAAGACACAGAAATAGACAGATTGAATTTCCGTAAAGCAAAGAGGAAGCATCTGTTTTCTGTTGGAGGGCCAAAGCCTGAGCCCGGCATGAAGCTAGAGTAAGTGTGTTTTGCTGAGTGGGCAGTGGGGACCACTGGGCACCAAACAAGGGACTAAGGCAAGAGAGTTTGGCCCTCTCTGCCCCTACTCCTCTGCAAGCTGGGCTAGGTGCCATAGTGCATGGCTATTTTGGTTTGCACCAGAAACTGTGATGGTGATGGAGCCATAAGTCAGATCGGACCCCGGGGCTGCCTCAGTTTTCCCAGGGCCCGAAGCAATCTAGACTTAGTGTGGCACAAAGCTGGCTTAAGATAGCTGTCCCCTTGGGCTTTGCTTCTGGAGCCCCGGCACAGAATCTACCTTTCACCCCTTCCAGCTACCTCCCCTCCCAGCCCAAGGGCAGACCCTGTCCAACGCCCCTTCATCTCCCTCACTCAATGCTTATAGCCCGGGCGTCTTCTACCATTAGATTAGGTGATAGGCACTTAAAATTAGTCCCTCCACTCTCTTCACCAAGCGCTTTTAACCCATGTAAGTGTCCCACTCAAACAATCTCCCATCTGCCAACACACGGCAAAATGCACCTGCAGAAAATCTCCCCTTCTTGGTCCAGGCCACAGCCTCAGACACCTAACTCCACATGGTCTGTGCATGACTTCAGGTACCGCTGCCTTGCTGGGCATGTCTCCAATTTATAACCACGGGTGAGCTCGTACTACCTGGAAGAGTTAGTCATGTTTTAAAAAGCAGCTAGATAAGATCAAAGCTCCCACCTGATTCAGGTCAATCTGAAATGAGATCTGCTTTCCTGTACGGGACTGGAGCCAAATTCATCCCATTCACATTTTGACTCATTCAATTAAAAATAAAAAGGGGGAGCGAAGTGATGATTAAAGCCAGAGGGGATTTATTTTTTTAACAGCAGAATCTTTGGCAATCCAAGACTCGAGGCCTTATTCAAAAAAACTAAAGTTCAAGGACTATGTGCTGGCATACCCGGCACGTACGCCGATGTGCTAGAAAGCATTTCCTTCCATAGCGTTGTGTGGCACACCGAGCCCTTCACACCTTTCAGTACTGATCATATTTTTAAGTGAATTGAGTGCTCTCGGAAGGTGCCAGATTCACAGCCCCAGAGATGTGTGCACTTAGGGTTACCAAATACTTTCATAAAAAATACCGAACATGGTGGGGAAAGAAATAAGACCAAAGTTGTTGAGCAAAAAAACCAAAACAAACAGGGGAAACAAAGTTATTGAGCAAAAAAACCAGTCACTGCGCCTTTAAATCCCCACGCTGCCCGCTCCTCCTGCCACCGCAGCAGGGGAAGAATGTCCCAAGCAGCCTTCCATCTGAGAAAAAACAGAAAATACCAGACATTTTATATGTCTGGTATTTTCTGGGGTTTTTTACCGGACACAGGCTGCAAATACCGGACTGTCCGGGCCAATACTGGACACCTGGCAACCCTACGTGCACTAGTTTCAAGTTAGGGGTGAGCAAGGTTGTTTTGTTGCAAATGCTGTGGGTCTGAAATCTTGACTTGAGCTCAAATGCTACGTTTGAGCTCCCCTTTGGAGAGCGTGATAAAAGAAGTAGATGGGCTGGGTGAAAAATAGATATAGACATTTGAGAAATGAGAGAGAAATGGAGCAAAGTCTGGAAGAGGAAAAACAAACACAGCAGAGCAAATGAGCAGGGAAAACAAGAGAGAAAAAAGTAATGAAAACAGATCCATTGGGCTAGGTCCTCGTCTGGTGTAAATTGGCGTAACTCAGCTGGAAGTCAGACTCACTCCAAAGCACAGCAGTGAGGATCTGGTCAAATGAGCTAAAATCAGCCCTGCTGCATCCCTATCAACATTAAAGGAGCTGCAGAGTTGTACCTGCATGAATAATTTGGCCCAGTGGCGTCAACAAGTCAAACCACTTGCCATAGCCTAGCTATTCTCTTCATGCAGGGAGTTCAGGGGTAGTTCCTCTGTAAGAAATCAAAGCACATGCTCCTTTTCAGAGAAGGAAACATTTTTTGAATGAACCTCCCTTGTGAGGAAAAGCTAAACATAATTTTAAATTGCGGAGGACAAAAGTTTCAATTCCTGTTTTGCATACAAAGAGTATGTGAATGTCATAAAAGCTCCAGCTTCCTGATAGCTCACCTGCCCTTTAGTTGAAAATTAATAATTATAATAACAACAATAATAATACTATCCTGTTCAGGGTCTAACTGATTGCCCTACGTGGGGCTGGTTTTTATTTTCACCTTCTTTTGCAGCATGTGGGTGCGGTTAGTTGCCAGAACTATCTGTATATTTCCCACTTAATCAGTTCACTCCCACGTCAGGATCTTGTTCACCTCAATCCCTTCTGTTCTCTGCCTGTGGCACATAAATAGTCTGTGAACTTGGTGTAACTTCAGTTACTGTTTTTAGAGGGCAGGTGCTGGGGTGGGGGGTGGCCTGTGATACACAGGAGGTCCTACCAGATGATGTGGCCTTAAACTCTATGGCTACATCTACGCTGGAGTGATCTTGCGCAAAAACTCTTTAGCGCAAGAGTTCTTGCGTTAAAGTAGTTGTGCAAGAGAGCATCAGCACTGTCATGTGCTTTTGCGCAAGAGCATCCTTGCCAGTGTAGACGGTCTCTTGCGCAAGAAAGCTCTGATGGCCATTTTAACCATAGGACTTTCTTGCGCAAGAAATTCATGTTGCCCATCTACACTGGCCTCTTGTGCAAGAACAGTTGCGCATAAGGGCTTATTCCTGAGCGGGAGCATCAGAGTTCTGGGGCAAGAAGCCCTGATTTCATACATTAGAACGTCATTTACTTGCACAAGAACACGTGGCCAGCATAGACAGGCAGCAAGTTTTTGCACAAGAGTGGCCGCTTTTGCACAAGATCGCACCAGTGTAGACACAGCCTATGACTCTTATATTTTGTCTTGTGACTATAGCTGTCAAAGCACTTCACAAAGGATCTCAGTGTCATTATTTTACATATGGGGAAACTGAGGCACAGAGTTGGGCTGTGACTTGCTCAAGATCAGCAAGCAGGCCAGTGTCAGAGATAACAGAATGATAATGTCCTGAGTCTTAGCCCAGAGGTCTATCCACTGGCCTGTACTACGGTGATAATCCTGGGCCTTATTCTGTACCTGGTCAGCTATTCAGATGAAAAAGAATAGCAGCAAATGTTCAATTGCCATTCTCTAATTTTACTGATGGGTGCAGCGCCCAGGGGTACAGTCACTAACCCTGCATGGGTGCTGTTTGTTTGGGTGCTGTTTCTGACAATGAACCTGAGTGTATGTGGACACCCTGCTCCATGGAACTCCACTTGCAGACCCGGTCAGCTACAGAACTGGGCTTCCACATACATCCGTCAGCACTGATCGAATTTGTTCCTTGATTTCTAAATCATTAAATCTGTTGAGGGATCAGAGCTGTGTGCTGGCTCACTAATGATCAATCTATTATCTATTCGTAGCTATCAGCTTAGCACAGTCTGCAACACAACATTCTAGCTTGTGCTTCAATCCCTGGAAGCATGGTGTTCGGGGTTATCAGCAGGGGTTTCACATGAACTCTATCTGGTCCAGAGAGAGATGATTCTATAACTGCCCACTATGGGGTTTCTTGCATTTCCTCTGAAGCATTTGGCCCTAGCCCTTGTCAGAAATTACACTAGATAAGCTACCATTCTGATCTGGTCTGACAGTTCCTCACACTCATGTCTGCCCAAATCAAGTAGATGCACTTGTTTTGTTTTGTAATCACAACCTCGCCCCCAAATCTGTATCAAATCCTTAATACCAAATATTTAACTCAAGGACATATAGGCTAAAAATCAGGTGCGTTAACTGTAGAATTACAGATTACTACCATGTCTATCTGTATACAGGCAGTCCCCGGGTTACATGGATCCGACTTACATCGGATCCCTACTTACAAACGGGGTGAGGCAACCCGCACTAGCTGCTTCCCCCCCAGCAGACCAGGGAGACACAAAGCTAGCGCCCCCCCCCCCCCCCAGCAGACCAGGGAGACGCGGAGCAGCTTTTCTCAGCAGACACCTCAGCTTGAGAATAAAGGACTGAGGGAAGTGAGGTGTGGGAGAATAAAACTGAGCTCTGGAGAAATCTTTGGCTAGAGTTTCCCCTACAATATGTACCAGTTCCGACTTGCATACAAATTCAACTTAAGAACAAACCTACAGTCCCTATCTTGTACGTAACCCGGGGACTGCCTGTATACAGACACACACCCATGTGTACACTATCCATGCACAGACACACAACACGTGCTCATAGAAAAAACCCACTGAAAAATATCTGAATTGCAGTGCCCTGAAAAATGATTCGTTTAAAAGAAATCAGCCACAAATATAATCAAGTATTATGTGTTTTAGTTTGGGTTTTAGTTTACGAATGTTGCCATCTTCCCAGGGTTACTCAGATGAAAGCAGTAGTGGGTGAGAAATTTACCCAAACCAAACCAGACTGACAAGCTAAAAACCAAAGCTTGCTTCAGCTCAGTCTGAACAAGAGCAGGTTTAATGTATCTGAACATGCCTCAATTCATTAAAATAAAAGGGGGAGGGGAGGATAATGGAACCCCAAGGGGATTTTCATGCATGAATGTTTGTCAGTGTGTTACTGCACAGTTTACTCAGAATGAAAATCTAAGGCCTGTGCATTGATACATGACACATAGATGAATTCCTGAAACTTGTGGATCTTGTAGAACAGCATTTTGCTCATAGGTCTAATCAAATAGTCATAGTGGAATTAATGAACGGTATTTTTCAGCACGCACGGTTGGTTGTATTTTGCCTTGTACTGCCAGCAGCAGTGATACAATAGGTTCAACAGAAAGAGAAGCCATCTACAGGTACTTGAGACATATTTCTTGGTTGCAAGAGGGAATGCTTTTTAATAGGCAAAACCCTAATTTAATTTAACCAAGTGACAAAAAACAGGAGTATGTCTTAAAGTCCTAATGCATTCAACATGAAAACCAATGGCTGTGTGCCCCGGGACATCGGATGGGCATGCTGTTCATGGAGATGCTGTTAGCGTATTTCCGTTCTCCCCATTCAGCAAGCACAGTACAAAAGGTGCAATCAGGATAAGTCTCCTGTGACACAACCCACAGCACTGGAGAGGCCGGAGAGTTGCTGCTCAGATTCCATGGATTCAGAGCCCGATTCTGGTCTCAAGATACACCTATCACTGAGTAGCTCTAGTGACTTGAGTAGAGCGATACAGGCTTACACGGGGTAACTGAGAGCAGTGCCCTGTAGCTGCCGTAGTTGATGCCTGTGTGTATGGATGCATTTCCCCCCACTTCAGCCCCTCTGGGCCACAAAGCTACCTGTTCTCACTTCCACCATTCCCTTTGTCCCCCTTGGTGTGCCAGGGAGGGGAAAGGACAGGGCCAGATAACACTGCTGCAGTCCCTGGCTCATGGACAGCCCATGGGAAGCCATAACCAGCTGGTGCAGATCAAAGCCTCCCTCAAGCTGTTCTCACCTACACTACACTGGGGTTTGGGGCAGGGTAGAACCAGCCCGCGGGCCAGGGAGCCCCAGGAGCGTGGCCCCTTTCGTCCCAGAGGGGCATCACTGCACAGAAGGGCTGGTGAGCTTCCAGAGCTGCCCTCCCTCACTTTTCCCTGGTGCAGGGATGTTTTGTGTCCTCCCTGTATAGGCTGCCAAGGGGACACACTGAACCAGACCCGCCCTCAGATCACAACCTGTGGCCCCTCCTGGGCACTGCTACCTCATGTGCAAGTGGCTGGACTCCCCATAGCCCGGACACCAGAGGGGCGGTATCAGCTGGTTTGCGGCGACACGCCCTCCTCAGTAGATTTCCTGCGCCTGGGTTGATGCCAGCAGAAAGTGTCTCTGAATACACCTTTCCCCATGAACACACGTGCCAGGACAGGCACGGGCAGGGCTGCCCTGTCCTCAGTCCCCCTCCTCTGAACCCAGTTCCTCGAACTCCACCAGCACAGCAGAAACCTCCCAGGGCTGGGGGGTCCTCCTGACACCTCGACAGCACACCCCTCACCTGGTGAGCCCAGCCATTCCTGCCTTCCTCCTTCCACCACTGCCCACAGGCAGGCTGGAATTTACACTTCTTAAAATCTTGGGGCAGGGGGGAGGCGGCAGGGGTGACAAAGACCAAGCTTGTCTGCCAGGTTTTGCACCCATGCACACAGACAGAAGTCAGCTCTATGTGATGGCAGTGGCGATCCATCTGTGCATGGAGGAATGCACTGCAAGCGGCCAATCCCACCTGCACACGTGAAGGGTCAGTCACATTTTATTGGGCTATGGGTGCTCAGACCATGGCTGAAAGCCAGATGCCCAGAAGGAATAAACCAAGCTCCATTCAAGCCAATAAATGCTGGCTGAGGATTCTGGTTCTATAATTTGTAAGGAATTTTAACAGGCTATTGATTAAAAGAGAGGACAGAGAGAAAGGAGGAAAGGATGCCATGTGGCTCATGTCACTTTAATGCATCAGTATATGAGGGATAAAGGTGTCAAAGCTCCACAGTGTAGCTTGTCTCAGTCCCCCCCACTCTGAATAATGAGCTGGTCTTCTTTGAAACAGAAAGGGGAAGTTGCCTCCAACATCTTCCCCATGAAATCCTGCTGCCACTGGAGATAAAGGAGGTCAAAGCAGCACTCGTGGTGGGCTTCCCCATGAGCAGTGACCCAATTACTGGTTTTCCAGGTCTGTGGAACTAATAATTCGAGGGGGAGGGGACTGTTTGATTAGAAACAAAACTGATTTTTTTTCTCTGTGAAACAAAAAAAAACCCAAACCCATTTTGTCTGGGTGGAACGGAATGTGTTCACCAATGACTGAAAATTACATTTTGTTTTTAAAATCGAGCTTTGGGAGGAAATGTCCGAACCAAACAGCGACCTTTCGGAATTGCTTTTCCAATTGTTTTGGATGAATTTGCAGACCGTGTTGGGTGGTGCCCCAAAACTCAGTTTTCAGTGGATTTCATATTTGGCAACCAACCAACCAGGCTCTATTCCACACAAGTCCCCAGAAGGGAGGGGCAGGACACATGAACCTTTCTTCACTCTCCATTTCTTGAAGGAGGCAGCAACTTCCCTATGCAATCTTGCACCTCCACAACCTCTCTGCTGCCAAGCAGCAACCAGTCCCCTCTCTTCATAGGCTTGTTGCCTCTGGGGTTGCCAGATGGTTTCAACAAAAATCCCGGACACACTTGACATGACATCCCAATCGACGTGACATCTGATTTAGAAAATACCGGACAGTTCTGTTTTCTCATTTCTATTTTCTTCGTTTCCCGAACAGAAAGTTCAAATACTGGACTGTCGGGTTCAAACCCGGACACCTGGCACCCTCGTTGCCTCTGGAAGAGGAAAAGCAACGCGTTTCCCTTCACCCTTTCTACCCAGTTCTGCAGCTGTTCCTGGGATTATTGGCCACTTTATGTGTATCCTGTTTTCAGATTAATTTGGTATTAAGGTTCATGCTAAATTTATTTAAGGGGTTTGTGCCAGGGCGCTCCGACCCCGCAGTGTCGATCAGCCTGTGGGCGGGGCCCAGCTGGCTGAGAGCGCCCCTCCCCCACGGCCTTGCCAGGCATGCTCCCTGGTGAGCAGCACTATAAAAGGCCCTGAGACCGCTCACTCAGGGCTGACTGCTGAAGGGGAAGGACCTGCAGAGCCAGCTCCAGAGTCTGAGGAGCCCACATGGCCTGAACTGACGCTGCAGCCACTCCAGCCCAGCAGCGACTGCCTTGGAGACAGGGGAGAGGAACGGCAGCAGAGAACCGCAAGGAGGTAGGAAGCAGCCCAGGGTGGGGAATTGCAGCCCCTGAGTGCTCAGCAGGTTGAGGGGGAAAGCCCTGGCTGAGCAAGCAGTGGACTGAGCCACTGCTAATAGGGCCCTGGCCTGGGACCCGGTGGAGGGGGGGGCCCGGGTCCCCATCCCTCCCTCGGCAGTGCCCCGGAGCAGAGGGAGGCCCAGAAGCCTATGGACTAGGCTGCAGGGCCATATTTTCCCCAAGAGGGGAGCCTGGTAAGTAGGGAGCCAGGGCTCCGCTTTCGAACCCGCCAGTCCAGTATTTGAGCGTTCTGTTCGGGAAGCAAATGGAGACAGTAGCAGTGTCCGGTGCCTCCTACTCGGAGGCCATGTCGATTGGGAGGGGATGTCAAGTGCGTCCCGTAGTTCTGCTGGAACCGTCTGGTAACCCTACCGATAAGGACCAGGCCCCAGGGCCGTATTTGCCCCAATAGGGGAGCACCGCTGAGACCAAGCCCTCGGGCAGTATTGACCCGGGTGGAGGGGGCGTGACTGAGACCAGACACTGGCCACTGGGCTGTGCAGACCCTGATAGGGGGACCCGCGGAGGATTTTAATGGTGGGACCCCGCTCGAGGGGGCCTCTCGATGGAGTTCAAGCAAAAAATAACATCTCACTAGAGATTCCAAGGCCTGTAACCATCTAGTTTAACATGGCCACAGAACTCCCTAAAATCTTTGGAGAGGAAAACACACTTTTGATTGAAAAATTGCCTGGGACGCATTTCCCCACCTACGAACTTTAATTCCTACAAGCTTCTCGACTAGCTGGTATGGTTGCCAGGTGTCCGGTTTTGAACTGAACAGTCCAGTATTTGAGCTTTCTGTTCAGGAAACAAATTAAGAAAATAGAAATGAGAAAATAGAAGTGTCCGGTATTTTCTAAATCAGATGGAATGTAGATTGGGATGTCATGTCAAGTGTGTCTGGGATTTTTGTTGAGACCATCTGGCAACCCTACTAGCTGGTGTTCCAGTGAGGTTATTTTCTTTTCACAGGTTCATACCGATAAAAACTCCCCAGCAACGTTACTGCATATTTATCTGTGCACCAGACACACACACACTCTCCACCAAAAAGTGAAAGCCAAGACAGACAATCCCAACCCTACCACTGTTTCCAAGGTAACCACTGCCTAGGAAAGAAGCACAACACAGTGGAAAGAAACCGAAAAACCCCAAAGCCTTCACTTCAAAATTTCTCACTTTAAAAATTCTTTAAATTAGAAAAAATGAATCTAAAATGCAGCATCCAAAATACAATGGCCCAGATTCTGAGCCGCACCTGAGGGCCAGGACAGGGTCTAGACTAACTCAGTCTCCAGCAGGGACTACTATACCAGCTGGGGCATTACCAAAATGCAGGAGGTATCTGGCCACCCCTCTTCTTCCTGGCTACCCCCTTAATATGTCCCTGGGCCAGGGCACAGAAGCCAGCTCTCTGTGCTATGGCAGGGGAATATCCAGAAAGCCTTTAGTGTGGGAAAGAGTCTGGTGCAATATCAAATGGATAGTAATCGATTCATACAGTGTGTGTAATTCACAAGAGGCTGTGCCTTTCCTAGAGTAGCAATCTATAGTGGATACTCACGGAAACATGCTACTACATACGCTGGGACTCAGAAAACCTAGCTGGCTCTGCCACTGCCCTGCTAGGTGGCCCAGTGCAAGTCACTCTCTCACTCCACACCTCAGTTTCCCCAATTGTAAAGTGGGAATAATAAAATGCTACAGTGGAGCTTGTTGTTCAGCATCAGTTCTGTGTATTGGGTTGTGCCCGATGGCCTAGACCAAGAGCTGCTCTGTGAGAAGACACAAGGTAGGAGGGAAGGGAGACCACAGGCAGGCAGAGCACTTGGGGCTGCCAGGCACAAGACATGTCTGGGGAAAAGATGCTCTGATTTGTTACCACGACTTAGCTGTATGCCTGTTCGGGGGGCACGTGGGTCTGAAGAGAAGGAGTGGAAGGGATTCTGGGAGGAAGAGAGAAGGGTGTGTAAAGGGAGAAGGAACAGGAGGGTGAGGAAAGTGAAATGTGGAAAATGGAGAGAGACCATCTCAGGTGTCCCATGGGCACCAGCATTGCTAATCAGTGTCCCTGTCTGGACTGGCACGGGGTGTCTTCATGAACCGTTTAATAATCATGGCAACAGCCCTACCCCGAATGAGGCTGCTGCTTGCCCCTCCCTCGGGGATGTGCTAAGTAAGGGCACTGCTCTGGAGTGCTCGCTCGCCATCGTGGCACTGGAGTCTTACTGCCATCATTACTTGGAACCTCAACTTGTCCCTGACTAGAATAAATAGGGGCCTTGCTGCATTCAGCCCTTTCCTCCTGCAACGGTCCCAGCTGTAGCAAAGCTGGTAAGGATTCACTGGGGCCACCAGGTAGCAGCAGTTCCCTCACTGTGAATGCTGGAGCTGCTGTTGGCGGTGCCCACTGCACACTACCCATCTTGGTACCAGACGCTCCCTGATGTGCAGCCCAAGGACAGTTTCCCATGTGGGAAGGATTTCTAAGTTCCTGTGTCTCATGGATACATTCTCTTCTGGGGGGGGGAGCCCATGGAGGGACTCGGCGTTTAGTGCGGTGATGGCAACAGAAAAGTTCCCATTGACTGCAATGTGCATTGGATCGAGCCCTTTGTTATGGGGTCTAGGAAATAAGGGGGACTCAAGTGCTATGATTTGGGAAGGGCGAGAAATCAAATAGCTCATGAATGCTGGGAAGAGAAGTGCTGGCCCGATGTGAACTCTGAATCGGAAGAAATCGTAGAATCATAGAACCATAGAGCTGGAAGAGCCCTCAGGAGACATCAAGTCCAGCCCCCTGCTCTAGGCAGGACCAATCCCAACTCAATCAACCCGGCCAGGGCCTTGTCAAGCCGAGACTTAAACACCTCTAGGGTTGGAGACTCCACTACTTCCCTAGGGAACCCAGCCCAGCGCTTCCCCACCCTCCTAGTGAAATAGTTTTCCCTAATATCCAACCTGGACCTCTCCCACTGTAACTTGAGACCATTGCTCCTTGTTCTGCCATCTGTCACTACTGAGAACAGCCTCTCTCCATCCTCTTTGGAACCTCCCTTCAGGAAGTTGAAGGCTGCTCTCAAATCCCCCTCACTCTTCGCTTCTGCAGACTAAACAGACCCAAGTCCCTCAGCCTCTCCTCACAGGTCATGTGCTCCAGCCCCCTAATCATTTTGGCTGCCTCCGCTGGACCCTCTCCAATGCGTCCACGTCCTTTCTGTAGTGGGGGGCAGTAAAATGAAGTAACTGGGAGAAGAGGTTTGTGCGAGCACAGACAATCAGTGCCACAATGGGCCGCGCAGTAAGGAGGCGCCTGGCTTCGTTCCTTCTGCTGGCTATGTCTACACTTCAGGGGTTTTGCGCAAAAACCTGCTGAGCGTCCACACCTCAAGCATGTTCTTTTGCAAGAAAATCTAGTCAGTTGACAGAACAGAGGGCTTTTTGCGGTGTAGGTATACCTCCTTGTATGAGGCATTACTGCGTTTTGTGCAAAAAGGTGTGTGTGGATGCTCAACAGGGGTTTCTTGCGCAAAAAGAGCCTATCAGAAAAAGCACAGGTGCTCTGATGGCCGTTCTGCGAATGGCCATCAGAGCTTTCTTGCGCAAGAGTGTCCCTGCAGTGTGGACGCTCTCTTGTGCAAAAGCAAAAGTGTCCCATTTGCAATGTGCTTTTGAGGTGTGGACGCGCTTTTGCACAAGATGTTTTTGTGGAAGAGATCTTCCTCAAAAGGCTTCTTGCACAAAAACCCAGATGTGTAGACACAGCCTCTGTGTCTATTCTGTCCTCCATCCTGTGCAGGGAGTGAATGTCACCCTGATCCTGGCTGAGAGGTGTGAAAGACAGGGCTGTGGCAAGAAAGCGCAGAAGCCAGACAACCATGTTCTGGCTCCCACTGCGATTGTAACCGTGACAGGATGCACATGCATTTCATGGCCACTCAAGTTAACACCATGTCTAACAGTCTGAAGTGCTACCGAAGAGCCAAGTTCCAGCTGGCGCAGAAATCCCAGCTCGGAACTGCTTGACTTCTGTACACAGACAATGTCAACTGGGATGTTTCATTAATATCCTGGTGTATAACCCTAGACACCCCCCGCCAGGGAAGGCTTTTCCATAATCTGCCAGACAATTCACATGCAGCACAAGAGATCATACTAATCTTCTAAAGCTGCCCCTTTCTAAGCAGAGTAAAAACACTCTAGTCCGATGTGCTGCAAAGAGCTGATCTCAAAAAGTGATGGCGGGGTCCTGTGAGATCCACCATGCCCCTAGCAAGGTGGGAGATAAAATCCTTTCAGATCTCTTATAGACATCACCTTTTATGGACAATAAAATCATTTTGTACATTTATTTGATCAACCTCCCTCCCCAAAATATGGTAAGAAATCATTGTGCAAATTCAAAATGATTAATTAAGCCTCTCTGCACATTATATACATGCAGGTATGCCTTTTTAATAATTCAGAAGTGTCATATTCATGCTTAGGCCTCCCCCACATACCCAAATATGTTGATGCTAGAAGACTTCAAACACAGAATTCATCTGTAAATCTAGAGTCCTCTGAGGGGAAGAAAAGTAGACACTATTTTCAAGCCTTTCCCATTGTAATCAGAATAAATAAAATCTTTAATTCTGTTTATCATTTCAAAACACGTCCAAAGGCATCTTCTTGTATCCTAAATAGGAAATGAGGAACACTAAGTATTCTCCCTGAGAAAATCTGCATACAGTTTTTTCAAAGCAAGGATTTGTTATCTTCAAAATCACACATACAGGTACACAAATCTAAAAGGCATGTTGAGGAGTTACATGGACAACTGATGGACAAACAGCTTATACTTGGATGAATGACAAAAGTGTTCATGAAAGTATGGAAAGAAAAATATGGAGGATCCCACCCTGAAAAAACTGGCAAGTAGGGGGCACTCACATCTACCTAGTGACAGCCATAGCTTCGCTTATATTGTATCTGACCATTTCATAATCATTTAGCCGAGGAGATACTGAGCAGGTGCAAACTGATGTAGTTCTAATGATATGTCATTTTACACTCGTGGATCTGACCCGATGAACTTTCTCAAAGGTTTTATTAACTCAAAGGGGGCCACAAAGAAGAGGAAGGCAAATGGATAAATGTTAAATAAACAGAAAACCACATGTAAATCATTAATGAAATCCTGGCTCCTCTGTAGTCAAACGTCAACTTCAATAAAGCCAAGAATTTTATAAATAATTAAACCATATTACATTTTTTAAAGCTCCAAACATATAATTAAAATCAGATGATTATTTGCCTATAACCTACCTTGTCTCGTCCCTTTCTACATTCTTTTATTATAAATAAGACAAATTCCTCAATTTCAGCAAAATGCTTGTGTGTGCTTAAGTCCATTTATTCTCCGCAAAACACCTAACTTCAGTGGGACGTCCTCAAGTGCATCTTAACTGGGCTCTGACTGCTGCTGCTCCCCTCTTGCATCTTTACAGGAAGGAACAGGTTGTCATTGGATTGGATTTTCCTTTTCAAAAGGGATCTGAGGCCAAATGAATGAAACCACTTTGGAAATCGTCATTTGAGCACAATATTGGTGAATGAAGCCACAACCAGTATTGAAGCTTCGCTGCACAGTGAGCCCATGTAGTGCTCTTTAAATTCAACACATCATGGTTTGAACCAAACAATATGCAAATCAAAATGAAGTAAGACCCTATGCTTGGCTGAAAAACAAATCATAAAGGGGGCTGCATGCTGCTGTGGGTACTAAGATCTGAGTGCGACATCCGAAAGCTGCAAGGTATTAGGATGTTTTCTCCACAGTGC
The DNA here is from genome assembly GCF_052426305.1 of Pelodiscus sinensis. Taxonomy (NCBI): domain Eukaryota; kingdom Metazoa; phylum Chordata; order Testudines; family Trionychidae; genus Pelodiscus; species Pelodiscus sinensis. Next base: position 18,074,523 of record NC_143078.1, on the reverse strand, counting down.
ATTAACTCACCTGTTTCTGTCTGACGTTCCGCAGCCGCTGACTTGGATGAGACGAGGCAAGCATATTTTCCCTCAGGATTTTGGATACTTTTCACCCTTATGCTTACTCCCCCCTCCACACACACCCAGTGTCAAAAGATCAACACCCTTTTGCGTGAAAAAGGTTGTTCCAATCTGTATATGCTTGAAAGTGGAATTGCTGTTTGGCACTGGAGGGAGGTTTTTGAAAAATCTAGGTCACGTACCATATGTTTAAGTAACGGGTGAGTTCACCTTTCTAGAACTTCTGAGCAGATGTAGAGCTTTGCATATAGAGAATTAATTTCACCAATGAGATATTAACTTGATAGCGAGGGTAATTTGGAGGTCTGTTGTCTTTATGGCCTAGGAACAGGTGTTTTATTCTGAACATGTGCAGCAGCATCCTACCTATTCCTAGGATGATCATTTTGCTTCGGTAGGTACCAGGACTGCAGGAATGTTTCAAATCTAAAGCAGTGTGCATGGAGGGTAATTAGTGTCTACACCTAGCTCTCTCTGGGATTAACTCTCTGCATGTGTGTGTGGTTTACCAGAGCAGCGGCTTTTCCGTGGAATCGCAGAACTTGGAACCATCTGGAAGGGTTACTGTGGAAACAGCACAGGCTGAAGGGGGATGGGGCGAAGGGATACCATGACAACCTTTTGGGGTTTCCCAGGAAACCAGTGTTGCTATGGAAACTGCATCACTCAGGTCCGAATTAGTAACTTCCGCTGGAAGGCGTTTGCCACTTAATCCTCTTGTGATAGATGCAGACACTTATCTCAGATACATTGGAAATGGACAGAAATACCCCCACACACACTTTGATACTAGGCTCGAGTTTTGTTTGAGGCTGCACAGTCACTTCTAAAAGCCCATTACTGATTTAATGGGAGCCTAAGTTTCCCCCATCTGCATTGGCCTCACAGGATGTTCAAACTCTTAGGATGCTCTTCGGTTAGTCAGTTGCTAATGTGGGAAGGATATTTCCCCACAAACACCATGCAGCCAGGAATTTCAGGTGGGATGAAACAATTCCATAGGTGGGAAAAGGAAATTAGGCACAGAGAATATGGGCAATTTTTCTGATTAAATCACAACTGATTGCACTTGGGTCTCTGAACAGATTAAAATTTCATAAACGATCTGGCTAGGGAAGAAAAGAAATCAAGGCTGTGCCCATGAAGGACATGCACCACATGTTCAATATTTAGCATAATTTAACAACATGGCCATCAGTAAAATTAAATGGTTTTCTCCCCCTTGCCTGCAAAAAGGCTCTGCCATATAATTTTATTTTTCTCTTCTGACTCACGGTTTTCTGTCCAACAAATGCGTGAGTGTGTGATCGAAAGGGAAATCGGCTGCACAGTGACTCTTTGCAAAAACGAGAACAAACCAAACCAAAAAAAACCCCCAAGCTCCAAAGCAGCCCTGCAACATGTTTCAGAATAAACACCTGTTTCAACGGGGAGCGTGTTCTTCTGTTGTTGTCCTTTCATCTTCCCTTCCATAACCACCCTCATCCTCTTTTCTTCTGATTATTTTGTAATCCTCTTCTTTGTTCTTTAATAGGAATGATCTAAAAAATATATGTGTAAAACAAGGGCACACGCAGACCAATGAAGATGCATGTTCCAGACAATACCGATTACATGGTCACTTTGCATTATTATTTTTTAAACATTTCCTCTTTTTAAACATCAGTGAAGATCTTTTTGATGTTCACACAGTTGGGATTGTTTGTGGTTGTGCAGTTTCCCGTCTTAAAGGCAGCCTGTTTGAATGCAGTGTTGTTGATTCCCCCCTCCTCTATCACCATGTACTCCGACTTGCTCAGGGTGGAATTGCTACGTGCCTTCCTCAGCTCCTCCGTAGAGGAGAGGTGCTGGCAGCTCCCGACATGTAGATATTGGGCTTGCTCCTCACCTTCAGTCTCCCGGTGGTAGAAATAATTGAAGTTGGAGACTATCACAGGCACGGGAAGGGCAATGGTCAGAACCCCAGCAATGGCACAGAGAGACCCCACAATTTTGCCCCCAATGGTGATTGGGTGCATGTCCCCATAGCCCACTGTGGTCATGGTCACCACCGCCCACCAGAAGGCATCAGGGATGCTGCTGAAGCCTGAGCTGGGGTCATCAGCCTCTGCAAAGTAGACAGCGCTGGAGAAGAGGATGACTCCAATGAAGAGGAAGAAAATGAGCAAACCCAACTCCCTCATGCTGGCCTTGAGGGTCTGCCCCAGGATCTGCAGCCCTTTGGAGTGTCGTGAAAGCTTGAAGATACGGAAGACCCTCACCAGCCGAATGACCCTGAGGATGGCCAGGGACATGGCTTGCTGGCCATTCCCCTGCCTCTCGGCCAGTTCTGTGCCCAAGGTGATGAAGTAGGGAATGATGGCCACAATGTCGATGATGTTCATGATGTTCTTGGAGAAGGTGGCCTTGCTGGGGCAGGCAAAGAAGCGAACGAGCAGCTCGAAGGAGAACCAGATGATGCACAACGTCTCCACGACAAAGAAGGGGTCGGTGAAGGATGAGACCATGGAGACAGCTGAGGAGGAGGAATTGGTAAAGACCTCCGTGGCCAAGGGGCCGCTGCTTGTGCCAAAGGTCCCCCCGGTCGCCTCATAGTCACGGTCGTCCCTGAACTCTGGCAAGGTCTCCAGGCAGAAGATGACGATTGAGATGAGGATGACGAGGACCGAGACAATGGCGATGCCTCTGGCTGGCCCAGAGCTCTCCGGGTATTCGAAGAGGAGCCACACCTGGCGCTGGAACTCCTTGTCGGGCAGAGGCCGCTGCTCCTCGCGGATGAAGCCCTCGTCCTCCCGGAACTTCTCCATGGCCTCCTCACCCAGCTGGTAGAAGCGGATCTCCTCGGAGAAGATGTCGATGGGCACGTTGACGGGGCGCCGGATGCGGCCTCCGGACTGGTAGTAGTAGAGGATGGCGTCGAAGCTGGGCCGGTTGCGGTCGAAGAAGTACTCGTTGCGCAGGGGGTCGAAGTAGCGCATCCTCTTGCGGGGGTCACCCAGCAAGGTCTCGGGGAACTGAGCCAGGGTCTTGAGCTGCGTCTCGAAGCGCAGGCCGGAGATGTTGATGACCACCCGCTCGCAGCACTCGTGCTCCCCGCCTGGGGCGTGGCCGGGGGGCAGCGGGACGTGGGCCGGGGGGTGGTCGTAGCGCTCCCCCCCCAGCAACGGGTGGGGGTGCTGGGGCTCCTCCAGCAGGGGGCCCCCCCCGCCCACCACCACGGTCATGCCGCCCTCCTCCTCCTCCTCCTCCTCCCGCCCGGGCTGGGGGGCGGCGGAGGGCGGCTCGGTGTAGCCCGGGTTGTGGTGGCTGCTGCCGCCGCCGCCCCGCGGGTGCCGGCTGCAGGAGGAGGCGGCCGGCGAGCGCAGCAAGCTCCGGTGCTCGTCCATGCAGGGCAGCGGCGCGGCCGAGAGGAGAGACCCGCCCGCCGCCAGCCGCCGCCGCTCGGCTCAAAAAATCCGCCCCCCGCCCAGCGCCGCCCAGCGCCGCTCAGCGCGCCGGGGCCGCCCCCGGACCGCCCAGCCCGGGCGCGGGGCGGGCGGGGAGCCCGGGGGCTCTGCAGGGAGCCCCGGCTACCCAGAAGGAGCCCGAGGCGATGGAGCCAAGCGGGCTGCAGCCCAGATGCCTCCCAGCGGGAGGTGCCCACCCCAGGCTAGGAAGCATAATGGGCATCCCGGGGGGGGGGGGGGGGGGCAGATCGGCTCGCCCCAGGATGGGCACGACCCAGGCAGGGCTCGGGGAGTCCCTCTCCACTGAGGTGCTGAAGCTGAGACATGGCCAGCCAGGGCACCGGGAAGGCACCAACCCGTCCCGCCCAGGCCAGGTGGAGCTCAGAGGGATGCCCCCCGTGCCAGGAGCAGGAACACGCCCAGGCTGGCAGTGCACAGGCTCCAGGATAATAGTCCACTGTGCTTGGGTCAGAAAACCCGCATTCTCCCTGCCACGAATTGTGAGGCAGAATTCACACCCCCCCTTGGGACATATACAAATGTCATTTCAAATCCACATCTTGAAACAAAATACATTTTAAGGGAACAAGAAACACAAACAAAAGGTTTTGTGTCAGCATTTGGATGAAGTTGTGATTTTGTTGTTTTTATTTGAATTGGAAGAAAACTAAAGGAAATAACATTTTACGTCAGAACAAAACCAAACAGGTTTCATGGCATCTAGAACTGTTTATTCAAACGGAAAATGTTTGTTTCACTGTTTCCTGCGGAAAAAACCAAGATCTTTCATCAAAATTAACTTTTTCCTGTGAAAATTTTTCAGTTTTGATGAAACATGGTGTTTATGTGGGGAAAACACTCTGCACAAAACATGTTGACCAGCTTTAATAGTTACCTCCTCCACCCACTTGGCCATTTCAACTAAGATGCTCACCGAGGCAATATTTGCTAGGTAGCTACAACAATAAACTTGCCTGTTTTGGGCTGCACACCCAGTGATAATTAAAACACTGAACCAGTGGGTATCGCAACACAATGTGGTGGATTTTTTCAATAAGTGACCTCTTGCTCTATTTCCTGAGCTAAGTTTTTTCTCCAGGACGCGTCTTGAAATGCAGGGTAGAATTCTATGTACATGATTCTACTAATTCCTGGCCTGCTCAGATTGCTAAATTGGAGAGGAGTCCAGTCCAGATCCTGGCTAAACAGCAGTGTTTTCCAGAGAGAAAGGGATAGCAAGATGGGAAATGTAGAGCACCAGTTTTCTAGATTCTACTCCCCACTTTGATTTATTGCTTTGGTTATTTTTAAACAAAACAGCCTCCAGAAGGGGGAAACCTATAAAAAGATCAAATTTATTTATACTTATTAATGAGCTGTAGAAAATACACGAACGTATAAAAGGAGCCAAGAATACATGGAAAGCTACAAACAAAATTACAAAAAGAGGCAGGGTGGATTTATCAACAGGCACACCACATGAAAATATCACACAGAATACCCATGCGTCTAACGGAGCTCAAGCTAGCTTTCCCTTCACCACACTCTGCCTCAAGAAATGGAAAAGCTCCAGATCCTCTTGTGGCATCATTCTAACCCAGAGCCAGATTGGCCAGTGCAAAACACTCTGCTCATTCACTGGAGGAGCCTAGGACTTCACACCCAGGCCAAGCAAAGCCTCCTCCCAAACAGCCTTTTCTTGCAGGCAAATATCCTGCGTGTGTCCTTGGCACCTAATAGGCAGCCAGTCTGATGCTCTTCAGCACATGTGCCTTGTACTTCAGGGTGCTCACCTCAGAGAATATCTGCCCTTGAAGACATCTTATCTGGACAGCTACAGCCATGCAGAGACTGAGCCACGTGTTAAGGAGCATACCCAACGTGGTGAGCATGTCTGTGATATGCGTCTCACAGGCCTGCAGAGGAGAAGGGACAAAGGGGACAGTCCCTGGGGCCCAGTGATTCAAAGGGGCGTAGGCCAGCAGAAGTGGCAGCTGGAACCCTGAGTCCTTTCAGTCGCTGCTGGAGCACGGCACTGAGTGTTCCGGGCAGCGCTAAGGGCTGGGGGTGCCACACTCTGGGTGGTGCTGAGCGCTGCCTGTGGGCCAGCATGGTGCACTCCGGGCAGTGCTCAGAGCTGGCTGTCCCCAGCCCCACCCCTTCTGCCTTAGGCTCCACCCCATATGACCAAAACTCCAAGAGCACTTAGCCACCCCCCCCCCCCACACCTTGCCCAAGGGGCCAGGGGCTGTCAGTACCTCTGCAATTCAAGAAATGCACCAAGGTGACAAGTGCACTTCAGGCAATTGCACTGCACTAACTTGAGGGAGCGGCTGTTCCTTACCATCCACTTGTACAATGTCAGAACAACCGGTCCTCAGCCTGACTGCATGCTCCTGTAATTTGTACCAATGTTAACAATTAGCGATAGTGCCTGTCCTTCCCCTTCACAGGCACAATCATGTTCTCTGCTGCCAGTCGCCAGGGAATGTGCAATATTAGGGGCATGCAATGTAAATCTAGGACTGTCAGAATCCCCTTTTACCGGTCTGCCCACAAAGGACAGGAAGCCAAGGAAATTCCCAATCACTTCCGAGTCAGGGGATCTATTTTTCTGTGCTTTGCATTTCTGGTTCTAACTGTGTCATGTTACACTCGAGGGCTCTGCCTCGTTTTTGCAGATACAGACTCACATGGCCACCTCTGTGAGACGTATTTAGGTGCAGCACATGAAGATTGTGTGTGATTTATCTCTTCCCCCCTGCTGGAAATGTGGCCAATAAATCAGTGTTGTCTGGCCTCTAGGACACAAATAAGAACGTGGTAGCCCATGCACAGCTTTGACGGATGAGGAAAGGCTCAAGAGGAGAAGGCAAAACTTATATAAATGCGTAAAGTCACAGACCTCTGTTGTCAGTAGGTGGGATTGACCAGGGAACCTTAGGCCCTGCACCACTACCACATGAGCTGACTGCCAGCTGACTTTGTACACCTTCTCTGTGGTCTCAGAGTCTCTGGGTTACAAAGGCAATTATTTGCTATGGAATTTTTCAGTCGGGAGAATAATGCACCTCCAGGGGAAACTCATGCAACTACTTTGTATAGAGAACTCCAGCTGTAGCTGAAGAAAAGTGCATTATTTTAGGGGTGTGAAGTTGATTCTCCAGTTGATAGAGGGGTATTATAAGTAGCATGAGGGGGGTTACCCGAATCTGTCAAGGAAAACATATAAATGTGTTAAAATTACAGGGGGAAAGAAATATTGCAAAATGTGAGGTATTTATGGGGATGTTTGCCTGCCACCCTGGACTGCTCTCAGCTGGTGTGAATCAGGATGAGGTCATCAAACATTAGTTGAGCTACAGTGACTTACTCCAAGCCTCCTCTCAGCAAGGCAAACAGAAATGTACAATGGGACCTTTTCCTCAAATAGGAACTTCATGCTAAGCAGAATTTCTGTCCCTGGAGCGGGACAGCCTTAATTTTGCTCTGTGAGTGAGGCAAGAACTTTACTGACCCACCCTTTGCTGGTGGCCTTCAGTGCGACCTTGTACAAGAAAAGAAAGCTTGTGATACAATGTAACAAACTTCTACCCTCATTTTTCTCTTCAAGGGCCCTTTAAGGGGAGATTTTCAAAGGGACAAAGCATGGATTGGCCCCCAACTCCCCCCCTGAATGCCAATGAGAGGTGAGCACATACCTTCCATGTGTGCTTTTGAAAATCTCCTCCTTTTCCATGGGCACAGAGCCATTTGATGCTGGTTTTTCCAAATTCCTCTTCAGCTAAATTTGAGATGTCTTCAAAGCAAATGGCAGAGTGTTTTCCGAAGGATCCATAGGCAGCAAACGTGCACCGCCATGCCATGACCAATTGATCAGCAGAAGCGTTTGTCGTGTGCCACTTCTTACCACCTAGAATACTCATCAACAGCAGCTAAGTGCTGGTGCGTATGCTTCTCCATCATGCTATAAATGTGTAGGCTCTGCTAACGCTTAACAGATTCCTTGCATGGATGAAGTGATTAGTGCCACTTTTCAGTGAGTGCCATTGCATCCCCGTTGACTAATTTCCTCTTCAAGGATCTTGGGCTCGTCCTGGCCACCAACAATATCACTTCTAGCTGAGGCTTTCAGTCTCACCGTATAGTTCAACCAGCTTTTTGGTATTGCTGCCTTTGGACATAAGTGTCAGCCGATGGTCAGGGCAGTGTGTGTGTGTGTGTGTGTCACACCCAAGTCTTTAACTGCTGAGACACAAGGTCCCGTCACAGCAGGCAGCCTAGGAGGCTGAGGGGCACCCCAAGAAGTTTAACGTCTGTGTCTTTACCGCTAGGACCGGGGTCCCGTTGCGGAGGGCAGCCAACAGGCTGACAGACGCCGCAGAGTTTAATGTCCGTGTCTTTACCGCTACGACTGGGGTCCCATCGCGGAGGGCAGCCAGCAGGCTGACAGACGCCCCAGAGTTTATAGGAAGAGCTTATTACATCTCAGATTTCAATTGCTAGGATACAGGATCCCTTCACAGTGGGCAGCCAGGGAGGCTGAGAGATGCCCCAATGGATCTGTCCTCTGGAAGCAACACGACCCAACACTCAAGTTCCCCCTATACCTGTCCATTATGACCGGCTGAAGTTCTTTTAAATTGTGCTTGGTTCTGTTACAGCAACTGAAGGAGTCAGGTTAAAACTTAACCAGTTACAGGTTTATTAAAGAAGCTTATAAATCATATGGTTACAATGGCTATTGCTCCACTTCTTAACTGCTAGCAAATATAGATCTTAAAATGGTTACAAAGAAAATAAAAATAGAAAATAGAAATAATGGTACCAAGTGACAGCTTAATCTTTAAAGAGCTCTAAGTCTACGTGTACACTTAAGACAAAGGACCAAATCCAGGTACAATTTTTACCCCCTTCTGTGCCTCTCAACTCCAGCGGGTCAAGCCAGGGCCGGTCCCTCAATTCCTAGGAAAGACGAATACAAGGTGGGCATCCCCATGGAACCTCGGGAGGTCAAACACCTAACCCGACAAGCAGATAGATAGTAGATTGACACTCAGAGTAAGTGTGCTGCTGGACCCATCTTTATACCCATAGGGGCCCGTATCCTCTTTCTTATCTAAGATGCCAAATTGTACTGGTCTGTTTTTGTGGCGCCAGTTCTTACAAGCAAGTTTCAACTTAATTTACACTTGCAAAAGAGAACTAAATTGTGAGTACTGGACATTTTTTTACTGGGCGAGAGATTCCTCCCCCCACGGACGGCTGTGTGTTCGTATCAATATGGGTTTCAGTCAAGGGCACTCCTCAGCAGCCTCTTGGTCAGCAATTGGCGTATCTCTGTTTACAGCCATTCAGGGTCACAGCAGCCTGCATATCCGGGCCTTCTGTTCAAGGCTTTTTACTGCTCTGTGTGCCCTGCATGCTCCAGGCAAGCAAAGATGGAGGTTACAGGGGGGTTCCTGTCCGGCTACAATAAGCAAACAATTGTTCTTTGATGATAGTTCTGATTTTCTACATTGCCGGCTGTTGTTTGTCTTTTTTTCCTGAACGCTGGCTATTTGTCTGTCCTGAGTTTTTCAGACCATGCAGCCTCCTTTTTATAGAACCATAGAACATTAGAACTGGAAGGGATCTTGAGAGATCATCAAGTCCAGTCCTCTGCCCTCATGGCAGGACCAAGTACCATCTAGATCATCCCTGACAGGTGTCTGTCCAACCTGCTCTTAAATATCCCCAGTGATGGAGAATCCACAGCCTCCCTAGACAGTTTATTCCAGTGCTTACCCACCCTGACAGTGAGGAAAGTTTTTTTTTCCTAATGTTTGTTGTAATTTATACCCACTGCTTCTTGTCCTACCATCAGACATTAAGGAGAATCATTTTTCTCCCTCCTTGTAACATTCTTTTAGGTATTTGAATGCTGTTATGTCCCCTCTCAGTCTCCAAACTAAACAAACCCAATTCTTTTCGTCTTCCCTCATAGGTAATGTTTTCTAGACTTTTAATCATTTTTGTTGCTCTTCTCTGGACCTTCAACAATTTCTCCACATTTTTCCTGAAATATGGCGCCCAGAACTGGACACAAGACTCCAACTGAGGCCTAATCAGTGCAGAACAGAGCGGAAGAATGACTCCTCGTATCTTTCTCACTACATTCCTGTTAATGCAGCCCAGAATCATGTTTGCTTTTTTTGCAATAGTGTCATGCTGTTGACTCCTGTTTAGCTTGTGGTCCATTCTGGCCCCTAGGTCCCTTTCTGCCGTACTCCTTCCAAGGTAGTCACTTCCCATTCTGTGTGTGTGCAACTGATTGTTAATTCTTTGTACAGCATCAAATATATAATATCACCAACATGACCCAGAACAGAGTCCTTTCTTTCTTTGTCTCTTTGTTTTGCCATGAGAAGTCCATCTAAAAAACCCAATGGACTACATCTGCTTGAAACGCTACTTATCCTTTGCTGGTAACAATTTCCCCCACCTCAATCCTTTGCCACCTGTGTCATGTGCCTCCACCCAACAGCCAAACATCTTCCAACTGTGATACCTACTTAGACAAGATGCAGGACAATGTAGCACTTTAAAGACTAACAAGATGGTTTATTAGATGATGAGCTTTCGTGGGCCAGACCCACTTCCTCAGATCAAATAGTTTTTTCTTCCACTATTTGATCTGAGGAAGTGGGTCTGGCCCACGAAAGCTCATCATCTAATAAACCATCTTGTTAGTCTTTAAAGTGCTACATTGTCCTGCATTTTGCTTCAACTACCCCAGACTAACACGGCTACATTTCTATCACTATTCTACTTAGACAAGTTCATCTACTAATGACCTCAACCCACCCTCCCCCACTGCAAAAGTTGCCCCTCAAAAATCTCCTTGTGCTGCTGACAGTCCACAATGTTTCCTCCTACCTTTGTTGTTCATGACTGCTAACAACAAATCGGGGATTGAATCAAGGACCTCCAGAGCTAAAATGTACAAGATACTACAACAGCGGTGGGCAACCTGCAGCCCATCAGACTTCTACATGTGGCCCATGAGACATTTTGTTACAGGGTTGCGAGATTCCACTGGTTTCTGTCCGTGTAATTTTTTCCTACTGTTATACTAAAGTGACATGCACATAAAGCAAAGGCACATGAAGGGAGGTGTGTGCTGATTGCACACAGCACTGCCTGTGAGAGCTAGGCACTCCCTCTGCATCCAGTCACAGCACTGCTACGGTTCAATTGGCACAGCCTGCAAATTCTAGGTACCCAAACACAGTGTTTCTCAACCAGTGGTACAAGTACCCTTAGGGGTACTCGAGAATAGTCTGGGGCGTACATCAACACAACTGAAATTGGGAGAAAACTGAATTTTTGTTTTGAGTTTTACAGCACTTTCTTATTTTTGTACTTTTTACACCCAAAAATGTCATCACCCATCCAGCTACTATTAAGTTGTTTCAACAAATGTGTTGCAATGGTAGAAAAAAAATGTGTGTCTGAAAACTGTAAGTACTGGGGGTATTTATAATTTGTTTTTAAAAAGGGGTACTTTATAAAAATAGGTTGAGAAACACTGCCCAAGCACAATTAGTGAACCTACGCTATCCCAGGAGATATGGATACGACAATCTTGTGGCCCAGGTTGGTGAAAGAGGGCCATTCATGCTACCCACTCACAAGCCTAGGTTGCCCATAGCTATGCTACAGATTGAACTAAAGAGCCACATGTTCGTAAGGGGGGAGAAGCTACAAAAAACATATCGGCTACGTCTACACTGGCCCCTTTTCCGGAAGGGGCATGTAAATTTCACCAGTCGTAGGGAAATCCGCGGGGGATTTAAATATCCCCCGCGGCATTTAAATAAAAATGTCCGCCGCTTTTTTCCGGCTTTTAAAAAAGCCGGAAAAGAGCGTCTACACTGGCCCCGATCCTCCGGAAAAAGTGCCCTTTTCCGGAGGGTCTTATTCCTATTTTTTTCCGGAGGGGCCAGTGTAGACGCTCTTTTCCGGCTTTTTTAAAAGCCGGAAAAAAGCGGCGGACATTTTTATTTAAATGCCGCGGGGGATATTTAAATCCCCCGCGGATTTCCCTACTACGACTGGTGAAATTTACATGCCCCTCCGGAAAAGGGGCCAGTGTAGACGTAGCCATCCTCTATGGCTTGGCAGAGAAGAGTACATGTAACATGTTCACCAAAGGGCTAACACACATGGTGGGAGAGACGCTATTTCTTCTTCCCCATGCTTTGCATTCATGCAAGAGTCGATTGGAACTAGCCCAACTGATACAATAATTAATGGTCTCACATTGCTGCTGCTGATGAGAGGTTTTGTCCTATATTGGGTTTAAATCAGAGTCATTCCACCTTGTGGAATATTGTGGAGCTGTTCTGAGCCAAGTTCCTTTGCTTGCTTGCTCTTTCTTTCTTTCTTTCTTTCTTTCTTTCTTTCTTTCTTTCTTTCTTTCTTTCTTTCTTTCTTTCTTTCTTTCTTTCTTTCTTTCTTTCTTAGGAAATCTTGCAACCCTGCAAAAGCGACGAGGAGTCCTGTGGCATCTTATAGACTAACAGATTTATTGGAGCATAAGCTTCCGTGGGCAAAGACCCACTTCGCCAGATGCATGGCATAAATAAATCTGGTAGGGTATGTCTACACTGCAAAGTTAATTCTAAATAAAAGCCATGGGCCTTGCTTACCACGGATCACACAGCAACCTGTGCACATGTGAGCATGTGCCGTGCCACCCCTGGCATAATCGGCAACTGTGCAGCAGTCTCAGGGCTGCTTTCATTTGGGCTCAGCTTCCCAGTGTAGCCATGCCCCCAACATGCACCTCGTCTGTCTGGATGCTGAAGCCAATTAGCACCCTTGCACCAGCTGTGCACTGGCTGAGAAGGCCCTAGCAAAAAGTGCACGTTCAGGGGCTTTCTCTCCCGTTTTGGGTGCTTTTGTGCTGCAAGAGTGGTGTCTTTACCCTAAGGCTGCATCTACACTGGCATGATCTTGTGCAAAAAGCCTTTGACAGCTTTTTCCAGGGACAGATTTCCTGGGAAGGATGTGCACTGAGCCAGCATATTCCTGGCAAAGGTGGCACAATATTAGCAGAACATGACTTTTCAGTTCATAATTGCAAATATTTACACCAGGTGTCTGATGCTGAGGCTTAGGTTTTGGAAATCAGGGAACAGAAATAATATAACGCAACCTCTGTGCCCAGTCAAAATAGCTCACATCAAATACATGAGCTTGCCTCATGTCCACTCTTCAGAGCAGTGCATGGTGGGGTTCATGCAACATCAACTGGCAATGGCAATTGGGCATTGCAAGCCCATTGGAATACCTGGTCACTCCAGAGAGATGGGAGAACCTTGTTCAAATCTTTTCCCCTCCTCACTCTATGGGGTGGGGGAATTATTCCCTTGTCTGCCACTTCCTAGTTGTGTACACTGACCACTGGGATAAAACATGGAATGGAGCGGCACATCCCGCACATTCTAGATACGCCAGCGCAGTTAGAAAAACTGCCCGATCCTGGGAGACAGTCTTGATTACAAAAATCTTGGACCCATTGAGATGAAGGAGGCCATTCATGTGGCCTGGTCACCAGCCTAGATTGCCCATCAGATTTTCAGATGGGGGGCTGCAGCTCCTCTGGGGCAGTTGAGCTAAGGACCAGAGGGGAGAGGTTTGAGGCAGGGGGACAATATGGCCGATAGCTGACAATATGGCCCAGCTGGCCACTCTCTTCCTGGTGCAACCACCCTCCTGTAGTCTCTCTGTAGAGTAGCTATCCCCCACGCTCAATGCCATCAGTGGTCACTCTGCAGTATAACTGTCCCTCCTATCCACCCCCTCCCGTTCCATGTGATAGAAAACAATCGGATTCCAGGCGCAGCCCTTTTTCCTGTTACAACTGAATCTTGATCTTGCTTTAAGTTAGGATAAGAGGAAGCTGCATCCCAAATTTGGTAGGCCTAGCTCTCACCATTTACGAGGAGTTCTTGAACAAACAGACTTAGAGATGGACAGATGGACTCATGGACAGACAGACAGATGCACCAACGCTCTAAAATATATATGTGGATAACAAATATACTCTGTACCCCATTGCAGGATTAACACAATCTGTCCCCATCTACTGGTGGCAGAAAGTTGTTCAAGTCGAGCCATTCCTTTTAATAGGGTACAGAAAACGGAACAGGAAGAGCTAACCTTGCAAACAGTTGCTGAACATGTACAGTGGCTGTTTTTCATAGTATTTTTGTTACAATGCTATGGATTTAGCAATACCAGTACTGTACTTTGCCACTGAAGAACAAGATTTGATGGCTATACGAGCTCAGCTAAATTACTCTGAATTGCAGAGTTATTTGACTAGCTGACTTCGACTTTCATTGGAGCTGCCCAGCTAAATCCCACCCAACTCTGGAAATCTAGGGGTTACCGCTGAGACTAGAAAGAGGGCTACTTTTAGACCATCACAATGTGAGCACAGAGTGGTATTAAGCTGGTCAAACAAAGCTGATGCAAATTTCACTCAAATGGAGATCAAGTTCTGAGGCCATTACAATGCCAGAAAATGATATCCAGTGAGTTCTTACCGACTGCCTGTTCCAAGCCATTAGGTTTTTTTGTTAAGATATAAAATTACACCAACAAAGCAATTTAATCAGAAATCCATGGAGATGGCATAGCATCTTATTGTGTTTTCATTACAATGATAAACACGTCCATACACGTGTAAGATCGCACAATCATGCAATTACCAAGGAAGGTTATGATGAAACATAATATCCAGGCCAGTCATTGGAGACTTCATCATGCTGCCATTGTAGCTTGTTCAGTCTGAAGTAAACCAAGAGTGTGTGATGTTACAATTTCAGTGTAAAGATGTTAATACCAAAACCGCCGTCCGCAGAATTTACTGGCTGAATTTTTTCCTCCCTGAAACATGCTGTGAAGATCAGAACAGGGTGACAAATTCACAGCAAAGAATTGATTCTCTGAATGTTCCCACCTGGAGGTTTAGACCCGTGCGGAGGGCCAGCACAAGGGTAATGCATCACAAAAGTCCCATGGAAGCCATTCAACCCCCAACCCCACATGAAGTCATTGAGAGCTCCAGATGATGAGCCCTTCTGAAATCAGGGCCAATAATGTTACTGTAAATTGGTGGACCTGGCTACTACTGTCACTGTTGGGAACAAAAGAGTATGTGATTGTAGGGTAAACTGAGGCAGCCCATGGTATCTTGCTGAGAACTGATGTCAGCCGACGGTCAGGGCAGTGTGTGTGTGTGTCTCCTAAGTCTTTAACTGCTAAGACACGAAGTCTCGTCGCAGCGGGCAGCCAGAAGGCTGAAAGGAGCCCCGAGAGTTTAATGTCCGTGTCTTTACTGCTAAAGAGAGTTTAACGTACCGTCGCAGAGGGTGGCCAGCAGACCAACAGATGCCCCGGTTATATAGTAAGAGCTTATTACACCTTAGATTTTAGCTGCTAGAACACAGGGTTCCTTCGCAGCGGGCAGCCTAGGAAAGGCTGAAAGGTGCCCCAACGGATCTTGTCACCTGGGAGTGACACAGATCCAAACGCCCAAGCTCTCCCTATGCCTGTCCCTTTATGACCGGCTGAAGTTCTTTTAAATTGTGCTTGGTTCTATTACAGCAACTGAAGGAGTCAGGTTAAAGCTTAAACAGTTACAGGTTTATTAAAAGACTTATAAAAGCATATGCTTACAATGACTATTGCTCTCTTTCTTAAATGCTAGCAAATATATATATAGATCTTCAAAATGGTTACAGGAAAAAGGTAAAGATAGAAAATAGAAATAATGGTACCAAGTGTCAGCTTAATCTTTAAAGAGCTCTAACACTATGTATATATATATATACTTAAGCAAAGGACCACATCCAGGTACAATTTTTACCCCTTTCTGTGCCTCTCAACTCCAGCGTGTCAGGCCAGGGCCGGGCTCTCAATTCCTAGGAAAGACGAATACGAGGTGGGCGTCCTCAGGAGATCAAACACCTAACCCGACCAGCAGATAGATGGTAGATTGACACTCAGAGAAAATGCGCTGCTGGACCCATCTATATACCCCTGGGGGCCCGTATCCTCTTTCTTATCTAAGATGCCGAATTGTACTGGTCCGTTTTGTGGCGCCAGTTCTTACAAGCAAGTTTCAAGTTAATTTACACTTGCAAGAGAGATAACTAAATTGTAAGTACTGGACATTTTTTTACTGGGCGAGAGATTCCTCCCCCCGCGGACGGCTGTGTGTTCGTATCAATATAGGTTAAGTCAAGGACACTCCTTGGCAGCCTCTTGGTCAGCAATTGGCGTATCTCTGTTTACAGCCATTCATGGTCACACAGCCTGGGCCTTCTGCTCTGTGTGCCCTGTATGCTCCAGGCAAGCAAAAATGGATGTTACAAGGGGGGTTCCTGTCTGGCTACAACTGACAAACTCAAATCTGAAAGTATCAGACCAAGCCTGAGAAACATACAGTACAGCAGTTACTTGTGACCCTGGTTCCCCTGGCATCCACATTCCAGAAGGGCCTCACTTTGATAAGGCCGGTACCAAACAACCATGCGGGATTGTTTTTCATTGTCTGCTTTGTTCCTAGAAAATAAGCTTGGATCCCAGAGATCTTGCCAAAGCAATACCACCCCCGCAGGAGACGCATTATATTTCCGGCTGACAAAATGACCATCAACATGCCTTTGTTTATGTTGGCTTATTTAGCTTGTTAGGAATAATTACCTGTATTAGTGATAACATGTTTAATTGGCAATGGGCGGAGATACTGTGTAACTGTCGTAGTCCATTGGCTTATTTGCATATCCCACTTCCGCTGCTAGACCTATCAAATCACTTCTCCTCCGTCCTTCTGCTACCTATATAATCTAATGTATGTTTGGATTAAGTTAGTGCTCACCGGGTTAACCCCTGATGAGTACTCCACCAGCTGTGTGAACCAATAAATCCTCTGCTTGTTTTCACCTGCACCCAGTGTGTCCAAGAATTATTCCCAACAGTGATCATGTTTGCTAACACAAGAATTTAGTCTCATGATGCTGATGTAGCAGTCTGGGATTTCCATAGGAGAATAAATATTACCAGATGTTTAGTATCTAGCTCTCATGGGTTGCTTTAAAAATTCCAGGTTAATAAGAAAGTTTTTCCTTTACAATTTGCCCAGGTAACAACTCACTCCTATAAAATACCTGTGATGTTCTCTACGCTAGTCTGTTCTGTTTAGGCTCTTTCCCATTCTTGAGGGATCTATTTTTCTCCTGATGCAGGTGAGTCAAGCTGTATTCCAGGCAGGATTTTTATCAAGGGTCTTCCCAGAGTACAGCATGTATCTGAGTGATAATTGCCCTTCACAGAGCAGGTAAGGATTTTTGAACTATGTTTGTCCTTTGGATTTTTTTTCAGTGCTCAAAATCTTTTTATAGCCTTTCATTTCCTAGTTCAATGAATTGCGATGGAGGCATATTTCATGCAAACCTGGCTTGCAGAAATGTGATCAAGGAAGTTCTCAAGCCAATAGGGAAGAGCAGTGTATCAACTGATGTAGTTCTTTAGCAGAGGCAACAAGTGACAAAACGACTCATGTGAACCAGGGACTTTTGTCATTGCTGGGAGAGGCCATGTTTTAGCATCCCCGGTGATGTTACTCAAGCATAGGTGCTGGAAGTAGGAGTGTGCTGGAAGTGGTTTCCATTACATACAGGCCTTGCAGTTTGGTTCAATGGCTCACAGAACCCCCACTGTACAAATTGTTCCCACCACCCCTATGCTCCAGGGACAGGATGGGGAGCAGAGCATCATGTAGTGGTCAACACATTTTGCTCAATGACAAGCCAATCTGCAATTCACCCAGTTGAGGTTCATACAAAGAAACCCTTTATTAGTTTGCCCCATGTGCAATGTGCCCCTATGCCAAGGCACGGGACAGGGGCAGAGCCAGAGTTGGAATGGGACTTCCAGCTCTGCAAAAACTCTGATTTAGAAGGTGTCACTGGGTACGCCCCTGACACGGGGTGCGCCCCCCTCTTAAGGTCCCGTTGCCTGCTCTGTCAGGGTGAATACAACCCTAGCAGTCTCAACATAAAGTCCATGGCCCTCTATCAGAGTAAATGCAGCATTAGAGGCCTAGCCGCTCAGAGAAGCCTTTCCTGGGCCGGGGGTTGAATATCCAGGGAATGGAAAATGGGTGATAGGGGAACCTGGGCCCCCCCTCTCCACCGGGTCCCAGCCCGGGGCTCTTTAGGCAGGGACTATGGCCCCTCCCCTCGGCGGGGAATCTGGCCCATACGCACTGAGCCGCGCTATTGGTCCTGTGCCCTGGGCTGCTTCCTGCCCCGCCCTGGTTCCCCGGGGACCCATTTGCCTCCGAGTCAGTACTTGCCGGGGCTGCCGTCGGGGTTGTGGGGATGCTCCTGCCTCCCTGAGGTTGGCGGTTGCTGGCTCTGCCTCCGGGTCAGGCCCAGGCGGCGACTCTGGTCTCAGCTGCTGCAGAAACTCCAGCTCCTTCACCCTGCAGCCTCCCTGACTGCAGGGCTCCCTCTGCTTTTATACCCAGGCTCTGCTGGGAGCATGCCCAGCAGGGCTGGAGGGGCGGGCTTTCTCTGCCAGCTGGACCTGGGCTACCCCCTGTCCTTCAGTGCGGGGCCTGTCCACCCTGTCACAGAAGGGTTTTTCCATCCTCCAGAAAACCACAGAACTGTGATGGGGAACCAGCCATCCAGCCACATGGGGAGCTGGGATTTCTTGGCACCCCCAGCTCTTTGTCGGCCCATGTGGCAGGGTGCCTGGGAGCCTTTGAAAGCTGCCTGGCAGAAACCTGACTGGTTTTTCATGGATTTCCCTTTTGGTAATCAGCATTGTCTGCTGGAAAAAATATTCAAGTGCAAAATTTCTAACTGGCTTTAAGAGATGACAGAGACAGACAGACTGGGTATGTTTAGACTACAAGGCTCTGTCGACAGAGCCATGTAGATTAGGTTTCTAGACATAGGGAAATGAAGCGGCAATTTAAATAATTAACGCTTCATTTACATTAAAATGGCTGCCGCGCTGAGCTGATCAGCTGTTTGGCGGCACAGCGCTGTAGTCTGGACACTCCACGGTTGACATCAAAGGCATCTGTCGACCTCCCCATTATGCCTCGTGGGATGAGGTTTACCAGGGAGGTTGACAAATGCCTTTGATGTCGACCGCGGAGCGTCCAGACTACAGCGCTGTGCCTCCAAACAGCTGATCGGCTCAGCGCGGCAGCCATTTTAATTTAAATGAAGCGGCGATTATTGAAATCACCGCTTCATTTCCCTTTGCCGAGTAAACAAATCTACATGGCTCCGTCGACGGAGCCATGTAGTGTAGACATACGCACAGACAGACAGATAGATGTTGTTGTTAGTATTTATTTGTATTGTGGTAATACCTCAGGGTGTGTCTCAACTACAGGATTTTGTCAACAAAAGTGGACTTTTGTTGACAAAACTATACCTGTTGACATAACGAGAACTCAGCAGTTTTGTCGACAGCGGTAAACCTCATTCTACAAGGAATAACGCCTTCTGTCAACAGAGTTCTGTACCCTAGTTTCAAACTAGGGTGGTAGTGTAGACATACCCTTACAGACTGCACAAAGTTCCACGAGGCGTACAGATAGTTCGGAATAGCTTGCTAGTCCGAACTATTTAGCCCGTGCCGCGTGTAGCCGCGCGACACGGGGTTCGAACAAGCCGGCATTTAAAAATGGCGCCGGCCGGCTTATGCAAATAAAGCCCGGGAAATTCAAATCCCGGGCTTCATTTGCACGTTCGGTATGCATACATTACCCCGCTAGTTCGCACTAGCGGGGTAGTGTAGACATACCCTCCCAGTCCTGCACCCAGTTCTCTAACCCACCCTTGCGTCACTTAACATCCAGTTAGAGGCCCTAAATATATGTTTTACATGGTGGACAGACCCTGTGCTTGGTCAGACTTGAATTATACCCCCTGTGAATCTTCACCAAGGGTTGCTATTCATATCAATATTCCAGCCACAGAAAACTCTGCTAAGGTTAGAAAGCCAAGCACTCAAAAGTTAAGAAATCCCAGAATTGCACTTGCCTGTGAGTCTTTGCTTAGGCCCCCTTATGTGTACGCTGGTTGGTGCAGTTACATGATCACATACGATTTGTTTTTACCCAACAGTGCCATCTTCTCTCCACCCTCTGTGGAGATTTTAGCTGGAAAAAGCCCAAGTTGTCTCTCCTGAGCATGTGCAAATTGCTATTTTTCAAAGGCTTGTAACTTGCCCATGTAACCCAAATACCTTCTGGGTTTGGGGCGCTGTCCCATCTGGTGGCATGGAGAGCACTAGCAGAAAGAAGAATGAGCCTTAGCTGGGAGCCAGATGGCTTTTAGTTCCTGCCATAGAGGCTCATGCACTAAGCTCCAGTGGTCCCGGCTCGATTCTGCCTGCAGACAACCCAGGTCTGCCACTGTTACACCCACACTTGGGGCTGGAGATGGGAAAAGGCACATGCCTGACTCAAGGGCCTCTTCCTCTTGCCAGACTTAAGTTCCTGCTCGACGTCTGAGCTTCTCAAAGAGGTTACCAGCACAGTTTCATATTGCAAAACCCTGTATTTTCCTCTAGCCTCATTCTCAGGAATGGCTAACAGCTCTTCTGGCTGGAAGGGTATGTCTAGACTGCATCCCTCTGTCGGCAGCGGGATGCAGATTAGGCAGATTGACATTGCAAATGAGGCAGGGATTTAAATATCCCATGCTTAAGTTGCATAAAAATGGCTGCCACATTTTGCTGACTCAGCACTTTGTCCACAAAAAGCAGCAGTCGAGAGGGGGATCTTTCGAGAAAGAAAGCCTTTGTCGACAGATCCCTTATGCCTCCTGCAAGAACAGTGCCCAGTTCTGTAACGTAATCTTACTCCTGTCCTTCCTTCCTTTTACTCATCTAATGTCTGCACCTGGAACTCCGCCTCCGCTCTCCGCTGCTTGCTGCACTCTCGAAGCCTGCACAGAAATCCCATTGACCTTAAAGGGAGTTTATCCAGGGGAACACATCTAAATCTAAGGGATATTATAAATTACTCCTGAGGGGTGGGGATGCTACCAGCAGGTTTCCTGCTTGCCCTGACCCTGGGCCGCTCCCAGAAGCTGCCGCCATACCCCTGCAGCCCTGGAGGGAGAGGGGGCATGTGACATTGCACATTCTGTCCTCACTTGCAGATGCCACCCACTCAGCTCCCATTGGCTGCAGTTCCCGGCCAATGGGAGCTGTGGGGGCAGTGCTTGAAGGCAATGGCAGCACATGGAGCTTCCCTGATTGCCGTGAGCCAGTGCTTCCAGTCCCAGCCCAGGAGGGGAATCAAGGCTCAGGGCCTGTAGGCGAAATGAAATTCAGCAGGGGTCCGGAGGTTCCCCACCCCTGTATTAATCTGGCCCTGCCGGTGGTGCCCCAAATTTCTGGATGCCCAACTCAGCCACATATGCTGCATGTGCCTAAGGATGGCCCTGCCAAAAACGGAATCCTTCCTTTTGTCCTTTTCTGCATCTTTCTGAGGCATGAGGTGGCTGCGTGACGTTTTGAAGGGGGTTGGGTTTTTTGTTTTAATTTTTTTTTAATGATCAGAATAGAAGGTCTCTGAGCTGGAGAGCGCTGGCGAGCTCTGGAGGAGCCGATCAATGGTGGCATCTGATGTCACCCGAGACAGTCACCAGAGCAACAGCTTCACTCGTCATGGAGACAGGAAGGGCTGCTGAGTCACTGCCTGCTTCAGCTTCTCCATTCACCTTCACTGGAAAGCTTGGTGGGATGATTCTCCATCCCCTCGCACTTCACCACACCCCCAAAAATCAAGAACAGAAACGGACAGAAAAAAAATAGCAGCTAACAGCAATGAAACCCTAATTCCACGAACGAACACGCTTTGGTTCAAAAGTCAGTGACCGTTGGTAATTTTCTGAACTAGCTACAAACAAGAATAGCTCCTGAGAGGGAGGCTTTCCAGCAAATACAGATGAGTAAATTAATAAGTCTGTGGTCAGAGAGGAAGGGAAGAAGATCAGAGGATCTTGTTTAATGAACTAAAACCAAGAGCTGTCACGCTGGCTGCAAGCACGCCATTAAAAGATTGCACATTTCTTTTCTTCCTTTTCTGGACTTTATTGCCCCTTTCTTATTTAAAAGCCATATTTACCATCCAAATTCCAGCAAATGAGGTGTTTTTTTCAATTTAAACAGCCTGCCTCAGATGGTTCTTCTTTCCTCTTCCTACCTCTGGCTCTCTCTTTGGTAGTCGCCAACGCTGACTGCAGCTGTTTTAGGAGATTTTCCCCCCACCATGACATCTGTGGCATTGGTCAGGGCTATTAGCGCCATTTTATGGGAGGGGAACGGAATCATGGAGCCCCCAATCTCCAGATCAGTTGTGAGCTGGGCCTCTGGGACACACCCGTCAAATCTACAGAAGTGCAGGGACAGGAACCCAGTTTTCCTGGGTGCTAGATTTCTAACCATCCTTCCTCCCTCAGTGTGACTTTTTCCGTGTAACCGATACATATCGTCATGGAGACACCATGGAGACACCTACCCATTCCAGTACTTCCCCATCCTCCCAGTGAAATAGTTTTTCCTAATATCCAACCTAGCCCTCTGCTTCTGCAAGGGGTTTTGAGACTGTGCCTTGGTACTCTATTGTTTGTCAATGGACTTCCACAGGTGCTTTGAATAGATCCAGTATATCAGCAAGGACAGTGTCTGACATCTGTGCAAAGCTGAATTGTAAATACTTTTTAATTCGAATGATTCATGGTATCTACGGTCCCTTTTATCCTGGTGAGACTGTGCCTGACTCGGGTTGCATTATGCTAACGTTTCAGTGACTCCAGCTCCTGGTCCTAGGTAGAAAACCATGTCGGCAATAATCATTACACCATGCAATCAATGTGCCCTCTGTATTTTTCCATCGGTGTGAGGAATGCATTTTGTAATGTGCACCAAGGCATGGGTAGCTGTGCATCACCAGGAGAAACACATGCTGCCCTCGGAGGGTGCTCTGCTAATCAGCTGGCAGCACCTGAATCTCTCCGGGGCGGTTGCCCAAGCGCTCAGCTTCCAGGGAACATTGCCTAGCACTTTTCATGAAAAGATCACAAAGCTCCTTATGGCAGCGCTCACCAGCCAGTAGATTGGGATCTACCAGTAGATCCTGGAGCCTCTGACAGGTGACCTGACTGCTTGGGCCAGGAAGCTAGCAAGCGCTGGCACTTCAGTTGCCCCTGCACCCACTGTCATGCTGCTCCTGCCCTCTGCCTTGGAGCTGCCCCTTGGGAGCCTCCTGCTCGCTGTGCAGGGTGTGGGAGGGAGAAGGGGGGGCTGATGTCAGGGTGATCCTCCTCCCCCTACTCCTGTACCCTGTCTCCACACACAGAGAAGGAGAGGGCGGGCGCTTGGCAATGCAAATCTCTGTCACACACCTAGGCTACGTCTACACTGGCCCCTTTTCCGGAAGGGGCATGTAAATTTCATGAGTCGTAGTAGGGAAATGCGCGGGGGATTTAAATATCCCCCGCGGCATTTAAATAAAAATGTCCGCCGCTTTTTTCCGGCTTTTAAAAAAGCCGGAAAAGAGCGTCTACACTGGCCCCGATCCTCCGGAAAAAGCGCCCTTTTACGGAGGCTCTTATTCCTACTTTTTTAAAAGCCGGAAAAAAGCGGCGGACATTTTTATTTAAATGCCGCGGGGGATATTTAAATCCCCCGCGCATTTCCCTACTACGACTCATGAAATTTACATGCCCCTTCCGGAAAAGGGGCCAGTGTAGACGAGCCCACAGTGTGTGTGTCTCTGTCATTCGCACAAACACACACTGTCCTTCACTCACATCTCCCAACCCAACACATATGCGAGGGGTTGTTGTTACTACTTTTACTGCTTGCCCCTGAGAGAGGCAGAGCACATGCTGTCCACACACCGTCCTTGCCTGCAGACACCACTCCTGCAGCTCCCATTGATCAATATCGGGGAACCGGGGCCAGTAGACGCTGTGGACTCAATACCAGAACATGTGGGGGCAGCACATGGCATCATGGAGCCATTGCAGGACGTGCCGGCTGCTTTCAGGAGGGGTGCAGGGCCAGAGCAGGAGTAATCCTGCCTTAATCACACTGCTCCAACACCTAGAAGTCATCTCAGTTAAACGGTGCCCAGCCAGAGCCTGCTTCCTGAACCCCTGTCCCAGCCCTGAACCTCCTTCTCCACCCAACCCCCTGCCTCAGAAACGAGTCCCCCTGCGCCCAAACTCCTTCCCAGAACTTGCCACCTGAATGCCCTCCAGTACCCCAAATCCCCCACCCTGTGCTAAGCCCAGAGCCCCACCCATACTGCAAACCCCTTGGCCCAAGACCAGAGCTTGCACCCCTACCCCTACCCAGCCTGGGGAAAGCGAGTGAGGATGACGGAGGTAAAGGGGATGGAGTGAGCAGGGTGAGGCCTCGGAGAAGGATGGCACGGGGCAGGGTCTCAGAGGGGTGGGAAGGAAGCCAGGCAAGGGTATTTGGGTTTGAGGTGGATCTTACAGTGCACTGCAATTGAAAGAGTGATCTTGTGGTTAGAAAGTCTGGAGACCCCTGCCTTATGGGATCTGCTAGGACCAGAGCTCTGACACAATTGCATGGAGGGGAGATTTGGAGCTAGTCCTAGTTTATAATGGGGAACACCCGGGCCTAAAAGCCAAACACCCTTTGACTTTTGGAGTCTGGTTACAAAGTTTGTACATTGGACCTGTCTCTAAGCATCGTGTCCTCCTCCTCCAAAGGGCACCACTGCAGCCAGTGGAATTAACCCCACTGAAGGGTGGGGAAGCGGAGGTGTGAAATGATTTGCCTGACATCACAGAGCCATTCAGTAACAAAGCCAGGATTAGAAACCCCGACTAGCCCCCAGACTCTGCCCTCCCCACTAGATCAGCACTGGGCCACTACCCCGAAATGCTCCAAGCTGCAAGGGCCTTGTTGCTCTGTCATCAAACCGAGAGCGGCTCACCCAGCAACCTCTGAAGGGCAGGAGCAGCGAGCTAACAACCGACGGGCACACACAGCCGAGAGGTGACGTGCTGTTCTCCAATGGGTCGATGCAGTCACCTTGCACTAAGAGTTGGCCTCAAGCAGCAAACGGAGATTCAGGTGCACAGATTTTGTTCAGTCCATTCTCAATGTTCCTCAGGCTGCTTGGGTTCTCTTCCCAGCCTCTGTGTCTGGCCTATTGTGTAACCTTTGGTAAGCCAGCTCACGATGGGTGTGCGGTAGATGCCAGTAAGAAAGAAATCATACATTATACTGCGAAGAGCAACAAGCCTGAGGAAAGGCCGAGCAAACATGAGCTAGGAGGGAAGGCTGAAAGAATTGGGCTTGGTTACTTTGGAAAGCAGAAGACAGAGAGGACATGAGAGCAGCTTTCAAGTACCTAAAGGGTGTTACAAGGAAGAGAGAGAAAAATTGTTCTCCTTGGCCTCTGAGGACAGGACAAGCAGCAAGGGGCTCATTCTACGAGGACTAACGCCTAGTGCGAATTAAGGGCTGTGTGGCTACTTAATTCGAACTAGTGGGAGACTAGCCCTCCCCAGCTTGCCCTGGTGGCCACTCTGTGCACCACCAGGGAAACTCTTCTGCCCCCCTCCCGGCCCCGGAGCCCTTAAAGGGGCACGGGCTGGCTACCAAGCCATTTGTCTCGTGCCATCCATCTCCAGCCTTCCACAAAAAGAGACCAGGGACACCATTTCTACCCCCTGGCTAGTACCACTCCATGGACCCAACCGCCATGAATTTATCTAACTTCTCTTTAAACTCTGTTATAGTTCTAGCCTTCACGGCCTCCTGCAGCAAGGAGTTCCACAGGTTGACTATTTGCTTTATGAAGAAGAACTTTCTGTGATTAGTTTGAAGCCTGCTACCCATTCCTTTCATTTGGTGTCCTCTAGTCCTTCTATTATGGGAACTAATGAAGAACTTTTCTTTATGCACCCTCTCCACACCACTCATGCTTTTATAGACCTCAGTCTCCTCTTTTCTAAGTGGAAAAGTCCCAGTCTCTTTAGCCTCTCTTCATATGGGACCTGTTCCAAACCTCTGATCATTTTAGTTGCCCTTTTCTGAACCTTTTCCAAGGCCAAAATATCTTTTCTGGGGATGAGGAGTTCACATCTGTACACAGTACTGACAATATGGTGTACCATAGTTTGATACTTCCCCTCCTCCTTCTTCCCCTGGCTTCCCCCTTTCAGCTCCCTGGTTTCCTCCTCCCCTCTTCCACCCTCTCTCTTCCCCTCTCCCACCTCCTTTTCCCAGTCTCCTGAGTTTTGTTAAATAAAGAGAGTTTCTATTTTTGAACACAATTGTCCTTTATTTTGTACATCAGGAAGGGGAGCTAGGGAGGGGTAAGTGGGAAGAGGTGAGGGAGGAATGGGGTACGAGCCCCCGATGGGGAGGACTGGGGTGGCTCTGCAGGCTTCTCGGGGTGGAAGCTCTCCTGCAGGGCCTCCCGACTGACACCCCCCCCCCCCCGGATGGCAGCCTGCGGCAAGTGCAGCCAGGCTGATGGCCGAGTGCTGTGATTTGCCAAGAGTGGGCATTCAGGGCACTCCAAGCCAGGACTGCTTTGCTGTCCCTCAGGGTATGTCTACACTACCCTGCTAGTTCGAACTAGCGGGGTAATGTATGCATACCGCACTTGCTAATGAAGCCCGGGATTTGAATTTCCCAGGCTTCATTAGCATAAGCGGGGAGCCGCCATTTTTAAATCCCCGCTGCTTCGAACACCGTGTAGCGCGGCTACACGGGGCTCGAACTAGGTAGTTCGGACTAGGTTCCTATTCCGAACTACCGTTACTCCTCGTGAAATGAGGTGTACCGGTAGTTCGGAATAGGCACCCTAGTCCGAACTACCTAGTTCGAGCCCCGTGTAGCTGCGCTGCACGGGGTTCGAAGCAGCGGGGATTTAAAAATGGCGGCTCCCCGCTTATGCTAATGAAGCCCGGGAAATTCAAATCCCGGGCTTCATTAGCAAGTGCGGTATGCATACATTACCCCGCTAGTTCGAACTAGGAGGGTAGTGTAGACATACCCTCATCGAGTTAGACAAGTGAGCGGGGAACCCTGAGAACTGTCTGTCCGGGGTGGGGATTGGGTTCCGTTAAGCACAGCCCTGGGCTAGCCTGAGGCAGCAGCTCCACACTCCAAGTCCTAATCTGATGCCCTGCCGGCACTGCTTCCGGCCAGCCTTAACCCCGGTTCAGGGTCCACTCAATGTGGACATGCTAGTTCGAATTAGCAAAATGCTAATTCAAACATGTTTTTAGGTCTAGATGCACTAGTTCAAATTAACTAATTTGAATTAAGTTAGTTTGAATTAGTGCTGTGGTGTAGACATACCCTAGGAAAAACATCCTGCCTGTCCAGGTGGTTAGACACTGGAATAAGTTGCCTGGGGGGCTGTGGAATCTCCACCTCTGGAGATATTGAAGAGCAGGCTGGACAGACACCTGTCAGCGGTGGTCTAGATGGTGCTTGGCCTGGCCGGGAGGGCAGGGGCCTGGACTCAATGACCTCTCACGGTCCCTTCCAGGTCTGGGGTTCTATGGTTCTCTCTCCAATTTATCTGTCGCTTGCTCATGTGTGGCATCCAGGATTAGACCCAGCACCCCCTCTGTGGGCTCCTCAGTGCTCAGAAGAGCAGGACAATGACTTGCCTTGGTTTACAGAGGCCACTCCTGTTCATACTCCCTGGCATGGGATTAACCCTGTTTGCAACAGCGTCACATTGCTGACTCAATATGTGAACCAGCAGCTTCCTATCAGTGCCGCCCCAGCCAGTTCTTTTCCATTTTGTAGCGGCATGTTTGATTTTTCTTTTCTAAGCATGGGGCTTTGGCGCGGGCTTTACTGACTGTCACCTTGTGGGTGTCAGACCAATTCTCTAAATTGTCAACTTTGTTTTGAATGCTAATCCTGTCCTCCAAAATGCTTGCAACCCTTCCCAGGGCGAGGTCATCTGAAAGGTTATAAGCGTACTCTCCACCCCATTATTCAAGTCATGAATGAAAATGCTGACTATTACCAGACCCTAAATGACCAAAGTGGTACCCCATTAGATTGATTACTCTTTGCAAAATCCCTCCGAATTTTGCAATAGATTAGGGTGATTTCCACTAGCAGTACCAGGCTTCCTGACAGTGACTTGCAATAATGCACATCCTCCCATCAAAGAGTTCATAATGTGAACTGATCTAAGTCGTGCAAACAATGCGCGTACTGTAATCTGATTTGGCTGCTCAGTGGCAGTTGGAAATTCATTTGTAACTCTGCTACACATCACTCTGTTTTAATAACAATTATTAATATCCTGGCGGAGCAGAGAAGGCTTTTAGTTAAGTTACTGGACACAGACTCAAGAGACCTGGGTTCCAGGGGTCTACCACGCTACGGCTACACTGTGTTTTATTTTTCAGAAGAGGTATACAAATAGCACTCGAATTTGCATATCTTCTTCCATTTTTTTCCCCGGAAGAGGCTTTTCCGCCATTTGACCCTGTCTACACAGAGCCAAATGTCGGGAAAAAAACCCTCTTTCGAAAGCCCCTGTAAGCCTCATTTTACGAAGAAGAAGGGGGCTTTCGAAAGAGGGTTTTTTTTCCAACATTTGGCCCTGTGTAGACAGGCAAATGGCGGAAAAGCCTCTTCCAGGGAAAAAAATGGAAGAAGGTATGTAAATGAGAGCGCTATTTGCATACCTCTTCCAAAAAATAAACCACTATGGTTTGTAAGCTATCCTTTAAATCCGCTTCTGTACCCAATGACTGGAAGATAGCTAATGTAACGCCAATATTTAAAAAGGGCTCTAGATGCGATCCCAGCAATTACAGACCGGTAAGTCTAACGTCAGTACCAGGCAAATTAGTTGAAAAAATAGTAAAGAATAAAATTGTCAGACACATAGAAGAACATAATTTGTTGGGCAAGAGTCAGCATGGTTTCTGTAAGGGGAAATCATGTCTTACTAATCTATTAGAGTTCTTTGAAGGGGTCAACAAACATGTGGACAAGGGGGATCCAGTAGATATAGTGTACTTAGATTTCCAGAAAGCCTTTGACAAGGTCCCTCACCAAAGGCACTTATGTAAATTAAGTTGTCATGGGATAAGATCCTTTCATGGACTGAGAACTGGTTAAAAGATAGGAACCAAAAGGTAGGAATAAATGGTAAATTTTCAGAATGGAGAGGGGTAACTAGTGGTGTTCCCCAAAGGTCAGTCCTAAGACCAATCCTATTCAATTTATTCATAAATCATCTGGAGAAAGGGGTAAACAGTGAGGTGGCAAAGTTTGCAGATGACACTAAACTGCTCAAGGTAGTTAAGACCAAAGCAGACTGTGAAAAACTTCAAAAAGATCTCACTAACCTAAGTGATTGGGCAACAAAATGGCAAATGAAATTTAATGTGGATAAGTGTAAAGTAATGCACATTGGAAAAAAAATAACCCCAAATAGACATATAATATGATGGGGGCTAATTTAGCTGAAACTAATCAGGAAAGAGATCTTGTAGTCATCGTGGATAGTTCTCTGAAGACGTCCATGCAGTGTGCAGCGGCAGTCAAAAAACCAAACAGGATGTTCAGAATCATTAAAAAAGGGATAGCGAATAAGACGGAGAATATCTTATTGCCCTTATATAAGTCCATGGTACGCCCACATCTGGAATACTGCGTGTAGATGTGATCTCCTCATCTCTAAAAAGATATACTAGCATTAGAAAAGGTTCCGAGAAGGGCAACTAAAATGATGAGGAGGTTGGAGGGGGTCCCATATGAGGAGAGATTAAAGAGACGGGGACTTTTCATCTTGGAAGAGAGGAGACTAAGGGGGGATATGATAGAGGTCTATAAAATCATGAGTGGTGTGGAGAAAGTGAATAAGGAAAAGTTATTTACTTGTTCCCATAATATAAGAACTAGGGGCCACCAAATGAAACTAATGGGCAGCAGGTTTAAAACAAATAAAAGGAAGTTCTTCTTCACACCGCGCATAGTCAATCTGTGGAACTCCTTGCCTGAGGAGGTTGTGAAGTCTAGGACTATAACAGGGTTTAAAAGAGAACTAGATAAATTCATGGAGGTTAAGTCCATTAATGTCTATTAGCCAGTTTGGGTAAGTAATTGTGTCCCTAGCTTCTGTTTGTCAGAGGGTAGAGATGGATGGCAGGAGAGAGATCGCTTGATCATTACCTGTTCAATTTACTCCCTCTGGGACACCTGGCATTGGCCACTGTCGGCAGACAGGGTACTGGGCTTGATGGACCTTTGGTCTGACCCAGTATGGCCATTCTTATGTTCTTACACTGGCCAAATGTCGGGAAAAAAACCTTTTTCGGAACTTCCTTCTTCCTTGTAAAACGAGGTTTACAGGGATGCTGAAAAAGTGTGTCTGCTCTTCCAAAAAAAATTTTGGAAAGAAAAACTCTGTAGTGTAGACATAACCTCACTCACCCCTTGTCTGTCTGCTCTGCTGAGAGTGGGAGCTGCTAGAACACAGACCCTGCTGCATTTGTACAGCACCAAGCATACTGCGGGCCTTATTGGATCAAGCTAGCATGCTAAAAACAAAACTGCAGCAGGTAGATGCTCTAAGTTCCCTAAGAAGAATCCCACCCAGAACCCTTGGCGGGCAGCCAACCTACCACCCCTTCCCCCCGCAGCTACATTTCTATTTGTACCCGTCTGACTTGTGCACAGGTATATCTGCTGAAATTTTACTGCCCTGTTTAAGGCACAGATGTATCCTAAACAACTTGCCCAAGGTCACACAGGAAGGCTGTAGCAGAGCACAGGAATGACCTTCAGTCTTCAACCTAGCAGGGTAGTTTCCTAACCACTGGATTACCTCTATGGCTCTGCTTTACCCACTAGTCCAGACTTCCTCTCTACTGGTTGGGCCATTAATCTCAGATGAAGAAGTTTAGTCTTGCCTCATAATCCTAAATTTTAGTTGCATTATGAATTACCTTAGTCTCATGTGCCATTTTAAATTGATTTGTTATGCTAAGTACTTGCCAAATGTATAATGAGCGTCTAAACCAGTCCATAAATCAGGCAGTGATTCAATTATTTCTAACACTCTCCCGGTTTGACAGAGGGGTTGATTATTCCATCATTTGCATATTGGGACCATCCACAAAATAATCTAGGCCTGACACTTCACAGTTCAGGGGCCCACTCTGCAGTTTATGATGATGACAGTTCCTATTTTCAGCACATGAGCATGTTATCAGCGCGCTGGAGTCAGCCGGCAGGGATTTGTATTAATGAGAATTGGGGCAGCTTCGGGTGGAATCTCAGCTCCGGTTTTCCTAGCCCATTCACAAACTCCACCATGGCAGATTTTAAGGCCCACCATCAAGCGTGAGAATCAATAGCTTTTCGACTCAGGTTTCATTGGTGTCGTTAGATGCTTCACCTCAAAAACTGAGTGAAGTTAGAACAAAAAGGGAGGGGCTTTATTTTATTGTAACAAGTTCCCAAATCCAATCACTCCCCAAACCAGGCCTGAACGCAGGTTTATTAAGTTAAACAATCATAATAAATATATTCTCTATAACAGCCTATAACGTATTTTAAGACTGTTATCAGGTTCCCCTCAGCATGGGTGGCAAGTGAACCAACCCCCGATTGGGGGAGGCTAGCCCCACCCCATCTGCCTCCTCCCACTCTTGTCCCCTGGGGTCAGGGACCCTACGTCCCCCACTCATCAGAGGAGCCCTGGCCCATCAGGCTGAGTCACCCCAACCCCCAGTCCAACAGCCCGGCTGAGCTGCCCTGAGCCCTACCAAGCCCATGCCACTCCTGCCTGCCTGAGCCACGTCGTGCCCTGACTGGCCAGAAGAGCTGTGGACCAGGGCTGTGGCAGGGACATAGCAGAGGTTTGGGGAGGCCCCAGCCTCCATTATGCACAATCCATGCCCCTTTTCTCAGGACTAAGCACACCCTCCTACATCTGGGTTTCTAACCCTTCGTCATTTCTGGAGCTCTCCTGTGAGTTTTGCAGAAGTTTTAAAAATTAACTCGTTTTGCCACTAGAGACGTAGAAGAGAGAGAGCTCACAAATAAGAGACCGAAGGAGCCTGCTATGAAAGGGCGTAAATGTTGCATGGGTGCACGTCACCCTGGCATTATAAAACAGCATCTGGAACTAGAGAGAAGGCAACAAGCTGATTGTCCCTGGCGTTCGATTTAGTGTAGCCATGTTGGGGCAGTGGCCGGAACCTTGCCATGGGACGCCAGGGATCGGAATCCTCCACATGGCTCTGCCAGTCACCTGCTGGGAGTAACCTTCAACAACGCACGTCCTCTCCATTCCGCTTCCTGTCCTCAGCTCAGCTAGGGCTGCCAGACGGTTTCAACACAAATACCAGACACACTTGACATTATGTCACAATCTACATTACGTCTGATTTAGAAAATACCAGACACTTCTATTTTCTCAATTTGTTTCCTGAACAGAAAGCTCAAATACTGGACTGTCCGGTTCCAAACCAGACACCTGGCAACCCTGAGCTTAGATTGCAAGGCCTTAGGGCAGGGTCTGTCTTTGTGTCTGGTCTCAGTCAGGGTTCCTAGATGCTTCAGTAATAAATATAATTAGAGCTGATGTCTCTGATATACCTTGACTGCATTCTAGGAATCGGACCACCCGAGCAGATAAAACAAACCCCTCACACCTAATGAATAAACAGTAGGTTTTTAGTCTAAAAGAACAGGAAATCCTGGCTGAATAATAGCCAGAGAAATGAAACTATTATGAGGTACTGTGGGAACTCAAAACCAGGAGTCCTGCCAAGTTAGACAAAGAGCACCCTTGATACAGCTTTGTTGGCTATAGAAGACAAATCATATGAGGCTTCTAGGATGTTGCTCTTACAGTTCGGTTTGTGACGTCGTCTCTGGACAGACCTGTTCGCTCTCATGTCACATGTAGGAGATTGTTTTCATTGGGGAGCCTGTTGTGGAGAACTAGGCTTCTAAAAAACCAGCCACTTCCCCTGTTCCTTTTGTGGAAGTGCCGTTCTCAGTACAAAGAGGGTCGGATGAGCTAGACGGCTCTGCTTGGCTTGAGAGCTTTAGCCTTTTTCTGAAACAAACTGTATCAAAGAGAATAGAGGGCTGGTGAAAAGCATCAGGATGTCAGGCTGGAGCCTCTGCCTGCCCACAGAATAGATAGAGCACAGCCAGCAGCCGCTTCCCCAGACTGACGTGTCTCCACACGGGCAAGTAGAGACCATGGTCCAAGCTCAGAGGTATTGAGGCACCTAGCTCCCCGTGAAATCCAGTGGGCAAGTTTGAACAGTATCTTTGGCCAGCAGGCGGCAAGTTGATGTTTGTTCATGGCAGTAACAGGGCCAGGGCAGTACTTTGTTAAAGGCGTGCTCTTGGCACTGAGTTTGGTTTGGCTTTTGTCCTCTAGCACGATGTAGCGTCTAAGGATGTAAATCAGCAAAGCGCCACTGATTTCAGGAGAGCTGCTCTGCTTTACCCCACCGGTGGATCAGGCCCTGTCTGGCTTGACCGGAGATAACTGCGGGGGAGTCTTTTGACATTTCTGGGACGTGGCACGAGGCACACAGAATGAGAGCAGGTTTATAGGCTACCACGTGAGGCCCTCCTGCTGTGGCGGGGATATTTAGGACACCGCTACTCCAGGGAGATTCCATCAATACACTGTTCTGGATGACTGACATTTGCTTGGTTTTATTGGCACAGGCAGTATCTGAGCCAAATTCTGCATGAATAGACAATCAGTCTGTCCCCACTGCCTACACTTGTGCTCCAGTCACAGTGAGATCCAAGCCAGTGGTGTGTGCTTTGACTTTAGTGGGGCTTGGCTTGGATCAGCAGAATCCAGCAGGGCTGATAGCCCTGAAAGAAGTGGGGAGACTTTGGGCGGGGAGAGGTACTATTCCATCCTAATGCTGGGATCTCTTTTACACCTTCATAACCTTCATTTCAGCCAGGGGTGGGCTGCTGTGATTTGGAATTGACCTGACCTAAAGCAAACCTGCCCTTCTGGGACCAAAGCATCCCTGCTTTTCCAGGTGCTCTACCTTCAATCCTGCCAGTGCTGAGCACGCTGACCCCAATCTAGCCAAACACTCAAACACAGGACTCCCCATGTTTCAAGTGAGGTGGTGCCAGGCTGCAGTAGTGACCCTGGCAGGACTGACCCGTCTGTATCCAGTGCAGAGGTAATGCTCAGCCACGGATGTCCCTGTCTGGAGCCTGACAGATCTCAGAGGACACAACCAGACTGAAACAGAAACCCCACTAATTCTGCTGCAAAACTCATAAGAGTGTCTCTGTCTTGCTTTTTATTGCCTTTTCCCCAGGGGACCAGCACAGGGTCCCAGCTTTGCACAGGAGCTCTATAGCCAAGGGGAGGTTGTGGTATTGCTAAAAAAGTGCCGTGCTGCATGGGCTTTCCC
This sequence comes from Pelodiscus sinensis, assembly GCF_052426305.1. Taxonomy (NCBI): domain Eukaryota; kingdom Metazoa; phylum Chordata; order Testudines; family Trionychidae; genus Pelodiscus; species Pelodiscus sinensis. The sequence continues at coordinate 18,040,460 of NC_143078.1, read as the reverse complement.
CTGACTGTTTTTTTAATTCCCAGTCATGGAAGGTGCTGAAATGCTCTGTCTCTCCTCAGATCCCATTAAAACCCAGCAGAGTTGTGGGGAATTTAACCACGCTGCAAACCAAGCCACATTTTTGTGGTGCCTAAAATAAGGTAGATGTAGTGGTGATGGTGTTAGGCTGCAACTCAGAAACTGCGAGTTCAATTCTCTTCTCTGGTGCTGATTCCCTTTGTGGCTTTGGGCATGTCTTTAAGATTCACATCCTCATAGGTCTTTATGGATACGTCTACACAGCAGTGTTATTTCAGAATAACTGGCGCTATTCCAAAATGACAAAGTGCGGGTCTACACTGCGAGCCATTATTTCACAAGGAGTAAGGGAAGTTGACGGAAGAGTGTTCTTCCCTCGACTCCTTGCTGTGGAGACACACCAAAAGCCGAGTCAAGCTCTTTCTACTTAAGCTACGCAATTGACATAGCTCAAGTTGCACGGCTTATTCTGACTTTAGCCCTGCTGTATAGACATACCCTAAGTACCCAACTACTGTCGGAATAGCTGATTTTATTGGTAGCAAGGCACCTAACATCTTCAAAGATCTGGGCCTTAGTTCCCCATCTGTAAAATGGGACTAAGGGTGTCCCTATCTCCCAGTGGTGTTATGAGGGTAAATATGTTAAAGATTGTGAGAGGTTCATAAACTATAGCACTGGGAGCTCTATCAATCCCCAGTAAAGATAGGAACCTGCATTTGGACACACAATGCCCTTAAGTCTCCCCGTGCCTCAGTTTCCTGTCTGTCAAAATGCATTAGTAATCTGTCATTAGCCTCACAGGGGCAGGGTTCCCTGTAAACTGCATTCAGGTGGCCACCCAGGAGAGATTCAAGTGCCATCCAGCTGATTAACAGAGTGCCCACAGTTGGCAGCATGTGGGAGCAGCTAGGGCAGTGGTCCCCATTGCAGTGCCCATGGGCACCATGGCGCCCGCTGGGCCATTTCTGTGCACCCGCCAAGTGATTGGGGCCAGCCCCGTCCCCGTGGCACATGGGCGGAGCCAGCCCCTGGGCACATTGGCAGCACCAGCCCTGGGTGCACAGCACATGGTCAGTGCTGGTCCTGGGTGCGTGGCGGTTAGGTGGCCCCATCCCCGGGTGCACAGCGATTAGGCAGCCCCATCCCTGGCTGCACGGAGCGAGGTCTGTGCCGGCCCCAGCCCCGGGCGTGCGGCGTATGGGCAGTGCCAGTCCAGGCGCACGGCACAGGGGCGGCGCTGGCCCTGGGGGCACAGCACATGGTCAGTGCCGGCTCCGGGCGCGCGGCAGTTAGGCGGCCCCACACCCGGGTGCACGGCGCAAGGTTTGTGCCGGCCCCGGGCGTGCGGCATAGGGGCAGCACCGGCCCCGGGTGTGCAGCACATGGGTGGCCCCGCCACCGGGCGCGTGGCACATGGGCGCTGCCGGCTCCTGAACATAGAACCATAGAGCTGGAAGAGACCTCAGGAGTCGTCAAGTCCAGCCCCCCGCTCTAGGCAGGACCAATCCCAACTAAATCAACCCGGCCAGGGCTTTGTCAAGCCGAGACTTAAACACCTCTAGGGATGGAGACTCCACTACTTCCCTAGGTAACCCATTCCAGTGCTTCACCACCCTCCTAGGGAAATAGTTTTTCCTAATATCCAACCTGGACCTCTCCCACCACAACTTGAGACCATTGCTCCTTGTTCTGCCATCTGTCACCACTGAGAACAGCCTCTCTCCATCCTCTTTGGAACCTCCCTTCAGGAAGCTGAAGGCTGCTCTCAAATCCCCCCTCACTCTTCACTTCTGCAGACTAAACAGACCCAAGTCCCTCAGCCTCTCCTCATAGGTCATAGGCTCCAGCCCCCTAATCATTTTTGGTTGCCTCCGCTGGACCCTCTCCAATGCGTCCACATCCTTTTTGTAGTGGGGGGCCCAGAACTGGACACAATACTCCAGATGCGACGAGGAGTCCTGTGGCACCTTATAGACTAACTGAAGTGTAGGAGCATAAGCTTTCGTGGGCAAAGACCCACTTCGTCAGATGCATCTGACGAAGTGGGTCTTTGCCCACGAAAGCTTATGCTCCTACACTTCAGTTAGTCTATAAGGTGCCACAGGACTCATCGTCGCTTTTGCAGATTCAGACTAACACGGCTACTCCTCTGATACAATACTCCAGATGTGGCCTCACCAAAGCCGAATAAAGGGGAATAATGACATCTCTGGATCTGCTGGCAATGCTCCTCTTAATGCACCCTAATACGCCATTAGCCTTCTTGGCTACAAGGGCACACTGTTGACTCATCTCCAGCTTCTCATCCACTGTAACCCCCAGGTCCTTTTCTGCAGAAATGCTACTTAGCCAGTCGGTCCCCAGTTTATAACTATGCTTGGGATTCTTCCGTCCCAAGTGCAGGACTCTGCACTTGTCCTTGTTGAACCTCATCAGATTTCTTGTGGCCCAATCTCCCAATTTGTCTAAGTCACTCTGGACCCTATCTCTGCCCTCAAGTGTATCTACCTCTCCCCCCAGCTTAGTGTCATCCGCAAACTTGCTGAGGGTGCAATCCATCCACTCATCCAGATCATTAATAAAGATATTGAACAAAACCGGTCCTAGAACCGAACTGTGGGGCACTCCGCTAGAAACCGACCGCCAACCTGACATGGATCTGTTGATCACTACCCGCTGGGCCCGGCCTTCTAGCCATCTTTCTATCCACCTTACCGTCCATTTATCCAATCCACATTCCCTTAACTTGCTGGCAAGAATATTGTGGGAGACCGCATGTTCTGGCCCTGGGCATGCAGCGTATGGGCGGCCCCACCCCTGGGCGTGCAGCACAGTTGCAGCGCCAGCCCTCGGAGTGCGGCGCACGGGTGGCACCAGCTCCGGGCACGCAGCCAGGGGCAGATATAGGGCAGGGCGAGCGGGGCGGCCGCCCCGGGCCCTGCACTTCAAAAAGCCCCGCGCATGCGCCGTGGCAAAGGGGGTCCCTGCGGAATTATGCTGCCCGGGGCCCCGCAAAATGGTCATCTGCCCCTGCATGCAGCATATGGGTGGCCTTGCCCCGAGGCGCGTGCATGGCCCCACCCCCGGGTGCCTGGCATGTGAGCAGCCCCACCCCCAGGCACCCGGCAGCCCCAAAAGGTTGGGGACCACTGAGCTAGGGGCTAACCTAGTTTGATCTTTACTCAGGTGTTTACGAGGGAGCTGAGCTCTGTTGAAAATGTGACCTCAATGTCAGAGCACTTGGGAATCTGTCCCTGAGCCCTTTCGAAATCTAGCGCCTAGTTCTACTGCTGCTAACTACTGGAGTTACTCTAGGGTAAATCTGGCCCTCCACATGCAAATGATTATGAATTAGTTATTTAAAGAATCCACACTCCATCTTCATCATACAAATCAGGGCCTCGTCCCTTGCTGAGCCAACAAGCTGTAGAAACGATCAGCACTCGGAGCCCCAAGCCGGCTGGGTGACACAGAGCATCAGAGCCATTACCAGGAGTTTCCTTTGCGAGAATGGCTGTGAAAGCCAATGGCCACATTACTGTGAGCGTTAGTTTGAAATCTCCCCAGACCCTATACAGTGGAGACATAGGATTCAAAACAGGCCTGGAAGCTTGTATGGATAGTGAGAACGTCCAATAACCTAGTCCACAATTTTTGGAAGGTTCATAAACATTCTGGCTTCATGAAGGAACCTCTAATTAATTGGGGCCTGGCAGAAACTTCCTCTGGCACCAGATTATTCCATAACTGCCTACAACACCTGCCTCTGAAACAGCAGCTACAGCCTCTGACAGTATTCCGGGCCAGATGGACCACGGGCTGGCCTGATATGCAATTTCCACATTCCTGTGATTTTGCATTCAGTCCCACCGGCTAGGAAGCAGTATCTCTGAAATTACTGTGTGTTCCCACGATACAGTTCAGATAATCTCTGAAGTGATTTGATGGAGAGATTTCTGCAAGCGTCAAAAATACAGAGCAGACAAGTGTGGCAGAGGCATATTTGGAAGCATTTCCTGGTGAAACAAGCAACCGAAGTAGAGTTAAGTCTCTCTCATAGGATTAAAGGGGAGAGGAGCATCGTCCAGTGGTTGGAACATTCATCTGTCCATTCCTGACTTGATGTGTGACTCTGGCCAACTGACAGAGGGGTCATTTTCAAAAAATGGGCCTCATTCTGGCCTCTAAAGCGTGCTTGTGCAAACCCAACTGGTGGTTTCACAATACATTGGAAGTGCAGTTGAAATGCTGGGCTTGGTTCCCTTTGAAACGTCTGCAGGCATATTTTCTGATTTCAATGATAGATTGGCAAGTGGTCTGCTCCCATTAGACACCCCTAACTAAGGCTATGTCTATGCTACAGCAGAAAGTCGATTTGAGGTACCCAACTCCAGCTACGTGAAAAATGTTGCTGGAGTCATACCCTAAGTCAAGTTACAGCAGAGTCTACATGGAGGGGGGTCAACTGGGAGAAATTCTCCTTACTTTTCTCACCTGGGGAAGAAACAGGGTTGACCGGAGAGCAATCTGCAGTTGATTTGGCAGGTCTCCACTACTCACTCAATCGACTGCCAGTGGCTCAGTCTCAGAGTAGTGGAGATATAGGCCCAGGGTTAGATTTTTCAGAAGAACTCAGAGCCCAAAACCCTGCGTTCTTCTAGAAATCTGACTACTTGTTTGGGTGCCTAACAAAGAGCTCTGTCTTCTGTGGGAAATTGGGCCCCAAGGGTAAGTGCTCTTTGGAAGATTCGGTCTCATGATAGAGAGTCCTTGATCAAAGGGGTCTCCTGCTTCCTAGAAGCAATCCACCACTTTGAAAGCCCAGAGCAACCAGATCAAACCCCACTCACCTGCAGGTGGCTTCAGAGACTCGTTTGTGGCTAAGACTAGAATGCATTCCACATGCTTGCCAGATGGTTCAAAATCAGTGCACTTAATAGCTTGGTAGGTTTAAGGCCATGCGGGGCTGTTCTGACCATCGCAGGGGGCACAGAATTCCACCCACTCATTCCTCTGCCGTGCTCAATCATTTGCAGCTGAGCAAGAGCAGAGTTTTCAGAGACGTCCACTCTTGCTGTGAAAGGAGTCCGAGTGAGGGCAAACCCATTTCTTCCCTCGTTATTCCCAAGGTTCATTATCTCCTTGGTTTGCTTCAGCTTCCAGCCACTGGCTTTTGCTATGGCTCTGTCTAATGGATTACAGAGCCCTTTCTTCCCGGCCACTGGAGGAGTCTGCCTGGAGCGAAGATGCAGCCGTCATCTACCGCGTAGTTGAGAGAGTTTGTCCGTCCGTCTGTCTGTCTGTTCCAGAACTCCTAAATGGGCGTAAGAACTAGGGCTTCCAAATTCGGTCGGCAGCTCCCTCCTATCATAACTCAAAGCAAGGGCAGGGTTTGCTTGTGCCAGGACAATGGGATGTGCCTGGAATGGGATTGCTTCTCAGAAAGCCAAACAGAAAAGAGACAGAATCACCAGGCAGGTGAACGGGGCTGGTTGGCGCACCCCAGAGCCTGGGTGCACTTGGGCGGGGGGGGGGGGGCGCTGAAACGTTCCCTCCTTCCCTCCTCCCCCCCAATTTGTATGGGAACTTTGCTGGCTGTTCCACTTCATCAGAGAGCCAGGGAAAAGTGCAGCTTTCTCCATTCCTCACTCTTGCTGGGGGCACAGGGGCAGATGAACCTGGACCTGCCCCAGCTGGGAGGACATGCACCTGTCATGGAGTGTGGAGGGGGTTCCGGGCCCTGCACCCCCATCCGCAGCCAGATGTGAGACTCAGCCAGCAGGTAGAACGGGTTCATTCATTGAAAGCCAGCAATGATTCCAATGACATTTTCATTTCATTTTTCAGAAACCAAAACTGAACTGAGCGAGGCCTGAGCAGTGCCGGGTGCGTCTGATCTAAGGAGGCACTCGCAGGCATGTTTCCCCTGCTAAGTGGTTAGTGCCGGAGCCCTGTCCATCCTCCTCAGCATCATCAACAAGCCGGGGCTCAACACCTGTTGGTGTCTGGTGCCTCCCTCGTGATTTCCTTCCATCTTTCCCTGTCCGGTGCGGAGTGGCTGAGTGTCTGTAGACTAGCTCCGCACCAATCTACTGTATCAATTCGTTGTGGGGTTTGCCTCTCCTATTCGGACCATCCATTTTGCCGAATTCCAGGGTCTTCACTTTTTGCTCGTTGTTCATGCTGAACATCTGCCCGAATAGCTGTAACTTCCGTTGTGTAACCTTCTGCAGCAGGCTCTCTTTTGGCTGTATCTTCCTATAGAATTCCTTGTTGGCGACCTGTATCCATCCTATTCTCAGGATCTTTCTATAACAACTCCTCTCAAACTCCAATAACCGTCTCTTCGAATCTTTCGTTATCACCCATGTCTCACATCCGTACAACATGCTGCTAAATACACACGTTTTCAAGACGCTCGGCTTCATTCCCAAGCTAATCGCTTTACTTTTTCAGATCTTATCCATCGCCACCAAACTTGCTCTTGCTTTCACTATTCTAGTCGCTATTTCCTTATTACAGTCTAGATCAATGGTCCCTTTTGGGGCTGCCAGGTGCCTGGGGGCGGGGCTGCTCACATGCCGGGCACCCGGGGGCGGGGCCGTGCACGCGCCTGGGGGCAAGGCCACCCATATGCTGCATGCCCAGAGCTGGCGCCACCCATGCACCGCACTCCTGGGGCTGGCGCCGCAACTGTGCTGCACGCCCAGGGGTAGGGCCGCCCATACGCCGCATGCACTGCGTACGCAGCGGGCCCCATGCACTGCGTACCCGGAGCCGGCGCCTGTGCCACATGTCCAGGAGCCGGCAGCGCCCATGCGCCACACGCCCGGTGGCGGGGCTACCCATGTGCTGTGCACCTGGGGCTGGTGCCACCCCTATGCCACGTGCCCGGGTCTCCGCTGCCCATATACCGCACACCCGGGGCCAGCACAAACCTCGCACCCCGCGCCCAGGTGTGGGGCCGCCTAACCGCCGTGCACCCGGGGCCAACGCTGACCATGTGCTGTGCGCCAGGGCCAGTGCCGCCAATGCACCCAGAGGCTGGCTCCGCCCATGCGCCACGTGCCTGGGGGCAGGGCCGGCCCCGATCAGTTGGCGGGCGCACAGAAATGGCCCAGCGGGCGCCATGGCGTTGGGCACCGCGTTGGGGACCACTGGTCTAGATCATACGTCATGTTGCTCTCCAAATACGTGAACTTCTCTAGTTCGATCTCATCTAGACTGATCTTCCTTCCTATTTCCTTATCTCCAAATACCATTGTTTTCATTTTATCAATATTCATAATCAATCAGCACCACGTTAATTCCTTTGTGAGGCAGGGTTTCAACTAGGGATGCTATTTTACTCAGCAAAAAAAGGGCTTTCTCTCTGCAAACCAGCTGTGGGAAGCACCATGGCCCGTCGCTCAACATGATCGTACTGCACAGGCTTCAGAAGGGATGAGCAAACACCGACACAAATCGCCTGTAGCTGGGTCAGTTACAGAGCTGGAGACCAGGAGGGAGCCAGCAGACCCTTTGGTACCCTCTCCCAGAGCCCACACACTGAACCCATGGACTGACACTAGACCACAGTGAACAGCCTGCGGGAGAATGAACAATTTACGTACCACAGACCAAGCATCAGAGTGACCAAGGTGCCCCAGTGGACAAAGACCCTGCAGCAAGATTCTACCCAAACAGTCTTGGCAAGTCACCTGCATCCCTTGGAGCAGAGGCAAGCGAAAAACCCAAGGCCTGCTGTGGCCTGGAGGGAAATTCCTCCCTGACCCCAGAGATGGTGCCCAGTTAGACCCTGAGCATGCGAGTGAGAACCAGTCAGCCAGACTCATGACCGCACTCCCTGAGCCACAGAAATACTGACCCGCTGAGAGGGCTGCATGGTGGCCCAACAGCAGAGACTTTTAATGGCCCAAGACAGTCCAGTCCAGGCAGAGAGAAACGTCAAAACTGCTTTGAGCCATCTTTGAATCTTAGACTCCCAGGACTGGCAGAGCCCTCAGGAGGCATCGAGTCCAGCCCCCTGCCCAAGGCAGGACCAACCCCAACTAAACTATCCCAGCCAGGGCTTGGTCCAGCCGGGACTTAAACACCCCTAGGGATGGAGACTCCACCCCCTCCCTAGGGACCCTAAGGCAGTGGCAACAGACAGGACTTGTTCTACTCCCAGGCTGGCAGCTTCTTCCCTGGGCCAGACAGTCCTGCTCCTCCACAGTCTTGTTCACTCTCCTCAGCTCTCACTGGGTCTGTCTACACTACCACCCTAGTTCGAACGAGGGTGGCTAATGTAGTCAACCGGAGTTGCAAATGAAGCCCGGGATTTGAATTTCCTGGCCTTCATTTGCATGTTGCCGGGCGCCGCCATTTTTAAATGTCCGCTAGTGCGGACTCCGTGCCGCGCGGCTACACGCGGCACGAACTAGGTAGTTCGGACTAGGCTTCCTATTCCGAACTACCGTTACTCCTCGTGGAACGTGGAACCATGTAGATTAGGCTGATCGGCAAAGGGAAATGAAGCCGCGATTTAAATAATCGCGGCTTCATTTCAATTTAAATGGCTGCCGTGCTGAGCCGACAAACAGCTGATCAGCTAAAGTGGCGAGGAGTCCTGTGGTACCTTATAAGGTGCCACAGGACTCCTCGCCGCTTTTGCAGATTCAGACTAACACGGCTACCCCTCTGATAGTTGATCAGCTGTTTGTCGGCTCAGCGCACTAGTGTGGACGCTCCTGCGCCGACCTGAAAGCCCTTTATCAACCTCCCCCGTTATGCCTCGTAGGATGAGATTTACCGGGGAGGTCGATAAAGGGCTTCCATGTCGGCAGGGGAGCGTCCAGACTAGCACGCTGAGCCGACAAACCGCTGATCAGCTGGTTGTCGGCTCAGTGCGGCAGCCATTTAAATTTAAATGAAGCCGCGATTATTTAAATCACAGCTTCATTTCCCTTTGCTGAACAAACAAATCTACATGGCTCCGTCGACAGAGCCATGTAGTTTAGATGTACCCCCAGAGCCCAGCAGATCTGCCCTCCATTAGAGTGCAGCAGCCAGCTGCTCTGGGTCTGTCACAGTGTGTTGAATGTCATCCCAATTTGGGATGAAAACCCATTTCAGAGTCTCAGAACACCCAGGCCACACCCAGATCTGGTGCGCCCAGCCCGTGTGGAAGGACAGAGCCACGGCACTTGTTCTCTGCTCTTGTGGCCCCTGGATTCTCCTGTGCATGAGGACAGGGGTCCTATCGCTTCCCTCCTGGAGGAGGCGGTACAGTTCTCCTCTGGAATGGATGTTCTCAAACTGTGGCCTGCAGGCGGCCAAGTGCTCTGCAACAGTTCCCCTAAGGTGCACACCTGGGCAGCTGCACACAAGAGAATGAAGAGCTGCCCATCTAATTAGTGGCTCCCAGGTGTGGCTCCACTAATCCAGTTCCTGGACCCTGGATTCTTGCATGGAAGGGGAGATGGTGGCTTGGGGGGAATAGGGGTAGATGGGAGGGGCAGTAGGGTGAGCTGAGAGAAACAGGTGGTAGGCGGGGGAAGTGGGGTGAGAAGAGGGGTGAGGGGATCTGGGATGTGCATGGCTGCAGTGGCCATAGAAAGAAGTGACTTTCCAGCTCCAGGGCTGTGGCTGCTGAGGAGAGATGGCCTCCTCCCCAGCCCCAGCTCCGTGGGTGCTGTGGCGGGGAGAGACCCCTCTGGATATCGAAATCTGAGCCGTGTGCTTTGATCTGTAGCACAAAACGTGTTAATTCTTATCTCTAGTGCTTTTATCCAAAGTGTGTTCCAGTGCGTAGCTAACAGCATAACTGCCATACGGGGAGATCATTGAGTGGTCCACTGAGACCCTCAGCAGGTTTCCTGTGGCCCGTGAAAAAAACGTTTGAGAACCTCTGACGTCAAGGGGATTCTTGAGGGAGGCTGCTGGGCACAGAGCAATCCTGGCTGAGCCCTGGCCTGGCCCAAGCAGGCACGTATCAGACTGTTGTCTGCTTCCCATCCTCATCCCCACGGAGCCGAGACTCTAAAATCAGGCAGGATCTAGCAGAGCAGTGCAGATGGACAGACAGCCTCCCTTAGGAGAGCAGCAGGCACGGCTGGCTTTACCATGAGGCGAGCTGAGGCGCCCACCTCGGTACCAGACTGTGGGTGGTGCCACTAGGACCCAGCGTGTAGATAATTGTCTGCTGCTGGTGCACGTGTAGGCAGCAGAGCAGTCCCGTGAGACGAGTGGAACAGGAAGAGGCAGATTCGAGACCTTTTAAAGTTCTGGCCCAAGCAAAGGGCATGGGGGCGTCATTTGAGCTCCCCGCCTCAGGTGCCAAACTGTTGTGGGCCGGCCCTGACAGCAGTCAAAGGGGATTGCAGAAATTCTATCCAAAACCCTGTGGCTCCCATTGCTCCTGTCTCCTTGACAGCCACAGCTAGATCACCAGGACAATGCAATCATCAACCCCCCGCCATGGTGTGGCCACTCTGTGGCTGTGACTCACACACAGGACGAGCTGAAGACTTACAGGTATGGAATTTATTTCATCCCCGCTGGCTCTGCTGGGCTCTAGGTCGTCACCATGGCTCATTATGACAGTGGATACGTCACTCCTAGACAGCATCTCCCCCACCCCTCCACCCAAGCGCTCAGCTTACTGGGAACACTGAGCTGGGATGTTAATACAACACAGTTCAAATGTCAGCTGGAACCAGACCAAAAGGCCCTGGGTCCAGTTTCTTTAGCCCCTGGCAGGGCTCAATAGTTCAGTCCACACTCCGGCCTTTCCAGCTGGTGTGAATCGTCTGTCCACTCGTGTCGGGTCCCCTCTGAAAGCCCTGCGGGTCTCCCCTTGGGAAAGGCCTTCAGGCCCCAGCAGCCCTCCAAAGCAGGGGGGTTCTACCCGGCCTGCTCCAGGCACCTCCAGAGAAACCTCACCGAGCTTTCTCCTGGCCCCTGCTCTTCTTCTGGTTGATGGAACCTCTCCCTGGCACATGGTCCCCAAGCTACCCTCACATGATGTCTGGCCGCCACCCCAAGCCCATCACTTGGGACCGGAGGGGCTGACCCCAATCCCTTAAAGAGCCCAGCCAGCCTGTGATCGTGCACTAGGCACAGGCACCCGTTCCTTCTGAACAGCTGCACCAGCGACTGGGGGAAGCAAGGTCCTGCCCACGCCCTGTGCAGAGCCTAGCACTAGCAGCAGCACAAGGACGACCATTTTGTCCGGCCTCTGGCAGCCTCTCCCCTTCCTTTTGTACCCACAGCCAGGACCGAGGTAACCTGCTCGGGGGGGGAGGGGGCGATAGAATTGCTGGGCTTTGGGCAAGATAGGGAGGGCAGCTCCATGCTCCCAGATGGGGCGGGGCCTTAGGCAGAAGGGGCGGAGCAAGGATCCTGCCCTCCCCGCTCCCGCCAGCACAACGCTCAGGGCTCCCGCAGGGATTTAAAGGCAATCCTGGGCCTGGGAGCAACTGCCCCTTTCCCTGCCCTGCCATCAGCCTGAGCCTGTCCAAGGCTGCACAGCAAGACAGGAGCATTCTGGGAGAACATCTCGAGAGAGCTAGCCTGCCCAGAGCCCACTGAGTGAAGGGACTAGTGGGCTTTGGATCAGGCCCCTCGGGCCCAGCTTCAGCTGCGAGCCCGCGGGATTACGGCTCAGCCGAACACAGCTCGTGCCATCTGAAGTCGCAACAAGTTCACCACAGGTCAAGCCAGGCTGTTCTCCGAGAACCCATGAAGTCATCTGGATAGCGTGAGGAGCTGTCTAGACTTAAGACGTGTGTGTATCCATCTAGTCTCCTGTGGACGCTATCTATCTGTGTATTCCCAGACACCACATCTACACACCCTCCTTTGACTTGGGTATGTGTGCGAGACAGACAGACAGAAACCTGGAGTGATTCGTATGCCCCGCATGCTCCACATTGCAGCAGGCACATTAAACACAGCAAATTCCTGCGACGATTTCTCTGGAAACAGCCCCAGCTCCAAATGCAAAAGGAGCGGTTGCAGGGCTGCTGCATTGCAATCAGGCGCTGATCTCCCCACCACAGAAATAGCCAGCTGATAGCAGCCCCAGCACAATGGAGGTTGGGTGACGGCTCTTTTCTACAGAGATGATCATGTAACCTTCATGCTAATGTAGGCACAGCTAGAGCGACTGTGTCCATCTGCAGCCGCTGATAATGGGGCGTTCAAGGGAGCTGTGCAAGCTTTCATTTTTCACCAATAGCCCCGGAGCTGTCCTAGCTGATGTCCCATTGTGCCTGATGCCAGCTGCATCCTTCTGGGTTCCATAACCTACTTTTCAACACATCCATCAGAGTGACATTTATCTCAGCCGCCTCCATCACTTGGAGGGAAGGTCACCCCAGGGCGGGGCTCCCTCTGCAACACTGGGGAGAAAAGGGGTCACCCATGCTCACCCTCCAACTCATTCTCACATGATAAGGGCAGGGACAGGTTTTATACTGCCGCCTTCCCAGAACTTATCCTGATTGGCTGGGGGAAAGGCGTGCCTTGCCCCACCCTACATTACAGGCTCCTGACCTTGGGCCTTAAAGAAACAGTAACCTATGTTTTCACTGACACAGATGATCACCCTGGGACCACTCCCTCTCTCCAAGAAACTACCTCCGCCATTTCCGATCACCTTGTCTGCCTCACAGTTCCTGGAACAGGGGAGCCCCTTTGGCCTTAAAGGGCCAATATACCTGAGACACAAAGTCACAAGGTTCACCATGACTGTGCAGCCCACACCCCCTCTGCTCCAGGGCATGGGATTTCTCCCCAAAGCTGGGCTGGCACATACATTTGAGAAGGAGACCGAGCAGTAAGGCCCACCGGGGTTCTGGGGGTACAACTGGTTTTCAGATTGTACTCACTGAAACTCGAAATCTTGGCGGTTCAGTAGCAGAGTAGTGGTGGCACTAAAACCGTCTTGCCAATTGTGCATCAGGGCACTTCCTAGAGCAGTTCCCCTCCCCGTAAAATGTTTAATTCTCGTTTACACATATTCTGCTTTGCCCAACTCAACAGTCACCTTCCGGTTCATTTACGCAGCCAGAATGGTGTAAAGGGACCTTTGTGTTATTGCAAATCAGGCTCAGGAAAACCAATCCCCAAATTAGCGGCCACTTTTCAATTTTGCCTTAAGCAATTTGCCTGAGGTTACACGAGCGAACAGAGAACCGGGAACAGAAACCAAGAGCCCTGAATGATGTTCCCCTCGGCTCTTCCTCCACAGGCCCCAGATGGTCTCAGAGCAGCCAGTGGAACCCAGAACCACCACTCTCATGGTTCACCCGCCCCCTGCCAGAGGGTCAGCGCCTCCTCTGGAATCTCATTGGTCTGCGCTGGGATTAGGGATCCGGAGAGTGTAACCCAGTGGCCAGTGTTGTCGTAGGAGCCTCCTGTGGGCCTGATCCTGAGAGTCTGTGACATAGATCTACACGGCCCACAGCAGCAGGCCTCAGAGCTTGATTGACACACAAGGGCTCAGGCTTATGCTGCAAAAATAGCTGCAGAGACCGTTGGCCTCTCCCCAGACTTCTAAGTCAGCTCTAGTCTGAGCCCAAACATCTATTTTCAAGACCATCACGTGGGCCCCATGAGGCTGAGTCTGTCAGCCTGGCCTCTTGAGACTTGCTAGGAGGGGCCCCTGCTTGCTGTGCAGACGTACCTTGCCGCCCAAACTAGACCCGTCAGCACCCACCTCTTCCTCTTCTAGCTCAGGAGGTTGCTGGTTCGAACCCTCACGTGTCGGCTAAGACAGCGGGCCTCATCGAAGCCCACAGCAAACCATCCAGAGAGGAACTGTGACTGGAGGAGCAATAATATCCGCACAACAGCAGGTTGTTTCAGACAGATGCAGGCCTGGCTACATTACCACCCGCTCTAGCCGTCGGTCTTTACATTTTGGGGTGAGGCATCTTCCCAGGGGAGGTGTTGGAAGCTGGATTGCCATTGCTCATTCTGTACGTGTCCCCAGGGTCCAAGACTCCGGCCACAAGGGTCTGTACTCTGCTGGCGGTAACGCATTTTGCACACCAGTTAAATAAGACACAAGAGGCCTCGCCCCATTAAGAAGCTGCCTTGTGGAATTCAGTTATTTAAATGAATATGTGTTGAGAAAAAACCAGCCCTCCCCTAGGAAGCATTAAACCCTCCCGTGCATGACCGAACAGCCTCGTTTAGCTGCTGAGCGTGGTGCTGGGTGCAGAATTGGATACGTTACAGCAGGAGATCTGCCCGCGGGGAGCTGATGCGCTTGCAGGGAGGAGGCTGGTTTTCACCCCAGGCTGCAGGTGAAGTGAGAATCCAGCTCGAGTTCAGAGACGGCTGCAGCAGACACAGGCAGGCTCAGAGAAGTGATCAGAATTCCCAACCGCTGCTGGGGCGCAGCACTGAGAAAACAGGGCCCTTTGCTTTAGGAGATGCCACAGCAAATGGCCCTATCAGGGCTATCCTTTCGGATCCATGGTTCCACGAGCTCCATAGCCAGCAGCTGTCGCCCTCCATTTTGGAAGAGCGAAAGGTCCGATTTGCCAGCGTCCCTCACTCCCAGCCAGGCTGACCCTTACGGCGGGATTTCCGTGCTGTGCAGAAGGAGCACTTCTGAGAGTTCTGGCCTGAATCCATCAAGCCCCGTGCCCTGCCTGCTGGCAGGGAGCCACGCCTAGCCGTCAGGTGTGTCTGCACGACCCTGAGACAGCCCCAGCTCGCCCGCAGCTAGCTTTCAGTGCTATAGGAGCAGCCAGGCTAGCCAGATGTTCCCGTACTCGGGGCTTTGTCTTAGACAGACAACCTTTTACCACCACCTGCCCTTGGCCTGATGTTTCAGGCTTGCTGTCTGGGCACCCAGCGCCAGCTGCTCAGTCTGTCCCCCGGGTCCTGGGTGGACAGGGCTAGTAAGTGCTAGCCAGAGCAAAGCAAGCGTGGCAGGTCCCCACGTGCAGCATTTACCTACCTTCCGAGCATGGCCGCTTCTCTTTCCCCATGCAAGCCATCCCGCTGGGCTGCACAGGAAGGCTTGTTACCCCAGGATGTGAGACTCCTTCCCCTCATTGCAGTCACAGCATCACCGTGACGCAATGCAGCAGGTTGCTCTTGGCTCTTCTTTGGGTGTGTGGGGCTTAGGGATCGGGTGCTGCCTTCCTTTGAAACAACAGATTCTCCCCAGCTGGAGACGGGACACAGGCCAGGGGTGCTCCCAGGTGGCACAGGGACTCCTCTCTCAAGGTGCTTGGTTGGTGTGTCTGGGTCACGTGCACAGGGTCTTGGTGAGTGTCATATTTGGAGACAGGAAGGAATTTCCCTCAGGTCAGTTTGGTGGAGACCCTGGAGATTTGCCCTTTCCCTGTAGCATGGAGCGTGACCTGCCTGAAAGGCTCATCTGTGTGCGTCTCACCTCCTCAGTTCTCTTGGGCATGGAGCGTCCCACCGCGTTTCAGTGGCCGGCTGGGGTTAGGCGTCCGTAACCTCAAAGGGGATGGGCGCTTTGGCTGCTCATTCAGAACAAACTCAAACCCCTCCATGCCAGTCAGATGCTCCCATTCTTCAGGGCTTTGCTCCCCTGTTTATAGCGCTTGACTCCAAGGGGGATGGCAGGCTCCTTGTCCTCTTAAACCTTGCGAGGGGCGGGCTGGATCTTGGCCCTGGTAGGGGCCTTAGAAAGGCCAGTGGCGGGTGTTACCATGACATTTCCTGGGCACAGTGGCCAGGTGGAAAAGACATGTCCCGTTCCGTCCGCTTTAGGAGCTTCTGTAGCGCCTGTTACTGTAAATCCAAGCACTCCCCAGGTAGGTTACAGCTGCACAGAGAGATCCTGGGGGCTGGGGAGTGAGGTCTCAGCTGTTGTGAACCCCCTGCAAATCTACTTTGCCCTCTGCCTGCTGCAAAAACTGTATTGCAATAGCACCTACGAGCCCATTCGTAGACACTGCCCCAACGTGCCAGGCACTGTACCAATGCAGGAAGAAGTGGCAGTCCCTACCCCAAGATGTCTAGGTGAATAGAGACCGGGCAACACAAGGGCCCAGGAATAGGAGTACCGGCACCTTGAGGTGCAGAGAACCTGCCGCTCCGACTGAAATCATTGTAGTTGTGGGTGCTCGGCCTCTCCAAGAAATAAAATCAGACCTCAGCTGGGGCTCCAGAAATTGACAACCAAAACCAAGAGGCCTCCTCTGACAACTTGTGTGACATCAGCACACAAGCTGCCATTATCCACTCTTTTTCTTCACTGTGGAACTTTTTTGGTTTTGGTTTTGTTGTTGTTGTAGACATCACAACGGAGGAGGGTTTTAATTAGCCTTTTGCGCTCTGATCACCTAAGGCACCTGCGGGCGCCCAGTTGTGCCTGGACATATCTTTGATCTGGGTGTCTGCCCTTTGACTCAGAGGGCCATATTTTCAATTCTTGTCTCCACCCTGCATAGACCTGTTGGCTCCTTGTTTCTCGAATCTGCATGGAAATTCATATCGCAGCATGACCATGGGCTAAGAAGGGAGCAAACACCTTCCTAGACCTTGCAACACAGGCCCACCCTGAGAGCCAGCTGCTTTTGAAGCCCCGAGCCCTGATTCCACTCCTCAGGCCCTCGCTGGTGTAAGCAAGGGACTCTAGGGATGCCGACAGACTTACACCAGCATAAAACCAGCATGACAGGAGACTCGTGAGCACAGACGCTGCTGCAAAGGGAACCAAGAGAGGCCATTACGCTGACCCGCTGCACCAGTCTGCTCAACAAAGGTGAGCTCCAATCTGGCCAAGAGCACAGGCATCCCTTTATTCGCTGGTGTGGTGGGGAGTGGAGATCGAGGGCGTGTCTACACTGGAATCGGGTGGAGCTGCAGGTTGGTAGACAAACTGGAGCCAGCCAGTTTGGCCAGGTCTATACTAGGGAAGAAGTTTGAATCAAGATACACAACTTCAGCAATGTTCATTGAGTCATCATACTTTGGTGCAGTGCTCCCAGTGGGAGGTTGGCGAGAAACACTCCTGTCGACTTCCCTTACTCCTCCATGAGGAGTAGGAGTACCGGAGCCAATAGGGGTGCCCGTAGTGTTTGATTTAGCCAGTCCTTACTAGACCCACTAAATCAAATGCCAGAAGATCAATCGCCACAGCATCTATCCGCCAGTAGGCATAGACGTAACCCCACTCCACCCTGTGACTGCAGTGTAGACAGGCCCTTGGTCACTCCCAGACCTGTTAAAAGCCAGGGTTCTGATTAGAGACAGGTGGGGGAGGTAGGGAATATCTTTTATTGGACCAATTACTGTAGATGAGAGAAACAAGCTTACGCTGAGCTCCTGTTGCTTATTCTGCACTGTCGCTGCTGGCAAACGCTACACAACCTTAGACCGGCTGCATCCTCGTTAGGAGCTAAGGCCTGGTTAGAATAAGCGGGCTGCTCAAGATGTTTCTGGCTGAGTTACTGCTGGCAACTCGAGCGCCTTCCTCCTCATCTTTATTGACTAGATTCATGTCAGACAGTTTGTCTGAAACAGCCTCCGATCAAGCCCATTCACCCTCTTTCATAGCAGCAAGATGGTGTGTGGCCTGTTTATCGAGGGCTGGCAGGTTGGCCCTGACACGGGCAGAGGCTCGCATCACAGCTGCTCCGGCCATCAGCTGTTCGCCCCTTCCCTCCCCCCTGCCCCCCATGAGATAGATTCTGCTCTGTAGGGGGGTTATTACTGAGAATGCTACATTGTATTGCCCCCCAGGACCCTATTAAAACCCTGCAGCAAACTGTCAGGGGAGCCTTCTGGTTTGGGGTGTCAGTTTCCAGCTGAAGTCCGATTTTATCTTTTAGAGCGGCTGAGCATCTGCAAGAACAACTGACGTCAGTCGGAGCGGCAGGTGCGCCGCACCTCTGGACACAGGGACCTCATGGGGAGTCTGTGACGTTTCAGATGGAGAAGCCATTGTCTGTTGTCCCTTCTGCATGGTGGGGCGGGGATGGGGCAGCATTCCAGTGGTTCCTAGGTTCTGTATCAGTCTGTGAGGCCCTGGCCCTTCAGGCTTAAAGGCTCTGCCTCATTGCTAATGGCACTATCATTTTTAACAAGACTTTAGCAACACAAATTGTGTGAAGAGCCTCCTGTTCCCAATGACGTCTCACTTTTATCAACAGCTGACTAGCTCTGTGAGCCTGGATTTGCACTGCATGCAAAGTAACAGCCTTTCAGTTCACCAGCTGATGCTGTGCACTAAATCCAGCCCTCCTATAAGGCCAGGTCTAAACCACGTGAGGAAGTCGA
The DNA here is from genome assembly GCF_052426305.1 of Pelodiscus sinensis. Taxonomy (NCBI): domain Eukaryota; kingdom Metazoa; phylum Chordata; order Testudines; family Trionychidae; genus Pelodiscus; species Pelodiscus sinensis. The sequence continues at coordinate 18,022,178 of NC_143078.1, read as the reverse complement.
CCTGAGATATGCAGCTCCAGCTGTGAGAATAGCAAAGCTGCAGCCAACGTTTCTTGAGTCGAATTTCTGCAACACCCCCCAGCGGGAGGTTGATGGAGCCATTCTCCCATTGACTTCCCTTACTCCTCGCGACCCTCGGCAGTACCGGGGCCGAGGGGGGCACTATCAAACCACAGGGCCCTAAAGCTGGGGGTGCCCTACACGGCTGTATGTTTTGCAGGTTGGTGGGGGCAGCCGTGGCTGAGTCTTGGCTCCTGGCTCTAAAGACTCAGGCCAGGCAGCTTGCATCAGGCACCACAACCCAGCCATGGAGAGTGGGGTCCAGCCCACGCTGCAGCGTCAGTGCTTCTGGGAGCCTGTGTGTGTCCCCCCACAGACTAAGATTTGCTGCTAGGGGTGCAGCCCTGCCTGCTGGGCACAGAGCCCTTTGGGAAATCTGGCCCCAGGTCTGGTACCAAGCACGGGACAGTGACCCTGAGCACTGCTGCCACGGAGACAGCGCCAGCCCTCAGAAGGCAAGGGGGCGTTTCCCGCAGCCCCGAGGAGCGCCGCGCTGCAGCCCGTCAGCCGGCTGGGGGACGTGTGAGCTGCCCAGAACTGCGTCTATTTTAGGTGCTGCTGCTTTGCACCTCGTGGGCACTTTTAGTTTAGAGTGTGAAGGTGACGCAGGCGCCAGCCCCGGCGGGGGCAAGGGCTGCCAGCCTGGAACCTGCTGCCTTTGCTTACTTGTGGATTGGACACTACCAAATTCATGGCTGTGGAAAACATGCTGGACCATGAGAGACACTCTCCCCCTGAAATCTGGCTATTGGCAGGGAAAGGGGGCAGGGCTGTGAGCACCCAGCTGGGGGTCCTACCATTCCCCAGACTTGTGCTCAGCCCCATAGGCTGCTTGCAGCCTAATCAGCACACAGCTGCAGCCCATGTAACCTCCTGAGGGCACAGCCACCTTCCATGGGAGCTCAGACCCACCTCCAAAACCCCGTGTGGTATTGGCCGTGCAGCACAATAGTAGGAGCCATTGCTTTCCTTAAAAGCTAGAAAGAGGAGTTCGTTATCCCCATTTTACAAACAGGGCAACGAGCTAAATGACTTGCCAGAGGTCATTCGAGAAATCTGTAGCAGAGCTTAGAATCGAGACAGAGGGTACATCTACCCTGACTACCTTGTGTCTACACAAGCCGCCCATTATTTCAAAATATTTTTTGAAACAACAGGTGCACTGTTTTGGCATCCTTGTAACCCGCGTTCCACGAGGCTTACGGGATGTCTCGAAATAGCATGTTACTTTGAAGTTTGGTGCTGGGTAGATGCGTCAAATTTCAAAATAGTGTATTTCAAAATAAGATATGCAACTTGCATAGCACAAATTGTATCTTATTTCAAGTTTAGGGTGCTGTGTAGACGCACCCTGAGTCATCTGCGCCCTTTGCATGGGTTTCCACCTCAAGGCCATCCTTCCACAGCTTAGCCTCTCTCTCTGAACCATCTGATCCCGCAGCACATGGTGTTATAAAAAAGAGGTAACTAGGAGGAGCAGTGCAGCGGGCAGGAGAAGAGTGTGAATCAGGGGTGGCCCGTGAGCCTAGGCAGACTAGGCAGTTGCCTAGGGCACTGCCGGCCCGGGCACCCGATGATGAATGCACCACTGACGGGAAATGAGATGTGGTCACAGCATGCAAAAGCAGAGAGACATGGAAAGTCTCAGAGCTGCTAAGCTGTGGGTGGTTACTCACTGATGTGGTTACTGACGGGGTGGGATAAAAAGTCACTGCTTTTATCAAAGCAAGCCACTTCCTTCACTGCCGTGCTGTGCTGGATGCTGGTTTGCCCTCGCCACAGGGGAGAGGTGTGTGGAATTTATCCTAGTCCCAGACACTCTGTTTCAGCCAGGAGTCGGCGCCAGAGGCCTGCGGGACAGGCCGTCCCTTCCCTCCTGTCAGATCGTGGGAGGGTCTGCAGCCTGTTCCCTAAGTCCTGCCTCGGGCTGGAGAAGTCTGATTGCGTCACTGTCCCACTTCAGTGTTCCTTACACCAGAGGCCTCAGCACTCGTGCCCATCCCTGGGTGATGGAGTTTGGCACTTGGCAGAATCAGGCCCCTGCTCTTCTCTAACACGGGCTGCTCCAAACTAGCTGCTTTGGAAAACTCTGCAGAGATTTGTCCTTCATCCCTAAGCAGCCTGCCCCTTGACCATCCACCCCCCAGTGCACTCTCCTTCTTTGGGCCTGGTTCTCTTCTCAGGGAGGGAATCACCTATTGCCTATGGATTGTAAACTCTTCGGGGGAGAGCGTCAGTACAGGGCCTTGCACAATGGCATGATGGTGGTACCCGAGGTCTTCATCTTCCCTGGGGACTCTGTACTCCTTGTGCATACAGGGCAAGAGGCTGGATTTCAATTTCCAGCCCTACTGCAGACTCCAGTGTGATGGTGGGGGCATGCCAGGGGACTGGACAGTCCGTGTACACCACACCCACTGCTCAGGCAAGGTGCTCTAAAGACCACTACAGGTGTGAAAGGCCTGGATTGCCCAGCTCTCCAGCATTTGCGGTGGGATCTGCTCCCATCATCGAGTTGATAAAAGAGTGAAATGTGGGAAGGACGGTGCCCAGACAGATGTGTGTGGCAGATGTTGGAGAGCATGTCAGGTGACAAGGGCACCTCTACTAATGCTGTGTCAAGGTCTGTGAAATTAAGCATGTAACTAAGCCGTTTCCTGTCCTTCTGAAACAACACACACACACACACACACTATAGAGTGCTCCACTCTCTCTCTCTCTCTCTCTAGAGTGCTACAGTGTGAATGTGCCTGGAGAATTATGAAGCTTGCCTGCATACGAGGAGCATTAGTCCAAAAGCTAAAGGCGTTTGAAAAAGCACCTGTCAGCTAGTGGCTTGCAAAAGGAAGGAGAGCATTAGATAGAGAGGGTGTATGTGTGTGGTGTGTGTGTGCAGGGGGGTATGCTAGTCCCACAACTAGCTCCAATTACTAAATTGACTGAGAAACCTGGCAGGGATCCCATTGTTTTGCTTGCCTAGGCCAGAGTCTCAACTCTCTCCTCATTGCCTAGGTGAGGCCAGGCTGATGCTCATGCTTGTGGAAAGCAAAGCAAATCTTCCCATGTAAACCACTATCAGGAACTGCTGTTAGGCAACAGAATATCAATATAAGTGACAGTGAAAACTGGCCCAGCTCATCCCTTTGCCTTTGCATGATGTGAATTTGGCCTGTTCTCAACCCCCATAGCTCTCCCACGTCTGACCAGCATGTTCCTTGGTGGCAATGAGTGGCAGAGTCAAAGGAGAGCAGCATATTGTGAGCAAGGGGGCAGGTCTCTACAGGGAAGTTGCACACAATTAAATCTGTTTTTAAGTCAATTTCGTTACATCAGGGCAATCCCATCATGTGACCACTCAAATCAATTCAGGAAGTACTTGACACTGATTTAGCTTAATTCAGTGCCCACATAGCGGGATTGTGGTAGTTGATTGTAAGCTGAGCGTTTTGGGCGGCTGCCCAGGAGAGATTCCAGTGCCGCCCAGCTGATTAGCAGAGCGCCCCCAGTGCCCGCAGCCAGCAGAATGTGTTTCTGCAGGTGGTGCACATCCGCACGTGCCTCACCGCACACATCAAAATGTATTCTGCACGTGGAATGAAAAATTAGAGGGAACATTGGCATGTGTGATCACATCCCTTAAAGGCACTCTCAGTGGTGCATTCGACTTCCCCTCCACATCCACAGCAGTCCACTGGCTGGAGAAGTCAACTTAAAGGTTATGTCTACACTACAAGCTTCTTGCGCAAAAACCTGTGGAACATTCACACCTTACGCATGTTTTTGTGCAAAACAATATAGTAAATCGACAGGCCAGAGGGCTTTTGCCAGTAGAGTTATTCCTCTCCCCACAAGGAATAACTCCTTTTTGCACTACAGCTCTTGCGCAAAAAGGGAGGTGTGGATGCTCCACAGGGGTTTCTTGCACAAAAAGAGCCTATTAGAAAAAGCACAGGTGCTCTGATGGCCATTCTGTGAATGGCCGTCAGAGCTTTCTTGCACAAGAGCACCCATGCAGTGTGGACGCTCTCTTGCGCAAAAGCACAATGTGCTTCTGCAATGTGCTTTGAGGTGTGGACGCGCTTTTGCGCAAGAAGTTTTTGCAGATCTCTTCCACAAAAAGCTTCTTGCACCAAAACCCTGGGCTGTGTCTAGACTGCACCCCTTTTCCGTAAAAGAGATGCAAATTAGACACAGCGCAATTGCAAATGAAGTGGGGATTTAAATCTTCCCCGCTTCATTTGCATAAACATGGCTGCCGCTTTTTTCCGGCTCGAGGCTTTTCCGGCAAAAAACGCCAGTCTAGACGGGGATCTTTCAGAAAATAAAGCCTTTTCCGGAAGATCCCTTATTCCTGATTTTAAGAGGAATGAGGGACCTTTCGGAAAAGGCTTTATTTTCTGAAAGATCCCCATCTAGACTGGCGCTTTTTGCCGGAAAAGCCCCGAGCTGGAAAAAAGCGGCAGCCATGTTTATGCAAATGAAGCGGGGAAGATTTAAATCCCCACTTCATTTGCAATTGCGCTGTGTCTAATTTGCATCCCTTTTACGGAAAAGGGGTGCAGTCTAGACACAGCCCTGTAGTGTAGACAAAGCCAAAGATCAGTAGGAATGAGATCCAGCAACTTATTTCACACAGGCCACCAAGCAGTCACCAACTAATAAAGGCTTTTGGGGCCAAATCCTCAGCTGATGTAAATCAGCATAGGTGCACGGAAGTCGCTGGAGCTATGCATCAGCAGAGAGTCTGCCCCTTGATTGTGCATCAGCCCCCTTTTCCCCAGCATTGGATGTCAGGCTGTGGCCTCCTGCCTCAGTCTCCCCATCTACAGTCTTTGATGTAGCAGCTGTCTCTCATTATGCGACATGGAACTGATCTCAGCTGCAGCCTTCCAGCACTACTAGAATACTCCCCCCACTCCACGATTTTAAGACCAGAAGATGCCCCTATGATCAGCCTGACTGATCCCATGCCCATCAAGTGTCAATGACACAGCAAAGCCATTCAGAACAAACCTGGGGCATCAAAACTGTCCCCATCAGCTCTCTCCCTGGTTCTGCATTGTCCCAGCAGGTTAGAGGGGGTATCTCTCAGCTCACAGAGCCGCTCTCTCAACCCCCAGGAAGAACTCTGAGCTGTGTCTCCCCAGCTGATGCACGTGAGCATGATGACAGCCAGGAGGCATGAAGAGAACAAGTGTCAGCCAAGGACAGACCTTTCTGAGATTAATCTTGACTCTTTCTAACACAGGGAAACAGGGATCCCATTGAATTACTCTGTGCTGTGAATTCTGGAGGAAGGCAGTGTAGCCAAACAACCATTAACTAGCTTTAGAGTCAGACTGTTTTGGTTTTTTTTACTCCGTGGTTCATTTCTGGATTTTTTAGAGCTGTCATGATTCTGAAAGGAAAAAGCACCCGCTTGGATTCACTGGTGAAATGAAAACACTGTGAAGTCTCTTGAGGCCATCCATGTGAGCAAATCACCAAAGCAAAAGTAAACGGGGAGGGAGGGCAGTGTAACAGAATTATTCTTTGCAAACAGGCCCACAAAAGGGAAACCAGACCTCCTCTTACATCGACTCGTATGGGGTCTGGAGGCGCAGCATGGCACAATGGCTGAGGCATTGGCCTTGGTTCAGGAAACCTGCATTCTCGTCCCACTGTCACCCCAAATGGCCTGTAATGTCAGGCATGTCAGGCTGCGGCCTCCGGCTTCAGTCTCCCCATCTACAGTCTTTGATGTAGCAGCTGTCTCTCATTAGGTGACATGGAACTGATCTCAGCGGCAGCCTTCCAGCACTACTAGAATACTCCCCCCACTCCACAATTTTAAGACCAGAAGATGCCCCTATGATCAGCCTGACTGATCCCGTGTTTAACACCTTCACCAGCAATTCCTGCAGCGAACCCAATGTCTTGCAGCTGAGCAAAAGCATAAGAGATGCCCCATCCAATCCCCGCTGGGAACTAGACCGGCTCAGTGGTTGAGGGAAGGTGCTCCAGAGCCCTTTATTCCTAATGTAAGGCCAACAGACCCAGTTGTCTGCAGGCAGAACTGAACCTGGGACCTCGGGAGCCTCTGGAGCCGGAACTAAAATCCAGCTGGCTCTTCAGAGCAGACTTAGCTCTTCCTTCAGCCCATGCATCCACTGCACAGCCTGAGTCTCCAACTCGCTGAGTGTCTAGCCAAGAAGGAGGTATATTGGGGCCTGGATCCTATGGTGAGGCAGTCGCCCATTTAGGGACATGACCTAAACCCCATACAAGTCAATGCAAAGGTTCCCATTGACTGAAATGGGAGTTGGATGGGGCTCATACGGTAGAGAGGACTTCACTCCCAGTTTTCCAAATCTGGTTCCCTCACGTCATGAAACCCCCACCACCCTGGGCATTCAGAACCCTGCTTTTGTAACCCACACACCTGGTTGAGGTGACCTAACTAGGTGTGTGGGTTACACTCTGAGCAGGGGGTTGGACTTGATGATTCCTGAAGTCTCTGCCAACCCTAGGAATCTGTGATTCAGAGCAGAGTGCTGTGCACTGTCCCTTTAAATCTCTAAAAGGACTCTCGGTAGCAGATGAGACTGGCAGCTATTTGGTGTTCAGTGCAGACTGTGAAACAGACACATGCTGCACAAACACATGCACATCAAGATCAAAGGAGTGGGGAGGCAGGAAAGAGACTTTCCTTGAAGGGGGGAAAGTGGCCGGTGTTATGATAATTATTCATCACAGTCTGCTCTTGCTACGCGCCTCGTTTGGCCTGACTGAAATTTACCTCTGTGCAGAGACCCAGCAGTTCAAGCCCACTTGATCCCTCAAAATAACATTTCAGAGGGGCTGGCACAGCTTGTAGGCCGAGGCAGTCGTATTTGTATTGCATAAATGCGTCAGCAGCCGGGATGCCAGTGTGCTAGGAGCTATACAAATACAGAGCAAAAGAATGGCTCCTGTCCCAAATAACTGACCATGGGCCCGGTGTCTGCCTCCAGAAGAGGCTCAGCGCCACTGTAGCTGCTTTATAAAGAGATGTGTTGCGCGGCAGTGATATTTCTAGTCCTGCATTAACGTATGACTCACACGTTTATTTTCACTGGTAAGTTTGTGGCTATTTTAAGTAGCGTCTAAAGAATCTCAGCAACCACAGAATAATTGGAATGACAGATGCCAATGTTTTTATTTTGCTTTACGTATAAGTTGAAAGATTCATTTTTAATTCCTTTAAAAACCTACCAACTTTCCCATCCTCCCCACCCCGCCCCGCCCGCAAAACACTGTAAATACTTCTAAACATTTTGACCCCAGTCCTATAAACCGATCCACTTGGGCAAACCCCTGCTTCAGCTGAGCCAGATTTGGGTCTGTGTTAATTTACATGAGTATGGACCTAGCCCATTTGCTTCAGACCGGATTTACCAGCATGCATTGGGAGGAAGGAAGGAATTTGGTAGATCTCAAAACCCACTTTTATCTTTTCAATGGACCAATAATCACAAAAGCCAGTGACCCCCAAGATTGTGCAAGGGGTGGGGGAATGTTTTTCCATGGCTTTGCTGGAGGGGCTGACAATGAAATATCATTCCAACAGAGTCGATTCTATTTCCTTCCTCCCAGGTGTGAGCCAGGCCCGGTAGCTCCTCGTCAGCCTTCACTCAGACAAAACTCCCATTGGCTGCAAGTGGATTTTCTCCTCTGGCCATTTGAAACAATATCTTTATGCAGTCTGAGCTGAATCGAGCCTGTGCAGAGGGCTAGCACAAGAATGATGTATAACCAGTTCACAATGGATAGTTAAGCATCTGTGGCAGGGTCAGGCTCAGCTGTGCACCAGGTTCGGGGTGGCAGCAGGGGGCGCAAATTTTGCCTTTGCCCTTGCCTCTGGGCACATAACACCCTCGCTACGCCTCTGGTCAGAGATAAGTGTTTGTTCCTCCGTGAGGCCAGGGACTGGAGTCGATGACCTCCAGAGGTCCCTTCCAGTTTTAGTGTTCTATGGTCTCTCCTTTTACCATGTGCAACACGAAGGCAGAGCCCAATGCATCCTGCAACCCACTGAAATCAATGGAAAGACTCCCGCTGCCTTTGATGAACTCGGGACCATGACAAGGGTGTGTTCAGCACTTCCCAGGATCAGGCCCCCACAAGCCAGTTTCTCCTTTCTCCGAGAGGGAGTTAGGCCAGTAGGTTTACATCGTGGCGGATGATGGAAGGTAAAAATACATTTGCTTGCAAGACCTGTTTATTCTGTCAAAAACAAACCGCAGATGCTGGAATTGTTTCTGAGAGACAGATTACCTCGGATGCCTGCTATTTCAGCTTGACCATCTGCACTGATCTGGGGATGGCCGGCACAATCTCTCATCTCCCTTATTACAGCTGCTTGCTCTGGGCTGTTGTCCGTGGTCCTGACTGATACTCCCTGAGCAGAGCTTATTCCCTGACTGGGTTTAAGAAGTTTAAGATTAATACGCAGAGCTTCAGGGTTCCTCTTTGCCTGGCTTCCCATCATGCCAGCTTGCGAGAAGTCTTTAGCCACGAGCTGCCCTTTGCTGCCATGCGAGGTGAAGACGTAAGCTTGCTCCAGTCAACTGTCTGCTCTATGTAGTCAGCCATCTGCTCCTGCAGAACACAGAGGGGTGTGGTGTGTAGTAGTCAGAGCAGTATGATCTAGGACTCCTGGGTTCCTTTCTGACTCGGGGGAAAATATTTTTTAGTGTTTGGTGGCATCTTGACTCTCAGCCCACTCCTTGGCTCCATTCTTAGCTCTAAAAATGGAGTTGGGGTGGAGAGAGAGAGAGAAAAAGCTAGGATCCCTACGTTCTGTTCCCAGTTTGGGGAGGAAGTGTTGTCTAGTGGTTAGAGTAGCAGATGAGGAATGGAGGTAGGACGACTCACAGTCAGGACTCCTGGGTTCACATAACTCATGCTGTACACACTGCATGGTCTTGGGCAAGTCATATCACCTTGTGCCTCAGTTTCCTTATGTGTACAATGAGAATACCTCCTCACTGAAGGATGGCAAGGGTTAAGAAATGTTTTTGAAGTGCCTTGAGATCCCCATAAGAAAGGAACAGATAACTGCAGTGGGTTGGTAATGTAATGATCTTCCATTATAGCAAAAGCTAAGGGAAGTCTGTCTTCAATTTACAGCTGAGTTTTGTACACATGCACTTATCCCAAATAGGAAATTCCCAGATTCCTTTTCTAGAGGCTTCCCAAAAGTGGATGAAATGTTAAAAAATTAATTTCTTCTGGGCGGACGTTGAATTTCTGAATGTAACTTATTGATACAGCATAAATACAGATATAGCAAAGTTTCAATAATGTCTGGTTGAAACTAAAATCAGTGCAGGGTGACAGACCACATTACTATGTGCATTAGTCGGTGAGCATCTTCAAGCATGTAATTAACATTCCTGAACCTCTAAACTTCTCATCCCTTTCCTTCATCGATGTGCTGCAAAGATGGGCAGGCATTGATCCAGAAGCGAGGATGGAGAAATGTGCAAGGAGAGCTCTTCCTTGCCCTTCACCTGTTAGGCAGAGAGGAAAAACATGTGGAGGCATCCCGCTAGCTCCAAACAGTGCTTTCTGGGGCTAGGAAAAAGTCCATAAAAAAGTACATAAGAACGGCCATACTGGGTCAGACCAAAGGTCCATCCAGCCCAGTGGCCAATGCCAGGTGCCCCGGAAGAAATTAACATTATTATGTTAGCATTAGGTAAGCATTAACTGATCCATCCTTTGTCACCCATTCCCAGCTTCTAACAAACAGAGGCTAGGGACACCATTTCTGCCCATAGTGGCTAATAGTCATTGATGGACCTGTCCTCTGTGAATTTATCTAGCTCTTTCTTGAATCCCATTATAGTCTTGGGACCATCCTGTGGCAAGGAGTTCCACAGGTTGACTGTGTGTTGTGTGAAGAAATACTTCTTTGTGTTTGTTTTAAACCCACTACCTATTAATTTCATGTGGTGACCCCTAGTTCTTGTGTTATTCTTCATTCACATTTTTCACACCAGTCATGAATTTTATAGACCGCCATCATATCCCCCCTTAATTGTCTCTCTTCCAAGCTGAAAGTTACAGTCTTTTTAACCTCTCAACATGTGGCACTCGTTCCAAACACCTAATAATTTTTGTTGCCCTTTCTGAACTTTTTCCAATGCAAAGATATCTTTTTGAGATGAGGTGACATCTGTACACAGTATTCAAGATGTGGGCATATCATGGATTTATATAGAGGCAATAAGATATTCTCTGTCTTATTCTCTATGGGTATGTCTACACTACAAAGTTAATTCGAACTAACAGACATTAGTTCGACTTAACTTTGATAGGCGCTACACATACAAACCGCTAGTTCGAACTTAATTGCAACTAGCAGAGCGCTTAATTCGAACTAGGTAAACCTCATTCTCCGAGGACTAATGCCTAGTTCGAATTAAGTAGTTCGAATTAAGGGCTGTGTAGCCACTTAATTCGAACTAGTGGGAGGCTAGCCCTTCCCAGCTTTCCCTGGTGGCCACTCTGGGCACCACCAGGGAAACTCTTCGGCCCCCCTCCCGGCCCCAGAGCCCTTAAAGGGGCACGGGCTGGCTATAGTGCCCGTGCCAGGTACAAGCCTGCCAGCACCCAGCCAGCAGACCCTGCACCTGGCACAGCACGAACCAGTCACCCGCTGCCACCCAGCCCTCTGCCTCTTCCCGGGACCAGGCTGGTGGCTCCCGGGAGCCTGCCCAGATCTGCAAGAGGCGGGCACCCACCTGGTCTAGTGCAGACACCGTGGACCTCATCCACAACCTCCGCACTAGGCACAGGAAAGTGGCCGTCTAGGGCAGGAAAGCTGCCAGCCTGGCCACCAAGGAGCAGGTGTGCATGAAAATCAAGGTGGTCCAGTGAGACCCCCGGCCCTGAGCCCTGAGCTTAGAATGGCCGTACTGGGTCAGTCCAAAGGTCCATCTAGCCCAGTAGCCTCTCTGCCGACAGCGGCCAACACTAGGGACCCTGGAGGGGATGGACTGAAGACAATGACCAAGCCATTTGTCTCGTGCCATCCATCTCCAGCCTTCCACAAACAGAGGCCAGGGACACCATTTCTACCCCCTGGCTAATATTACTCCATGGACCCAACCTCCATCATTTTATCTCACTTCTCTTTAAACTCTGTTATAGTTCTAGCCTTCACAACCTCCTGCAGCAAGGAGTTCCACAGGTTGACTATTTGCTTTGTGAAGAAGAACTTTCTGTTATTAGTTTGAAGCCTGCTACCCATTCATTTCATTTGGTGTCCTCTAGTCCTTCTATTATGGGAACTAATGAAGAACTTTTCTTTATGCACCCTCTTCACACCACTCGTGCTTTTATAGACCTCTATCATATCCCCCCTCAGTCTCCTTTTTTCTAAACTGAAAAGTCCCAGTCTCTTTAGCCTCTCTTCATATGGGACCTGTTCCAAACCCCTGATCATTTTAGTTGCCCTCCCGTCTCCCACCTCTTTTTCCCAGTCTCCCCCAGTTTTGTACAATAAAGAGAGATTCTATTTTTGAACACACGTGTCCTTTATTTTGTACATCAGGAAGGGGGGCTAGGGAAGGGTAAGTGGAAGGAGGTGAGGGAGGAATGGGGCACAAGCCCCCGATGGGGAGGACTGGGCTGGCTCTGCGGGCTTCTCAGGGTGGAAGTTCTCCTGCAGCCCCCCCGACTACCCTCTCCCCCCGGATGGCAGCCTGTGGCAAGTGCAGCCGGTCTGATGGCCGAGTGCTGTGATGTTCCACGTGTGGGCACTCAGGGCACTCCAAGCCAGGACTGCTTTGCAAGCGGGGAACCCTAAGAACTGTCTGTCCAGGGTGGGGGTCGGGTCCCTTTAAGCACAGCCCTCGGCTAGCCTGAGACAGCAGCTCCACGCTCTAAGTCCTCATCTGATGCCCTGCCGGCACTGCTTCCAGGCATCCTTAACCTCTGTTCAGGGTCCACTCTGTGTGGACATGCTAGTTCGAATTAGCAAAACGCTAATTTGAACTAGTTTATAAGTCTAGCTGCGCTAATTCGAATTAGCTTAATTCGAATTAACTAATTCGAATTAAGTTAGTTCGAATTAGCGCTGTCGTGTAGACATACCCTATCCCTTTCTTAATGACTGTATCCTTTTATCTCCCCTAACAATTCAGATATGGAAGGTTTGTTAAGTCCATATCTGAATAATATTTGTTATGATATCATCTCTCCTTTCCTAGCTTCTTGCTTTCTGCCTGTCTGAAGCTGGAATAAGTTGCGTATTGAGGACAGAAATGGGTCCAGTTTTTTAATTCCACCGTGGTCTGGAAAAGAGGGGACCAGCAGGGATGATGCCATGGCAGCCTGAACACATACCTGTTCCTGTACGTGTACGTATACGTGTACGTGTACGTGTCCTTGCTGGTATTCTTTGAAGTGCATGGATGCCAGTTCTCTTAGTAACTTCTGAAAGACATTTCTATGCAATAGAGAATCAAAGCGTCCTTGAGAATTTTCCATCTGAAAGTCTGTTTCAGGGTCAAAAAAGCTGCACATTGTTTTCACAGTTATTTTCTGCCCTCTTGTGAAGATCTATAGCAATCCACATCTCTGAAATCCTTTCCTGCTTGTTTAAGCCAGGAGCTCGTCTATAGCTGAGTCTTTCATAGACTCAGTGAGTCAGTTTGGAAGGAGCTGAATGAAAAATGTCTCCTGAAACATTCTAACGTGTTTACACAGGCAAAAAAACCTTCAGCCTCGATCCATCAATCAAATGCACTGGCTTTGTGTTCCTGGGTATTTCTAGTGAAACAAGTAGAGTGCCCCTGTTCAGACAAGACTCTATGCAGGGTCAATACCAGGATGTCTACAGCAGTCCCCGAAATCCATCTTTTAGTGCCTTAAGACAGGAGGAGGACTTCATCTGCCCTGTTCTGTACACGCCCCTGAAGTTCTGGCATTGACCACTGTCAGAGATAGGACACGAGGCTGGATGGACCATTGTCTGCTCCAGTGTGGCTGTTCCTATGAAATGAGGGACTTGATTTTCCAGAGGCCGAGCACTGCAGCTTTCAGTTCATTGAAAACATGACGTGTTATCTGTCTTAAGAATTCTTATCTCCTGGGCTACATCTACACTGTAGCCTTCTTGTGGAAAAGCTTATGCATATGAAGCTCAGCATGGAATATCGCTGCACTTCATTTGCATAATTAATGAGCAGCTGTTTTTGCACAAGAGACTTCTGCACAAAAAAGAGCAGTGTAGACAGCTCCTTTTTGTGCAAAAAAACCCCTATTGCACAAGAGCCATTGTTTCTGAAAAAATGAGGACTTATTTTGTTCTTATTGGAACTCTGTTATGGTTTGGGCCTTTTCACCATCTCCTGGTAAAGAATTCCACAGGTTAACTATGCTGCCTATAAATTTAACTGGGTCCGCTTCTTGTGTTATGTTGAGGGATTAAATAACATTTTCTTATTCTATTTTTCTACACCATTTATGAATTTCTAGACTTCTAACATATCCCTCCATCTTTTAGTCATTTCTTTTCCAATCTAAAAAGTCCCAGTCTTGTTAATCTCTCCTCCTATGGAAGCTGTTCCTTACCCCATATCATTTCTGTTGCCCTTTCTGTACCTTTTCTAAGTAAAAAAAAAATGTTTTTAGATGGGGTGACCAGAGCTGTATGCAGTATTCACGATGTGGGCATACAATGATTTTATGTAGAGGCAATATGGTATTTTCTGTGTTATTATCTATTCCTTTCCTAATGATTCCCAATATTCTGTTAGCTTTTTAGTTTTTAGACTGCCATTGCACTCTGCGCAGATGTTTTCAGGAAACTATCCACAATGATTCCAAGATCTTTCTCTTGAGTGATAACAGCTAATTTAGATTGCATCATTTTTGTATGTATAGTTGGGAGTATATTTTTTCATGTGCAATACTTTGCCCTCATCAACACTGAATTCCACCTGCCTTTGTACTGGCCAATCACCCAGGTTGGTGAGATCCCTTGGTAACTCTTGGCAGTCAGCTTTGGACTTAATTATTTTGAGTAATTTTGTAGTATCTGCAAATTTTGCCACCTCCCTGTTTACCACTTTTTCAAAAACGTTATAAGTTTAACAGCAGGGGTTAGTCTGAATGCAAATCCCAGAGCACAACACTCACTGCTACTCTCTGTCTTTGAAGTGGTATGCCCCACCATGTTTTAATGATGCTCTACCCCAGGCAGCCTCGTGTTTTTAGCCACCCGCCACCCACCTCCCTCACACCCCGGCATTTGAGCGCTCCTCTGAAGCCAGGCCCTGCAGTGGGAATCCAGGGTTTCACACTTTAGGTACACTGACATATGTCCCGTATTTTCCATGACTGTCCCAAATTTAAATGCTCTGTTCCAGTGCCCCATCAAATAGTGAAATGTCCCAGAAAGCCCCACCAGACATTTTCAGGAAGCATGGCTCTTGTGCAAGAGGGGGTTTTTGCGTAAAAAGGAACCATCTACACAGCTCCCTTTTGCACAAAAGCCTCTTGCCCAAAAGCAGCTGCTAATTAATTATTCTAATGGTAACTCTTGGCAGTCAGCTTTGGACTTAATTATTTTGAGTAATTTTGTAGTATCTGCAAATTTTGCCACCTCCCTGTTTACCACTTTTTCAAAAACGTTATAAGTTTAACAGCAGGGGTTAGTCTGAATGCAAATCCCAGAGCACAACATGGCAGGACCAAATATTGGTCTAGATCCCTCATGGCAGGACCAAATATTGTCTAGATCATCCCTGATAGACATTTATCTAACCTGCTCTTAAATATCTCCAGAGATGGGGATTCCACAACCTCCCTGGCAATTTATTCCAGTGTTTAACCACCCTGACAGGAACCTTTTCCTACTGTCCAACCTAAACCTCCCTTGCTGCAGTTTAGCCCATTGCTTCTTGTTCTATCCTCAGAGGCCAAGATGAACAAGTTTTTTCCTCCTCCTTATGACACCCTTTTAGATACCTGAAAACTGCTCTCATGTCCCCCCTCGATCTTCTCTTTTCTAAACTAAACTCCTTCCTAGACCGTCGCTTCCCATTCTGTATGGCTGGGTCTACACTGGCCACTTATTCCGGAAAATCAGCCGCTTTTCCGGAATAACTTGCCAGTTGTCTACACTGGCCCCTTGAATTTCCGGAAAAGCACTGACGATCTACTCTAAAATCATCAGTGCTTTTCCGGAAAAACTATGCTGCTTCCATTCAGGCAAAAGTCCTTTTCCGGAAAACTGTTCCGGAAAAGGGCCAGTGTAGACAGCACAGATTTCTTTTCCGCAAAAAAGCCCCGATCGCAAAAATGCTGATCGGGGCTTTTTTGCGGGAAAGCGCGTCTACATTGGCAAGGACGCTTTTCCGGAAAAAGTGCTTTTACAGAAAAGCATCCTGCCAATGTAGACGCGCTTTTTCCGGAAATACTTATAACAGAAAATTGTTCCGTTTTAAGCATTTCCGGAAAAGGGTGCCAGTGTAGAAGTAGCCTATGTGTGAAACTGATTGTTCCTTCCTAAGTGGAGCATTTTGCATTTGTCTTCATTAAACTTCATCCTGTTTACCTCAGACCATTTCTCCAATTTCTCCAGATCATTTTGAATTATGACCCTATCCTCCAGAGCAGTCGCAACCTCTCCCAGCTTGGTATCATCTGCAAACTTAATAAGCGTACTTTTAATGCCAATATCTAAATCGTTAATGAAGATATTGAAGAGAGCCAGTCCCAAAACAGACCCCTGCGGAACCCCAGTTATTATACCTTTCCAGCAGGATTGTTAACCATAACTCTCCAAGTACGGTTTTCCAGCCAGTTATGCACCCACCTGATAGTAGCCCCATCTAAGTTGTATTTGCCTAGTTTATTGATAAGAATATCATGCAAGACCGTATCAAACGCCTTACTAAAGTCTAGGTATACCACATCCACCGCTTCTTCCTTATCCACAAGACTCATTATCCTATCAAAGAAAGCTATCAGATTGGCTTGACATGATTTGTTCTTTACAAATCCATGCTGGCTGTTCCCTATCACCTTGCCACCTTCCAAGTGTTTACAGATGATTCCTTAATTACTTGCTCTTTTATCTTACCTGGCACAGTTAAACTAACTGGTCTGTAGTTTCCTGGGTTGTTCTTATTTCCCTTTTTATAAATGGGCACTAGATTTGCCCTTTTCCCGTCTTCTGGAATCTCTCCTGTCTCCCATGATTTTCCAAAGATGATAGCTAGAGGCTCAGATACCTCCTCTCTCAGCTTCTTGAGTATTCTAGGATGCATTTCATCAGGCCCTGGTGACTTGCAGGCCATCTAGGTGATTTTTAACTTGTTCTTTTTTTATTTTATCTTCTAAACCTACCTCCTTCCCACTAGCATTCACTATGTCAGGCATTCCTTCATCAGACTTCTTGGTGAAGGCTGAAATAAAGAAGTCATTTAGTATCTCTGCCATTCCCAAGTTTCCTGTTACTGTTTCTCCCTCCTCGCTGAGCAGTGGGCCTACCCTCTCCTTGGTCTTCCTTTTGCTTCTATGTATTTATAAAAAGCATAGGCATATGCAGCACATTTCCTTAGGGTGTGCACCCAAAGAAGTTTTTTTAAACGTACTCTGACCCCCATTAGCCACACCCCTCGAGGTAACTCTGGGGGCAAGATGGACACATGACCAGAAGCCCCCTTTTCCTGTGGAAAGAGGCATATAGGGGTGACCAAAAGATCATGTTTGCTTTTCCGCTAAAAAAAAGCAGAAGAACAAACACATCCCTGGATGCAGAAGAGTTTTTCTGGGATGTCTCCAGAATCCTGAAAAACTCCTGCAGTCTAGCCATACCCTGGCGGCTCATTAGATATGCAAATGAAGCTCAGTGATATTCCACACAGCCTCATTTGCATATTTCTGGCACAAGATCGTGCCAGTGCAGACTTAGCCTGGGGGGGGGCTGCCACCCCCAGGACCCCCCATGGCTACAGGGCCTCAGCCAGGTGGGCAGGCCCTCCTCCCCCACAGCCTCTGCCCTGGCAACCCACGGCCCCGCCTTTCTCTAAACAGGCAGGGGCGGGGCTCGGCCAAGAGGGCGGGCCCAGCGCCCATTGCTCTGCACGCATGCGCAGACCAAGCGCGGCTGGGGGCGGGGCTACTAGCCGCCTTTGTTTTCGGAGCCGTCGTAGAGAGAGCGACAGGAAGACGCAGGGTGACCTTTGACCTCGCGCCTTTTGACCCGCCCGTGCGCCCCCGTAGGCCAATCGTCACCCGCCTCAGAGCGCGGGCCGCAGCGGCAAGTGAGTGTGGGGACCGGGCCCCTTCCCTCCTTGAGCCCCCTGGGCGCCCGCTGCCCCGCCCAGGGATGGCCCGGGGACCCCGTGACTGCCCCCATCATGAGGCTGGGCTGCGCCTGCGCGCGCCGGGCGGCCTCCCGCGCTGTGTGCGCAGGCGCGAGCTCGCAGTCGCGGCTGCCCTGCTGCGGGGAAAGGCCCTCTTGCGGCGCGGCGGGGCGCTTCAGCGCGGGAGGTGCGTGGGGGCTTGTGGGTATCAACGTCATGCCTCGATTCACGGTGACACCAGACTCCTCCCTGCTCCCTTTCTCCTCTCGCGCGTTCCCGCTCTGGCCCCTGGAGAGCTGACATTGGATGGGATGTGGGTCCCTCTTTCCTCAGGTCTGTAGCGTGTCTGCACTGGCATGAATGTCCGGAAATGCTTAAAGCAGAATAGTTTTCGCTATAAGTATTTCCGGAAAAGGAGCGTCTACATTGGCAGGCTGCTTTTCCGCAAAAGCCCTTTTTCCGGAAAAGCGTCTGTGGCCAATGTAGATGCACTTTTCCGGAAAAGAGCCCCGAGTGTCATTTTCGCGATCGGGGCTTTTTTCCGGAAAAAACTACTGGGCTGTCTACACTGGCCCTTTTCCGGAACAGTGTTCCAGAATAAGGACTTATGCCCGAGCGGGAGCAGAATAGTTTTTCCGGAATAGCGGATGATTTTGTACAGTAGAGCGTCGTTGCTTTTCCAGAAATTCAAGGGCCAGTGTAGACAGCTCACAGCTTATTCCGGAAAAGCAGCTGATTTTCCGGAATAAGTGGCCCAGTGTAGACACAGCCCATGAGTGAAGTAGCTTAACCCTTACGATTTTTGTGATTTCTAAAAAAGGGTTTTCTTTCCATCATTATGAGTTTAGCTGTCACTATTCCCATATGTGGACTGGTGATACAGTCGAAGCTATTTTTTTAACCAAGGCTATGTCAACAAGTTCCTGTGGTGTAGCTGCAGTTTTACCAATATAGCAAAACCTGTTCAGTACTACAGAGTGATACCAGTACTGTCACATTAATCAGAGGTATTATACCTGATTGACATAGTTCTGCCAGCAGAAGCTTTTACCAGCATAGCTTGGTTTACAATATCCATTCAAAGTGCAGCTTTGTCAGAATGGCCATTGCCACACTAGGAGCACTTGGCCAGTATAGCAGATGAGCATTCCATGCTGGTAAATCACTTCAGGTGCATCCTGGGAATAAGGGATCTTCCAGAAAAGGGTTTATTTTCTGCAAGATCCCGTCTAGACTGGCGCTTTTCTCCGGCAAAACCCCGAGCCGGAAAAAAGCGGCAGCCATGTTCATGCAAATGCCGTGGGGGATATTTAAATCCCCCGCGGCATTTGCAATTCCGACTGGTCTCATTAGCATCCCTTTTCCGGAAAAGGGTGCCAATGCAGACACAGCCTACTTGTACAGGTACAGCATATGTTGCTTTCTGAACCACCATGTGGCCTGGTGTATACTCATTAGTCAGATGAACCAAGTTGGTCAGGGTATGAAAAATCCCCCGAGTGACATAGTTAATCCCACCTAAATCTCTGTGTACCTAGTGTCAACCTAATTACCACCGCTCAAGGAGGCAGATTTCATAGAATCATAAACACTAGAACTGGAAGGGATCTCGAGAGGTCATTGAGTCCAGTCCTCTGCCTTCACAGCAGGACCCAGTACGGTCTAGATCAGTGCTACTCAACTTTGGAAGTCCCAGGGGGGCCCACAATGATACTCTCAGCACATGCTGAGGGCCACAACTTAAATGTGGTTGCATATACATGCAAATATGTATGCAAATATATGAAAAAATAGCTTCTTTCACGCTGACAGGAATGAATACAAAGATTAAGGCATGACTACACAACACACAGGCCCCATTTAAGTCAGTTCTGCTGATATTAATAAAATGCAATATTTACCTGATTTTTACCCATATGACAGCACTTTTAATGAGCAATAATAGTCCAGGAATTTAACTACAAAAATGCATATCAACAGAAGACTATTATATTTACTGCTTTTTTCCTTTTGGCTCCCACTCACGGGCCATGTAAATACAAACTCCATCTTGGGCCGCAAACAAATGGGCCATGGGCTAGGGATGTTAAAGACTAGTCAACTCTCCAATAAGCAAATGCTTATCAGATAGTCAGTCGACTAGTCAATTCTCTCTCCCTCCCTCTTGCTGCCTTTATCAGATAAAGGCAGCAAAGGGGGGGGGGGAAGTGGTACTTGAAAGTGGCAGCACCACATAGCTGAGCCCGGGCTTAGCAGTGCAGCATGGCGCACAGGGTCAGCTGGGTTCTCCAGCTGATCCCGAGTTCCAGGGAAATGTTTCACTGGAACCCAGGATCAGCTGGGCAGTCCCCAGTTAACTCTGGCTCCAGCGTGGAGTCCGGGGTCATAGCTGGCACCCGCGTGCAGCCGAGTCAAAAGGACTTCCTGCTGGCCCTGGGCTGCATCCAGAAGTGCCTATCAAGTAGTCAATGGAAATACCGTCAACTACTCGACGAGTCAATTAACTGCTAGTTAGCATCCTAACTGCAGACCGTGTGTTGAGTAGCCCTGGTCTAGATCAACCCTGATATATGTCTGTCTAACTTACTCTTAAATATCGCCAGAGATGGAGATTCCACTACCTCCCTGGGCAACTTAATCCAATGTTTAACCACCCTGACAGGCAGGAACCTTTTCCTAGTGTCCAACCTAAACCTCCCTGGCTGCAGTTTAAGCCCATTGCTTCTTGTCCAGTCCTCAGAGGTCGAGGAAAACAATTTTTCTGCCTCCTCTTTGTGACACCCTTTTAGATACCTGAAAATCGCTATTATGTCCCCCCTCAGTCTCTCCTTTCCAAACTAAACAAGCCCAGTTCTTTCAGTTTTCCTTCATGGGCCATGTTCTCTAGATCTTTAATCATTCTTGTTGCTTTCCTCTGGACCTTCTCCAATTTCTCCACATTTTTCTTGAAATGCGGTGCCCAGAACTGGACACAATACTCCAATTGAGGCCTAACCAGCGCAGAGTAGAGCAGAAGAATGACTTCCTGTGGCTTGCTCACAGCACTCCTGTTAATGCTTCCCAGAAGGATGTTTGCTTTTTTTGCAACAGTGTCACACTGTTGGCTCCTATTTAGCTTGTGGTCCACTCTGACCCCTAGATGCCTTTCTGCAGTACTCCTGCCTAGACAGTCACTTACCATGCTGTATGTGAAACTGATTGTTCCTTTCTGAGTGGAGTATTTTGCATTTGTCCTTATTAAACTTCATCGTATTTAGTTCAGACCATTTCTCCAGTTTATCCAGATCATTTTGAATTACGACCTTATCCTCCAGAGCAGTTGCAACCCCTCCCAGCTTGGGATCATCTACAAACTTAATAATCATCCTCTCTATGCCAATATCTAAATTGTTGATGAAGATACTGAACAGAAACAGTCCCAAAACAGACCCCTGTGGAATCCCACTTGTTATACCCTTCCAGCAGGATTATGAACCGTTAATAACTACTCTCTGGGAACGGTTATCCAGCCAGTTATGCACCTACCTTATAGTAGCCCCATCTAAATTGTATTTGTCTAGTTAATTGATAAGAAGATCATGCTAGACCATATCAAATGCCTTACTAAAGTCAAGGTATACCACGTCCACCTCTTCTCCCTTATCCACCGGACTCGTTATCAGATTGGTTTGACATGATTTGTTCTCTACAAATCCATGCTGGCTGTTACCTATCACCCTATTATCCAGGTGTTTGCAAATGAATTCCTTAATTACTTGCTCCATTATCTTTCCTGGGACAAAAGTTAAACTGACTGGTCTGTAGTTTCCTGGGTTGTTCTTATTTCCCTTTTTATAAATGGGCTCCATCTTCCATGATTTTTCAAAGATGACAGCTAAAGGCTCAGATATCTCCTCTACTACCCACTTGAATATTCTAGGCCCTGGTGATTTGCCAACATCTAACTTTTCTAAGTAATTTTTATTTTATTTTATCTTATCTTATCTTCTAAACCTACCCCCTTCCCACTAGCATTCACTATGTTAGGCATTCCTTCATCATCAGACTTCTTGGTGAAGACCGAAACAAAGAAGTCATTAAGCACCTCTACCATTTCCAAGTTTCCTGTTATTGATTCTCCCTCCGCACTGAGCAATGGGCCTACCCTGTTCTTGGTCTTCCTCTTTCTTCTAATATATTTATATAAAGTCTTATTGTTTCCCTTTATGTGTGTAGCTAGATTGAGCTCGTTCTGTGCCTTTGCCTTTTTAATGTTGCCCCTGCATACCTGTATTTATCTACACCGAATCTACTTTGAAGTGCTGCAGTAGCGCAGCAGGCTCAGATGTGCCATTGTAATGTGTTGTGTTAGACCAGCCCTAAGCTTTCTTCTCTACTATATATTTGCAAGAGTTTGTGTCCATCCGTCTGTTTGTTCAAGAACTTCTAAACGATAAGAGCTAGGACCACCAAATTTGGTATGCAGCATCCTCTTCCCACAACTTGAAGCAAGGTCAGGATTTGGTTGTGCCAAAACAATTGGCTGTGCCTGGAATGTGATTGTTTCTCATCAGGGGGGAGTGTGATAGCAGGGACAGTTATACCCCTGAATGACCAGGAGGGCAGCAAGCACCCCAGCCCCAGGGAACAACCACTGGCTAAGCAATGCAGTCCCCTACTGACCTGGCCCAGCTGCCTCCACTCCCTCCCCTGAATCCCCCACACACCTCCCAAACCCCTGCCCTGAAGGACCCAAGCAGCATCTCTTAAATCTTCTAGTACTTAATATTAGAATAAAGCTGCTTGCCTAACTGCATTGTCACTAGAAGATCTTGCTAGTATTATTATGCTGGGAAAACCTTTGGGCTATGATTACACTGCAGGCTTCTTGCGCGAGAACGGTAGTTCTTGTGCAAAAACTTGCGGAGCGTCTACACTGCACGCGTGTTCTTGCGCACATACATTTACAGTAAAGCATCAAAACGGAGGGCTTCTTGCTCAAGAGTTATTCCTCTCCCCACGAGGAATAAACCGTCTTGCGCAAGAAGGCAGTGTGAACGGGCAACAGGGGTTTCTTGCACAAGAAACCCCTATGGCTAAAACGGCCATCAGAGCTTTCTTGCGCAAGAGCGTCCACTCTGCCATGGATGCTCTTGAGCAAAAGCATATGGCACTGTGGACGCACTCTTGTGCAAAACAGTTCTTTTGCAAGAAGCCTGCAGTGTAGACATAGCCTCGTAGTGTAAAGACAGCATAAAAGCTTGCCTGCTAAAGTTTGTGAGCCTGAAGAAGGTATCTGTAGCTAATGGCCTTTCCAACAGTTTCCTCCCTCTGGATCTGTAGTTCTGTATTAGCCACTAAATCAGGAGTGGGCAATAATTTTTGAAAGAGAGCCACTTCACAAATTTCAGAAGTGTCTGCAGGCTGACCCGGAAGGGGCGGGCATGTGCTGTGAAAAGATGTCAATATGTTTTTTATGCAACAAAGTACCATAATAAAATATAACAATAATTAACTGCATACAGCATTATCCAAAGATTATCATAGAAGGCAGCATTTGTAAAATTTGTAATAACACTAAGATTTTGAGAACACTTGTAACATTTGTAATAACTACAACGCTAACATTAAACATAGGGTACTGAAAATTAATACTTACTCCTGTCATGAGTGTAGGAGACTAAACTAAATGACTTAGAGGCCCCTTCCAGACCTATGACTCCATGAAATAGTATCAAAGTCCCTCTTGTTAGTCTTTAAAGTGCTACATAGTCCTGTATTTTGTTTCAGCTACACCAGACTAACACAGCTACATCTCTATCACTATCAAAGTCCCTGTTTTTCCTCCCACACTAAGTATATTCAGTTAGGTTTTATGGGTTACAAATGATTCCCCACACTTGACTATAATAATGGCATCTAGATATTTTTATCACAACCAGTTATAAAAAAAATCGTTAGTTATTGGGCAATTCAAAGGGATCCTGTGTCTCCCACAACACACTAGAGATGTGGGGAGCTGTGAACCCTTTCAGCTGTTTCTGTTAAAAGGGCTCTTGTGTTCTCCAGGTTGCTAGGCAAGCCTTGCCTGATAGGCACTGGGAAGGGGCCAGCCCTTTAAATAGAAAGGCTATGTCTACAATGGCATGATCTTGCGCAAATACTCTTTAATGCGAGAGTTCTTGCATTAAAGTATTTGCGTAAGAAAGCATCTATACTGGCATGTGCCTTTGTGCAAGAGATGTGCACCAGTGTAGACACTTTCTTGCGCAAGAAATTAACATTGCCTGTCTACACTGGCCTCTTGCTCAAGAACACTTGCGCAGGAGGGCTTATTCATGAGTGGGAGCATCATAGTTCTTGTGCAAGAAGCACTGATTTCACACATTAGAACATCAGTGTTTTTGCACAAGAACTCCCCCCAGTGTAGACAGGCAGCATGTTTTTGTGCAAAAGTGGCCGCTTTGGCACAAGATCGCGCCAATGTAGACACAGCCAAAGACTTAAAAGGGCTTGCAGTGCTCCCAGCATCTAATGCAGTTGCTAGGGAGACAGACTCAAGCCCTTTTAAGTGCTTCTATTTAAAAGGCTTATTGCCCTCCCTGCACCTGGCAGGCAATGCTTGCCTAGCAGTCCTGGGGAACAGGAAAGCCCTTTAAATAGACACAGCTGGCATCTCCTGCAACATGCTAGAGGAGCTGAGAGCTGCCAGCCCTCTCAGCTGTTTCTATTTAAAGGGCTCTCCTGTACCCCACAGCTACTAGGCAACCCGGTGCCTGACAGGTGGGGGAAGGGGCCAGCCCTTGAAATAGAAACAGCTGAAAGGGCTCACAGCTCCCCTTGCCTCTGCCAGCCCTTTCCACTGTTTCTGTTTAAAGGGCTTGAGCCTTCCCGGTTGCTGCAAGGCAAAGCATTGGCTAGCAGCCCCAGGGAAAAGGAGAGCACTTGAAATAGAAACAGCAATAAGGGCTTGCAGCTCCCCTGTCTCTAGCACATAGCAGGGGACTGTGATCCCTTTCAGCTGTTTCTGGTTAAAGAGCTGGCCCTTCCTCCAGCAAGGGGAGGAACAGGAGAGCCCTTTAAATAGAAACAGTTGAGAAGGCTCCGGCTCCCACATCCCTAGCAGGTTGCTAGGGAGCCAGAGAAGCCAGCCCATTCAACTGTTTTCATTTAAGGGGCTTGGGCCTTCCCCTCCCCTGCAACCCAAGGCTGGGGAAGACGGCAGCCCTTTAAATAGAAGCAGTTAGAAGGGCTCTCGCCTCTCTCCCGCTTTGAGGCAATGAGCTAGGGGGCAGAGCCTGAAACGCCCTTGTGTGCTGGATCAAAGCCCTAGGCAGGCCGGATCTGGCCCTCTGAAAGGCTTTTGCCCACCCCTGCACTAAATGAGATTGTATGCTGGTCTGTGCACCATATTGTCTTGTTAGGTCTTTAAGACATTAACGTGAATTCTTTCTGGGGGTGTCTCAGAATGCGTCATGTGGCTGCTTACCTGCTTGCAGTCCTGGGTGGCAACAGTAGCCCTACAGCCAGGAACATCAAGAAGATCCTTGACAGCGTTGGTATTGATGCAGATGATGAACGTGTCAACAAGGTTGGTTTCTTTGCATTAGTCTGTCTCTTGCCTTCTGAAGTAGTTCCAGGAGCACTCTGCGGCTCCAGGGCTATACAAAATAGGACAGCCTTGTGGTTTAATTGTGTAAACGGGCTTGACACACTGCTTTCTTGTTTGCTTTGGGGCACCTAAGAGTTCTTACAACTTGCCAGTTGGAAGTGCGTTGGTATTTAATACAAACTGTGGCACTTGAGTGCAAAGTGCTGCCATGGCAGGGGGCAAAGCTCAGGCCCTGATCTTCCCAGACTGTTGGATGTGGACAGTCCTGTGAAGATGGTCTGGGTTATTGGAGGCATTTTGGCTTAGAGATCACTCTTGTGTCCGGACAGCAGCAGGAGAGAGAGAAACACCCTGCAATGTGGCATTTCGAGACTTGGGGGCTGGGAGGAAAGCCAGAAAAATCTGATAACTGTTTCTTCTCACTGTACTTGTCGCTCTATACAATCTCTGTCAGTAACAGAGGACATAAATCTGTCTGCAAATGTTGGGATTTAGGGGTTTCACCTTTTGTCTGCTCTAAAAGCTTTAATATTGATTGTCAGCTGCTTGGTTGTTCTGTTGCTATCTACTCTGACTGGGAAGAGGAGTAAGGAGAGGATGTGGGGGGAGAGAGGGTTCTACAAATATAAGTGTCTGCCTGTAGATAAAGATCAGCATGTGATGTAACTTTTCTTAGCTGTGCAAGATGGGTATTGCGACTGGAAAACAACCCACGTCAGAGCAAGTTGGCAGCAAATTTGTGTTGCGGCCCTTAACCACTTTGAAGCAAGGGACACTAACTCCTGGCAAGTTCTAGAAGCCTGCAGTTGTTATGAACAATTTGCCTGTCCCATGTGTAACTCTGTGTGTGGTTCTCACATTGGTCTGACCTTGCTTATACATATTCCCTTGTAGTATTTGCTGAGTCCTTCTACATCGCCATCAGTGAGAGACTCTGTCCATGTTCGTTTACTTGTAGTGCCTAGCGTGGGGGTGGGCAGCAATTTTTGATGGAGGGGCCACTCCAGGAATTTGGTAAGTGGTCAAGGGCTGCACTCTTTCATGATATCAATGGTGGCGGTGCGAAGTCTGAGATGGAGGCTGGGTGCAGAAGGGAGCTTGGGGTAGGGGTTGGGCTCTGCGAGGGAGTTTGGGTGAAGGCGGGGTTGTGACCTGGAGGGAGGATTGGGATGCTGGGAGTGGGTAAGGATACAGGGCAGGATTCTGACCTGGAGGGGTGTAAAAGGGAGTGCAGCATCTGGGAGGGGGTTGTGACTTGGGGAGCCTGCAAGGGGGTATAGGAGCAGGGGTGCAGAGGGTTGTAGGGAGGGTGAAGTTGGGGTGCCAAGTATCAGCTCTGGCTGGGACCGGCTTATCTTAGGCAGCTCTCAGCTAGCAGCCCAGTGAGATCTTCAGACAGGCTCCCTGTCTGCCCCACCCCCACCCACAATGCAAAGTGACCAGCACCAAGGTAGTAGCAGGCCAGATCCAGCCCGTGAGCCAAATTTTGCCAGCTGAAACGCAGTCCCCACTGTAATAGGTGCTGTATCATGTGGGTGCTGTTCTGAGAAACATGGAATGGGAGAACAGAAATGAAAAGGGAACAGAAGGACGGAAAAACTTGTTCAAGGTTACTGTATAGTCAGAGCAGAGCCAGGAACAGAGTTTCCTACCTCGCTGCACAGTTGTGTTCTCAAGTAACTTGAAGCAATTGTAGGTTATGAGACATTTGACATAAAGGAATAATTCAGTGCTTAGATTTCTGGTCAACTTTTTTAGTGTTAAATTTTTAAAAGCCTGATGAGTTCAATGACACCTGATACGGGAACACAGGATAAAAACATGTTGAGCAAGTAAGTGTGCAGGGATTCGTTACTGCACTTAGTTATTACTCCTAAGACAAGAACATGTTGTACTAGAAGTCTGTCTGTCTTTTTTTTAAACTGTTGGTGAACACTTTAATTTGTCTGGTCATTCGTTAAGAGATCTTCAAGTTGCTGTTTTGTTACAGACCAATTCCACAAGCCAAATACACAGGGAAGGGTTGGAACTACAGTTCATTCACAAGTTTAATTCTCATGCCAATGGTTTGAATCCAGATACCGGATGGCTGGGACATTATCAACCAACCAATGAAGGTGCCAATGGTTCTTTGTCTGTGTAGATTCTGGTGTTAGTACTCTTCCTCTCTCAATGCTAACTAATGGTCCTTATCTGCTTCTTCTAGCTATCCAGTTTTTAGGTGCTTATAGATTATCAGTTTTGCCTGTTACATACTAGCTCAGTTTTCCCTTTGATATTTATATACCCACCGCCTCCTTTTGTTTCTCCCCTCCCCTCTCCCCTTCTTCCCTATTCATTTTGGTTCTGGACATACAACTCTCTGGTCATCTGTAGAGGATTGTGCCCGCAAAAGTTCATGATACCAGCTACATGTTTTGTTAGTCTTTAAAGTGCTGCTAGACTATTTGTTGTTTTTTAAGTTTATCCTGTACAGACTAACTTGGCTCCCCTTTTGAAGCTTTCTTTTTAAAGCCACTTCCTTACTTGCATGTGTTTCAAATTTTGAATCTGGTTTGTTCTTCACTGTTTGTGCTGTGTAATTATCTTTAGCACTGGTCCATGTCAGTTTTACTTGCCTCTTTCCCTTTCTAAAGCATTACAGTCATTCAGTGCTGCAGTGTTTACCCTGACGTATCTGCAACCCAGTGGTCTTCATTCTGATAACTGTTCTGTTTCGATCGTTGTTAAATTTTATGCTCATATCACTGTGAGTAGTTGATCTTGTAAACTTTCTTTAAAATCTCTCTTTGCCTCTAAGCTACTGTTTGTCCCTTTGACTCCTCAGTACATTGTTTAATTTTTCTGTTCTGCATCCCAGTGCTGGTAATGAATATGCCAGAGAAATTGCCTGTGTCAAGAGCCTAAACATATCGAACACCCACAACTCCAGAATTGAGCTTTAACCTCTCTTTCTCTCTCGTAATAAAGGTCATCAGTGAACTGAATGGCAAAGATGTTGATGATGTTGTTAACTCAGGTAAAAACTGATGATATTTTAAGAACTCAGTTGTTGCAGAACTGAAGTGGAGCACTCAGTCCGTTTGCATATCTGTGGATTGATCTATAAGGGAAATGTTGGGTTTCATATTTACTTAACTGAAGCAAACGTCAGCAAAAATACTGATTTGCTGAGAAGTATCTCCAGAAGGATTATCTGTTACAAACTTAATAAAATACAATAGGTGTCTGTCCTGGCAGCTCAGTCGGTCTGAAAGCAGGTTTGATTGTTAAAGAGTATATAGATTATTGCATTAAACCAGGAGAAGAGCTTAAATCAACTCTGACTTCAATTTATTTGAAGTAGAAATTGGATATTTCTCTATTTTATCCTTTCAAATGGAAAAACGCTCCCCTGGTGCCTATGGAAAACCACAGGACTATAACTAGAGCATGTTTGATTAGGGTGACTACATTACTTCATAATACTAATTTTGAATCACTTTTCATTTCAGTTAAATTACAGGTCCACGATGGGCTATCAAATTCAAACATATATCCCCAACAGATTACAGTGCCACTTTTTTTCAGTTACATTTTCCTGCTCTTATGAAAATGCACATTTGTGTAAGCATTAACATACAGTTGCCACCAAGATTCTGTTCTAGATTGAGCATGGGTTGAGATTCAGGAACTCCTGAGTTCCAATGTAGCCTGTGACACTGTTTCTGTGACAAGTCACCTCATATTTTTGAATGTTTCCCTATCTCAAATGTGGAAAATGCCTACCTCAGTAGGTGGGGACCTGTTTAATGGATTAATTAGTCAGTGTTAGTAAAGTTTGAAGACCGGTGTTAAATGCTGAGTGCTCATTCCTTTTAGGTTCTGTGCTGCATTATAATGACCATTGATTTTCATCTCCTGTGATGCCTTTCAGAAAGATTAAAATTCAGGTCTTCATTGCCTGTGGATATTTTTTTCCTTTGCAGTTTAACTTGTATAATTCAGAGCCGTGCTCTAAATTCTGAAACTGTGGTCTTGAGCTCAGGAATAAATTAACTGCAAAGTTGAAAATCCAGTTTCATTTTGGTGCATTAGTTTTCAGCCTAACTTTCATTCTGCACACCAAATAATTTCCCACTACAAATGAGACACTTCAAGATTAGTGCTCACTTTTTTAACTTTCCTCTAATATGAGCAAAGAAGTGATTTGAAATAACTGAACTTCAAAATGAGCAAGTTCTCTTAATTTTGTACTATGCTAATTCTTTTACTGCATTACACATCTAGTGCAGCTGCTTGTGGATTTTCTGTTTGGGCATCATTTATCTGTGTGCGCATTTCAGAGTGGTTGCCTTCATGGCTCTACTAAATACGGGAGACAAAGTTAACAATTATTTCATTCATCTCAAGAGCTCTCCCATACAGTGCTGTCTTGCTCCAGGTGTGCACTTGTGCGCTGCGTGTGAAATGTTGCCCTTTTATGGGACATAACAGGCAAGCTAAATCTCTTTAGAGAGGTTACCGAAGTACAGAACATTCTGCTTAACTTTGAGAGCTCTTAGAATGGGGCCGTGTGGGTGTTATTTACAAGTCTCTCATTTCGTAGGCCTTTCCAAACTAGCCTGTGTTCCAGCAGACGGTGCTCTTGCTGCTGCCCCTGCTGCTACTCCAGCTGCTGGTGGAGATGCACCTGCAGGTAGGCCTCATTTTTGAGGGAGGGGAATTCCTGGGTTGTGTGTGAGATTAAGAACGTTGCTCTCGTTATCCAGTAGCAGAAAATCCCATGAATCTGACCTGAAGCATGAGCCTTCATAGCATTCCTAACTGTAGGATTTGCTATTGTCGGTTTAAATGTAGAACTACTATTTTTAATGTACACAGAGCAAACTTGTAAACTAAGATTACACTGGGAGATCTCTCACAGGAGTGACTTCACTTCAGCATAACATGTTGGGGGCTGAGGACTGTATTTTCAGAAGCTGTTTGGGAGCAAGGCTCAGATATCCCATTCAGTGTCAGTGGGATTTGTGCACCTGTGTCTTACAGCACTGTTGAAAGTCACCTCTCTTTACACAAAATATGCCTTAAAAGCCAAGGCCTGCCCAAATCTTCTTTCCCTAGTGGTGTAACTATTGCCTTAAAATGTAACTTTTATTGCCCCCAAGCGTTGGGAGGGAAAGGGTTGTTTAAATTCATACATACTACATTTGTCACTGTGTGCATACAACATTCATTAGTCAAACACAAAATTTAACACGCACTAGAAGGGTCCAGAATTCCATCTCTTAGCATGGGGTGGGCAAAAGAGCCTCTACAGGCCAGATCCGTCCCGCCAAGTGGGTTGATCCATCCTGCAGAGGCCCTGCTGCTTCTCCTGCCCCCAGGCTTGCGAGGAGTTTCTTCCACCCTCCCCCCCCACCCTGCAAGGCGCACATGGCACTTCAAAGTGCTGTACACTCGCGCAGGGCAGGGCAAAGGAAGCATCGTGCAGCTCCCCTGCCCCCAGGCCCTGATTGGCCTGGGGCGGGGGGAGTGTGCGAAGCCTCCTTCTGCCCTGCCAGGGGCATGGGTGCCGAGGGGGAAAGGGTCCCCCGCCCCCCGAACAATTCTAGTCTGGGGATGGGGAAGCCCAGCAGCATCCTGGCCCTGCCCCTTCCGGGGCGGCCCAGGGCCACTTCAAAAATTTTTGGCCCTGGCCAAAAATTATTGCCAACCCCTGTCTTGGCAGGAGCTCTTGGACTTGCAAATATTAATTTACACCTTCTTTGACTTCCAGAAGAGAAGAAAGAGGAAGAGAAAAAGGAAGAATCTGAGGAGTCTGACGAGGACATGGGATTTGGACTCTTTGATTAAACACTTGTTGCGTTCTGGAAAAACAATAAAAATAGCAAACCCCAGCCTTCTTTGCTATACAGACTTAATTTACATACTGAAGCTAGATGGGTATTTCCTCCAGAAATTCTTGAGGATGCCTAATTCCTTGGCTTCTCTGAAAATTTCAGCTTCTCTTCTTCCTGGAAGGATTAACTGTTAGTGAGGGACAGGGAGCCCAGGCCCCTGAGGTCTAATCCCAGCTTTCATTCTGATGTATCAATCTCAGTGAAATCTACTAAAGGGGGTTGCAGAAATGTGTTTACGGCATTGCAATATTTAGTTACCAAGAGTATAAAGCTGTATGGGACAAAGGTTTTTGTGTCCTTACATATGCATACTCGAGCAACGAGGGACAGGCTGACTTACGGGACAGCTAAACACCAAGTAAGAAGATCTGTGTCTTTGCTTCTTTCACTGCTGTGAGACCTTGGTTGTGAAACGTAACTGCTCTCTCGGCTCCTCTTTGCCCATCTGTAAAATGGGAATAGTACTTCACAGGTGTGGTGGGATTCATTTTATAGAGCACATTCATATCCTTGGATGAAAGGCAAGTAACAGATGGGACTCTAGTAAAGGCAACTTCCACAACTGGGCAAGTATGCTTCACTTGACTCAGTGCAGTAAACACACATGCAGTTCAGTACTGGGGCACTGCATATATTTAATAAATATCCATGCATTGCTTTCCAGCTTCATAAAACAGGCTAGTTTGATCACAGAAGCCTCGACAATCTATTCTGCTCTATAACTCTCCACTTGACCATCTCCTACGGCTGCCTTATCCTAAAGGATCACGGAACTCCTTTTATTGGACTTTAAAATTGCGGTCAACTTGGTAAAACAGTGTGATTCATGGATGAACTAAAAATCTGTTCTGCAGTTCCTCTGGTTGCACAAACCAGATAAATGAGACAGTGAGGAACATTGAAGTGAAATAACTTACCCACGGTTGCACACTAAGCCAATGGCAAATTTGGAAAAGGAACTCAGGTCTGTCGTTAGCCCACTGTTCTATCCATTAGTCCCAGTAACGCAGCAGTGGTAGAATAGGGAAAAGTACAACTTGGCAGAAGGTAGGAGTCTGTTTCTTAAATGTCACATTTTCCATCACCTCGGATTTGAAATTCAACGTTTCTGGTGTCAGTACCTTTTCAGAGTACGGGGCAATGAATAATGTAACAGTGAAGAGCCTTCCAAATATAGAGGATCAATGAAGGTCAGAGCAGTGTACTTCTTTTCTTTGACTGTTTAGGAAGCTGGTCTCCATCCCTCTTCACTTTTGCTCTTGTTAACCCTGTTAAGTCCTAGGCCATAGGTTAAGGTGTGAACCTTGCAGGGACTGGTAATGTACTGATTAGTCTGAAGTGCCTGCCTCAAATGGATTTTTAGACCACAGTGCGTATTAATGTTGAACAGCATGTAAACCTCGTCATTCCCTCTCAGGGACAATTCACAAATGACAGATATTTTCCTGATAGTTGGGGATTTTTCAAAATATTCTTTCTCAATTGTAATTAACCATCCTATATTCAGTAACACAGACAACTCCAAACCCTTCATTTCATCCTCCATGCCTCTGCGCTGTGGCTATAAATGAAACATCCTCCCTTTTTCCATGTGCCAAGCAACCATGTTTTCCTCTTCCTCCTCCAATCTCTTTTGGCTAGTCTTCCCATTACATTGTTTGCTCTTGTGCCTCATCTGACCTTGTGCTTGGATGGAATGGACTGAATGTTGTAAGCAAGACACGAGCAGTAACTCTTCCCCTCCGGGCTGATTAGGCCTCAGCTAGAGTATTGTATCCAGTTCCGGCTGCCCCATTTCAGGAAAGATGCAGACACACTGGAGGAAGTTCAGAAGAGAGTAACAAAAATTATTATAAAGATCTACAAAGTATGACCTATTAGGGAAGATGGAAAGAAGTGTTTAGTCTAGAGAAGAATGAGGGTGGACATAATGCTTTTCAAATACATGAAAAGTTGTTAGAATAGTATGAAAATGTGTTCTCCTTAACTTCTGAGGACAGCACAAGAAGCAATGGACTTAAATTGCAGCAAGGGAGGTTTAGGTTGGACATTAGGAAAAACTTCCTACCTCTCGGGGGTTAAACATTAGAATAAATTGCCTAGGAAGGTTGTGGAATAACATAAGAACGGCCGTAGTGGGTCAGACCAAAGGTCCATCTAGCCCAGTATCCTGTCTACCGACAGTGGCCAGCACCAGGTGCCCCAGAGAGGGTGGACCAAAGACAATGATCAAGCGATTTGTCTCCTGCCATCCCTCTCCAGCCTCTGACAAACAGAGGCCAAGGACACCATTTTATCCCCTGGCTAATAGCCTTTTATGGACCTAACCTCCATGAAATTATCTAGCTTCTCTTTAAACTCTATTATAGTCCTAGCCTTCACAGCCTCCTCTGGCAAGGAGTTCCACAGATTGACTACACGCTGTGTGAAGAACTTTCTTTTATTAGTTTTAAACCTGCTACCCATTAATTTCAGTTGGTGTCCTCTAGTTCTTCTATTTAGGGAACTAATAAATAACTTTTCTTTATCCGCCCTCTCCACACCACTCATGATTTTATAGACCTCTATCTCAGTCTCCTCTTTTTCTAAACTGAAAAGTCCCAGTTGCTTTAACCTCTCCTCATATGGGACCCGTTCCAAACCCCTAATCATTTTAGTTGCCCTTTTCTGAACCCTTTCCAAGGCCAAAATATCTTTTTTGAGGTGAGGAGACCACATCTGTACACAGTATTCAAGATGTGGGCGTACCATAGTTTTATACAGGGGCAGTAAGATATTCTGTATAAAACCCATCACAGGAGGTTTTTAAGAACAGGCTAGAGACAAACACCTGTCATGATTGGCTTAGTAGTTTAGTCCTGTCTTGAGTGCAGGAGAGTGGACTAGATCAATGGTTCTTAACCTGCAGACTGTCTTAAGATTGCCAGAGGGGTTCTCCTCTTCATTTGAAACTTTTTAGGGATCTGCAAATGAAAAAAGCTTGAGAACCACTGGACTAGATGACCTATTAAGGTCCTTTCCAGTCTTATGATCCTATGACTGGTAATTCTGGCTAAGACTAGACTGCAAACCTCTTTCGAAAGAGGCTTTTTCGAGAGATACTTTTGAAAAAGTGTCTAGACTACAACCAGTACTTCTGAAAAAGCAAGCAGGCAGTCTGGAGGCTCTCTTTCAAAAAAGCCCTGTTTGCATTCAATAACGCCTTTTTTCAAAAGAGCACTTTCGAAAAAAGGTGTTCTTCCTCATAAAATGAGGTTTACTGCGGTCGAAAAAACTGTTGTGTTCTTTCGATTTAATTTGAAAGAGCATGCTGGCAGTCTAGATGCAGGGAAGGTTTTTTGTTTTGTTTTGCTTTCTAAAAAAGGCCACTTTTAAAAAAACAAAAAAACTGTAGTCTAGACACACCCTCTCTGACCTCTTTATTCATATGTAAAAATGGAGGCTTTTGGTGAAAGTGCAATGAATGCCAAATGCTGCATGTGATTATGGAATAAACACACTAGCTGGAAGGTTTTAAAACAATAATAAAGCCTGTGAAATAACTAATGCTGGTAAGTTTAAGCAGTGTCATGAGTTGAATGGGTTAATATGAAACAGCTATTTTTTTCCAGTTTCAGATTCAGGAACACACTTCAGTTTGGGTTTCCATTCAGTTGATTTTAAGTTTTTAAGATGGGATTCTCAACCATGAGGATTGGCACCAACCTTCTTTTTCAAACAAAAATAGAATCTTGAATTCAATTCTGGACCATGGTTCTGTAGCCTGTGCCTTTAATAGACCAGAATCCAAGCTGCTATTGAATCTGGCAGTAACAAGACTTGCGATGTTTAAATAACCCAATTCCTATCACCTTTGTTACATCTCTTCCTTTATTTATGCTTTGTCTAACGCTAGAAATGTCTTTAGGCAGAGACCTTATTTACCTTTGATTTCATTTGCTAAGCTGAACACTGGAGTAAGGTGCTACAGGACTCCTTGTTGTTTTTGCAGATACAGACTAACACGGCTACACCTCTGGGACTTGGGGATATATGTTTAAATTTGATATTGCCAGCGCAATGTTACTCAGGAGAGAAGAAACACAGATTCTGTACCTTTGTCACAATGCAGAGGTGTCTGCTGCAGAGTTTTCTTGTCCATTCCATTTTTTGTCCAGTTCTCCCCTATTAATAATTACAACCATTATGTCTGCACAAATAACCCCATAAACTTCACATACCTCACGTAGACCCACCCCTCTTCCAAGCACTTACCGTGCCTCTGTAGGAAGAAAACAGCATCATGGTATCCTTGGAGATAAAACTCGTGTAGCACCTGCAGGGGAAACCATTCAGCATTAAAGGACGGTCAGTTCCAAAGCTTTATGCCTTGGAAGGCAAATAGAACCTACACAGATTTTTTTCCTATGGCACGTGATTTTTTTTAAGCTAATGGTGATTTGGGAGGGGAGTTTATTTATGAGCCTAATGAGCTTGGGATTGGCAATACTGGAACAGTGTGGCACTGTGCAGTTTCTTAGGCTACTCACTGGAGGACTGGGTGGGCAAATACTATAACTGAGCCTGCTCAAGTTCTCAGATGAGAGCTGGAAGGTGCTTCGGAAGAAGTTGATGCAGCTGAAATAGGCAGGACAGTCCCGGGGGCAGATGTCGACTTCTCCAGTGTAAGGGGATATTGTGATGATGGTTTCTGAGTCAGAGCCAGGCTGCATGTTCGTCATACCTCCATCAACGTAACGCTGAGAAGACACGGAGTTTGAATCAGATAATGGTTCATCGTCTGTGAGGATCACAGCACTATCTCATGGGCAGGCCTTAACAAAAGAGCCAAAGCCCATTAGGAGATCGAAATCACAACTTAGACATGTAAAATAGGAAAGTATGGGCCCAGTTTTCATTTACATTAAGGCTGCTTAACACGGGTGCAGATCACATTTATGCCCATTTTAAGGCCCATCTGCACTGTCTTAGTGCAAATGAGAATCAAGCCTTTATGTAGATAACGCCATTGAAGGAAGGGTAGTCTTGTGGCTAAGGCAAAGGATTGGGATTCATCAAAGAGACCCAGGGAGTGGATCAGCACAGTTCCATTATGTTTACTGGAATTACCCTAATTCACAACTAGTGAGACCATGGTCCCTAAGTCCTAGATGCCATTGTGTTGGCCTGGGTTCAGGACAGGTCCTTATCTGTGCACTGCACATGAATACAAATTTGTGCTAGCTGGGCGCATGGTAGGGCTAATGGCTCCAGCACATGCAGGTTTCATTTACACTTTTTGCCTCTTCCGCCGCTTCTAACCAACTGGAAACTTGCATCAGACCTAAGGAGCATGAAGTCCCATGGACTGAAACTGACAAAAATGCTTTTTGGCAAAATAACCCGCAAGCCCCTCAGGCAGTAAGGGCTGCACACAACACCTGCATGCCGAAGAGCTGTGTCAGCCCACTGTTTGGTGGGCCAGTAATGTTCCCCACCAGAGAGTTGGCAAAGGCCACTCACCACGCCTCTGAAGGAGGGAGGGCTCCAGCCACAGATGACAGGAAGGAAGCAGCTACAGATTAATGCCTGTGAGGAGAGAACCAGAGAAGCATTTTAGAGGCTCAAACAAGAAACAACGTGTCCCTCTGAAAATGCTGCACCTATGGCACAAGTAACTCCATAAAGTGGCATGATAAGGCAGCGTAAAGGGGGAAATGGGTTGTCTTGATGCTGGGCCATTGCCAGCAGTTTACATGCAATGTCTTTTGCTGCTCTTGTGTTAGTTAGTTGCACTTCCCAGTGGGCCAGGAAAGGGGCAGGTTATTCTCTGCCACGGATTTGTCATGGGACTTACGCAAGTCACTTCCCTCTTCTGTGCTTCACTTTTTCCTACCTGTAAAGTGGGCATAATGAAGCTTTTCTTCCATATGGAGCTAGCTCTAAGGCATTGTCGCAACCGAGTCAAAGGAGGACTGAATTTCAAGAGGTTATTAAAGGTTTTGTTTATCAGTCTGTTTCAGAACCTCCTCTAATGACACCTTAATCTGGGACAGTTCCTCAGATTTGTCACCTAAAGAGAATAGTTCAGGTTTGGGAATCTCCCTCACATCCTCAGCCCAATGCACAGAATGTATTTAGTTTCTCCACAATGGCCTTATCGTCCTTGAGTGCTCCTTTGGCATCTTGATTATCCAGGGTTGTTTAGCAGAGCTTCCTGCTTTTGATTGCTTAAAAAAATTGCTGTTACTTTTGAGTTTTTAGCTAGCTGCTCTTCAGATTCTTTTTCGGCTTCCCTTATTATATTTTATACTTCATTTCACAGTGTTTGTGCTTCATTCTGTTCTCTAGGACTTAACTTCCACTTTTAAAATGATGCCTTTTTGTCTCTTTCCTACTTCTTTTCATAGAAACATAGAACCATAGAGCTGGAAGAGACCTTAGAAGGCCGTCAAGTCCAGCCCCCTTGATTATTTAGCCACAGTGGCACTTCTTTTGGTTTTCTTACTTTGTTTTTTAATTTGGGGTATTAATTTAAGGTAAACCTCTATAATAGTGTCTTTGAAAGTTTCCATGTAGCTTTCAGGGATTTCACTTTTGTCTCTGTACTTCTAATTTCTGTTTAACTTCCTTGTTTTCTGAAATTAAACGCTTCATTGTTTGTCTGCTGTAATGCTTTCCCCACCACAGGAATATTAAGTCTAATTATATTATGGTCATTATTACCAAGCGGTCCAGCTATATTCACCTCTTGGACCAGATTTTGTGCTCCACTTAGGATGAAATCAAGAACTGCCTCTTTTCTTGTGGTTCCTAAGATTTGATGCTCCAAGAAGCTGTCATTTAAGGTGTCCGGAGACTTCATCTCTGCATCTCGTTCTGAAGTGACGTGTACCAGTCAATGTGGTTTGAAATCCCCCGTTATTATGGAGGTTTTTTAATTTATATAGCCTCTCTAATCTCCCTGAACATTTCATAGTGTCATATGTGTCAAGTGGCCTGTAATATATTTCTACAGCTATATTATTATTAGAGTAAGGAATTGCTATCCATAGAGATTTCATAGTACTGTTTGGTTCATTTAAGATTTTCACCATATTTGATTCTACTCTTTCTGTCCCATACACCAGCACAACCTGTTCTGTTTTTCCAATAGATTTTGTACCCTGGTATTCCTGCATCTCATTGATTATCCTCTTATGTGGCTTCTGCCTCCATCTCCAAATGGCCTCTGGATAAATAAGTCAATGAGCATTAGAGCTGATGAAATATTCTGCTCATAACTTGATACACTTGTCTGGGGCTCAGCAGAGGGTGGAGTCTCCGTGGAACTGAACAGGGCTGAATTCTCCTCTCCCAGCCTACACCTGCAGTTTGAGCTCAGCTCGCCAGAGTTCCGCTGTCACTGAAACTCGGTTGTCTTTTCTGTCAGTCATCATCAGTTTAATTTCTTTACAATGCACAGGACACACAGCCCCCCTTACCTGCACCAGCTCCTCGTTCGACCTGTACTCCGACACAATGACGTTCTGCAAGTCAGACAGCCGCGTGAGGGAAACATAAAGTTTCCCTGATGCCAGCTGGTGTGAGTTCTCCGACAGCACTTTATGTATCCCCTTCTCGATGATCCGAAGTATACGGTAACCCGGACAGAGGATGAGAATACTCGCTTTCTTGGTTTCCTCGAGAGCTTCATAAAA
The DNA here is from genome assembly GCF_052426305.1 of Pelodiscus sinensis. Classification (NCBI taxonomy): domain Eukaryota; kingdom Metazoa; phylum Chordata; order Testudines; family Trionychidae; genus Pelodiscus; species Pelodiscus sinensis. Next base: position 17,983,618 of record NC_143078.1, on the reverse strand, counting down.
CAGTTCTTCTATCAGATCTGGGAAGGAATAAGGATCACTCACACTCCTCAGCCTATTGAATGGAATATTGTAAAGTCAGGAGACTAGAACGCTACTGTGCCTTGTCTTGGAACAGGCCCTAGAATGCCCAGTCCAAGGTTCCACGGCAAAGTGCTGGTCACGCGAGTAATGCAGTGGTCCCTGATCCAAGATGCGTATTGCCTAAGGTTAAGCGAGTGAAGGGCTGGGTTGTTCGCATACAGAATTTGGCTCCCCCACCTTCCAGTTAATTTGATACCTGGATAACTTAATAGTTCATTTAACTGGATCAGAACCCCAGATGAGCTGAGCCCAAGTATTTACACAGATCCAGAGTCAAAATGTGCCAAACAGTCCCATCTGTGACTCCTTCCCCAGTGATGTGCTCGGTAGTATCCACTTTGGCCCACATGAATTATTATTAAGAACCTGATCAGATTATCGGGGCACGTGCAATCTTACAGTGCAATCTACTCCCCCCCTCCCCCGGCTGTAAGTCTTTGATTTGGATTGTCGGTTCAAAGTCTGTGACCTTGTAATAGTAACGACTACGTCCTGGTGGATCTGACTGCATACCAGTGATGAGATCGTCCGAGCTGCTGCTCTCAGCGGAACGTTTGGCACATCTGGATTCCTGGTAGCCTGGGGTGAGGATTGGGTGATTAGCGATAGGAAGTGTTCTAACCCAGCACTGGGCTCTGTGGCAAAACGGTTTCCAAGAATCTCAGCGCCTGTCTTCTCAGTGGTTGCAAGAGTGTGAAGCTGAGTGTCCCCAGCCTTTCCGGCAGGGGGAGTCGGGTCAGCAGGAACTACCCAGAGAAAACAAAGCAAACCTTTTCTCCCTTGCCTTTTTCACACAATCCACCCGAGCATTAAGCCCTGAGCCAAAGCCTTTGGCAGGAACGAAAAGGGTTCCCGGGCTTTCGCTCAGCCATCCGTTGGCAGGTTCTCAGAGTCTCAGATTTCACTCCCCCGAGCAGGCTCCAGATGTTGCATCACAGAGTGACTGTGACTCAAGGTGCTTGACTATATTGCTAGGTCGTACCTGATGCTCACCAGGGCGCTTTGCCACAGACCTGACGAGGCAGGCCCTGGGTTTGGTCCAATTGTACATGTCCCAGCCCAGCAAAGCCTCCTTTGAAAGCCAGCTTGGCTGGAGTAAGGACAAGCTCCCCCCCCCCCCCCCCCCCCCCGCCCATCATGCTCATTTCTAAAGGAAGGAACTGACAAGTTAAGGGAACAAACAAGTGTTGCTGTGTCCTAATACCCAGCAGTGCACAGAGCGTGCAGACCTGCTGCCTCCTCTAGACACTCCGGCCGCCCTGCGCTGCAGCTCTGGGGCCTTAACACTGGCACCACCAGCAGGCTGGAGCAGGGTGCACTGGGGATGTGATATCAGCCTGGGCTGACAAGCTCCAGGACGCTTGCTGAACCCGTTTCCCAGGGAGGCAAAGGAGATAAGACCCCAGGCCCAAGGAGCAGGCATGAGGGAGGCAGCAATTGTTCCGGTTATGCCCCATCCAGTTCTCATTTCTCCTGCCGTCATCATACACATTGGCCTTGATCCAGTCCCTCCAGTCTTCTCTTCAGGGTAGCTGCCTCCACCCACGGCACCCAGTCTGTGCTCCCAGCACTACTCATTGCCTAGCCAGAGGGGGCGACTTGCACTCATCCCCCCCAGAGATTCCCCAGGAAAGCCACTTGATCCTGTTTGCCCCCAGCATCCGCTCCTCTGCACGTTGTTCAGCACTGCCCCATCCGTCGCTGTCCCTGACGTCCCAATGGCCGTGCTCCCGCCACGTGACTGCTGTTATGTGCACCGATATGAAGGTGCTGTGCCACACGTCCCCTCTGTGCCACACGCCCCCTCGACATCGGTGCACATAAAATTCATTCTGCTCGGGGATGGGAAAGTTAGAGGGAACACTGCAGGGACCAGCTTCCTGCCTTCCTAAACTGCCTCCAGGGGGCCTCGGGGACCAGTCGTGGGGAACCAGCAGTGATCCCCTGAGGTCCTTTCCAGCTGCATGTTCTGTGCCCAGGGAAACACCCATGTGTAAAACACCCCCCTGCAGAATCAAGTAAATCGACCCTTCCTTACCGAGGTCCATATCGCAGGCCAGCGCTGCCGCTACCAGTGACCCACACGATGCTCCATACACCTTAGAGGCTGATCGCATTAGGTCAGGCGCCAATTCCCATAAAGCCTTCACCACGCCCATCTGGTAGATTATGAGAAACCCGCTCCCGGAAAAAGACAGTGAGACGGGGCTGCCGAAGCCTCTTGCACCTTCTTCAGCCATTGCCTGCCATAAACCTGCTGTTGGCAAAGAGCTCACGAGGGCCGAGAGCACTCAGTGCATGGTGCCTCTTGTCTGTGGCAGAGGCGCGTCAGCTCTGAGTCCTGAGGCAGCTGCGGGTGTAGGCAGGGCTGGGAGAGATCAGATGAAGTGGGGTTTTTAATCTGATGCTGTTCATGCTCCCAGCAGTGGGATTGCTCCATAGCTCAGGAACATGCAGGTTGCTTGGGAAACACAACCCAGACCCTTAGGAAGGAGACACGTGCCCTGCGCGTCGTTTGAGAATATTCTTAACCCCAGTGACAAACTCCACGTGCATTTCCACCTGGCACACAGTGTTACCATTAGTCAGTTTCCTTATCCAGTACATAGGCATCATCTAGAGCAGTGGGGGGCAACCGGCAGCCCACTGGGGTTCTGTGTGCGGCCCAGGAGAGGTTTTGTTACCGTCACCCACATGCAGGGCTGCCGGGTTCCTTTCCTTTCCAGCCACATCGTTGTTCCCTCCCGGGGTTACTGAAGGGACACATGTAAAGCCAGGGTCCATGCAGGGGACGCTGACTGCACCCAGCACTGCCTGGGAGAGCCGGGCACTCCCTCTGCAGCCAATCAGAGCGCTGCTAGGGGTCAGTCGGCACAGCCAGCGCGGCGAGTTAGGGGAAGGGCTGCCCGGGAGTGGCTCTCGGGTGAGGCCATGTGCATTCCTGCAGCTGACCGGAGAGCCCCGTGAGCAAGGGGAAGGGTCTGCTGCAGGAGCAGGGAAGGCAGAGGCATGGGGCTGGGTAATTCTTTTCTCGCCCTGTTCCTCTCCTGTGCCTTGCTCTTCCTGGATGACCCCACCCTGTTTGGGTAATATGGTGTTTTTAGATTCTGGGCTGGGCCTTAAGTGGCTACAGGTGCTTCCTGTTCTACACAGACCCATGCCCTAATTAGCCTGCTGTGTCACATTATGTTCCTGACAGGGCCTTCATTGACTACAGGTGCTTCAATTAACCGGCAGTAACCTTCCCTAGTCTGCTAGTAACCACACCTTAATAAGCCTAGGTCTTTTATCGCCCCCTCTGCTCTCCAGCCCTGCTGTATCACGACACTGAGCAACAAAGACCGAGGGCCATACATACAGGGTGGGGGGTTCTGTCCTGGGAAGCAGAGACTCTGAACATGAGCACCCAGGGGGATGCTGTGGTCACGCCCTGGCTGCCTGAAGGGCAGTAGGACTAGGCTGAATAGGTCAGGCCAGCTGGAACTCCTTTCCTCACAGCAGTCTGCCTCTTGGCCACAGCCCTGGGAGGCTCTTAGGTCACAAGGACCCACTTTCCCGGCAGCAGGAGCAGGAGTGGAGAGGTTATTTTACCTCTGCGTGTGGAACTTCTTGGGCAAGGTACTCGTGTGGGCGGTGGCATTGCAACTCCAAGCTTTCTTGGAAGAAACGGATTATCCATTTCTGTCCGGATTTAGGCCGGGTTTTGGAACCGAAACTGCCTGGTCACCCTGGTATCCCCCCTGTGCCGGGGGATAGATGGGGGAGTGTGTCCCTGTTTCGGACCTCTCAGCGACTTTAGATCCCATCAACCATGGATTCTTCTGGAGGGCCTGGCAGAGCTGGGTGTCGGAGGCACTGTTTTGTGGTGGTTCCAGTCTTACCTGTTGGGGCGCTTTCAGAAGGTGGAGCTAGGGGGCTGCTATTCGACATAAAGCATTTGATACAGTCTCGCATGATCTTCTTATCAATAAACTAGGCAGATACAACTTAGATGGGGCTACTATAAGGTGGGTGCATAACAGGTTCTCAGAGAGTAGTTAACAACGGTTCACAATACTGCTGGAAGGGCAGAACAAGTGGGGTTCTGTAGGGATCTGTTTTGGGGCCAATTCTGTTCAATATCTTCATCAACAATTTAGATATTGGCATAAAGAGGATGCTTATTAAGTTGTCAGATGATCCCAAGCTGGGAGGGGTTGCGACTGCTCTGGAGGATAGGGTCATCATTCAAAATGATCTGGATAAACTGAAGAAATGGTCTGAGGTAAACAGGATGAAGTTTAATAAGGACAAATGCAAAGTGCTCCACTTAGGAAGGAACAATCGGTCTCTCACACACAGAATAGGTAGCAACTGTCTAGAGGGGATTACTGCGGAAAAGGACCACAGGCTAAATATGAGTCAGCAGTGTGATGCTGTTGCAAAAAAAGCAAACATGATTCTAGGGTGCATTAACAGGTGTGTTGTCAGCAAGACACGAGGAGTCATTCTTCCGCTCTACTCTGCGCTGGTTAGGCCTCAGCTGGAGTACTGTGTCCAGTTCTGGGCCCTGCGTTTCAAGAAAAATGTGGAAAAATTGGAGAAGGTCCAGAGAAGAGCAACAAGAATGATGAAAGGTCTAGAGAACATGGCCTATGAAAGTAGACTGAAAGAACTGGGCTTGTTTAGTTTGGAAAGGAGAAGACTGAGGGGGGACATAATAGCGGTTTTCAGGAATCTAAAAGGGTGTCACAAGGCGGAGGCAGAAAAATTGTTTTCCTTGGCCTCTGAGGACAGGACAAGAAGCAATGGGCTTAAACTGCAGCAAGGGAGGTTTAGGTTACAAATTAGGAAAAACTTCCTAACTGTCAGGGTGGTCAAACACTGGAATAAGTTGCCTGTGGAGGTTGTGGAATCCCCATCTCTGGAGATATTTAAGATCAGGTTAGCTAGACATCTGTCAGGGGTGGTCTACGGTACTGGATCCTACCATGGGGGTAGGGGACTGGACTCGATGACCTCTCGAGGTCCCTTCCAATTCTAGTGTTCTGTGATTCTATCACCCCGTGGCAATTGTGCTATGGGGTCCCACAAGTTCCATCTTGTCCCCTTTGCTGTTTAACATCTACATGAAGCTGCTAGGAGAGGTCATTAGGGCTACGTCTACACTAGCATGAATTTCTGAAAATGCTTTTAACGGAAAAGTTTTCTGTTAAAAGCATTTTCAGAAAAGCACGTCTAGATTGGCAGGACGCTTTTCCGCAAAAGCACTTTTTGCAGAAAAGCGTCCATGGCCAATCTAGACGCGGTTTTCTGCAAAAAAAGCCCCGATCACCTTTTTCACGATCGGGGCTTTTTTGCGGAAAACGGTACTGTGCTGTCTACACTGGCCCTTTCGCGCAAAAGTCTTTCGGAAAAAGACTTTTGCCCAAACGGGAGCAGCATAGTTTTTCCGGAAAAGCACTGATGATTTTACATGAGATCGTCAGTGCTTTTCTGGAAATTCAAGCAGCCAGTGTAGACAGCTGGCAAGTTTTTCCAGAAAAGCAGATGATTTTGCAGAAAAACTTGCCAGTCTAGACACAGCCAAGGAGTTTTGGAGGATGGTGCCATCAATATGCAGAAGACTCCCAACTCTATTTCCCTGTGACATCAAAACCAGGTGTGACAGCGGCTGATCCAAACCAGTGTCTGGAGGTGGTGATGGACAGGATGAGGTCAAATAAACTAAAGCTGATTCCAGATAAGGCCGAAGTCCTTTGGATAAGGAGGCCATCTGTTTGGGAATGTGGCATGGTACCTGTTCTAGACGGGGTTACGCTTCCCCTTCAGGTACGCAGCTTGGGAGTCCTGCTGGATCCTTTTTTAACATTTGAGAAGCAAATTTCTTTGGTGTCCAGGAGAGCCTTCGGGCAGCTTCGGCTGATCCACCAGCTGCGACCTTCCTGAACAAGCATGACTTGGCCACAGCGATCCAGGCTCTTGCTGCATCCCGACTGGATTACTGTCTTGCACTTTATGTGGGGCTGCCGCTGAAGAAACTTCAACTGGTCTGGAATGCTGCTGCTCGAGTTTTAACTAATACTGGTTATACGGAGCACGTCATGCCGGTGTTCCGACAGCTGCACTAGCTTCCAGTATGTTTCTGGGCACAGCTTAAGGTCTTGGTTATACCCTCTAAAGCCCTAAACGGGTTGGGTCTGGGTTTCTGAAGGACCGTCCTCTCCCGTATGAACCTGCCCAGGGATTGAGGTCAGCTGGGGAGGCTGTTCTCCATGTTCTCCACTTGTGGAGATAAGATTAACATCTACACGGAGCAGGGCCTTCTCGGCTTGTGCGCCCAGGCTGTGGAATTCTCTTCCCTGGGGTAGTCACATGGCGCCAACACCGACATTGTTTCAGCACCAGGCTAAAGCCCCCATTTCACTCCTGCTTTTATTGGTGTTTGAGTCTGTGTGTGTCCCTCCTCTTGAAGTGTCTTAGCAGGTTTGATGCCCCCCTGGGGTCTCGTATTTTAATTTTTTATACATATTTATATTGTGTTGTTAAAATTCTGTAAGCTGCCTCTAGTATTTTAAATAGCGAGGCGGGGCAAAAATATTGTAAATCAATAAACTGGTGAGATCCTGTGCCCAGTTCTGCTGCCTACAAGCCCGTAAGGAGGGGGCTATGTTGAAGCTGGCTCAGAGAAGATCCACAAGAAGGGGTAAAGGGTTAGAAAGCCTGTCCTTGAGTGAGGGACTCAGGGTATGTCCACACTACAGAGTTTTCTGACACAACCTGAGTTACAGCCACACGGCAGTTGCATTCTTCCAAAAGTAAACCAAAGAGCAGAGGGGTTTTCTGGCGTTGGTAACCCTCTTTCTGCGAGGAAGAAGCCTTTTTCCGAAATAACTCCTTTATTTCGGGGAAGAGGGCGTTCTTTCAAAAGAAGAGGCAAAAGCACAGGTGCCCTGGTGGCCACTCCGTCCATAGGAATCACAGCTTAAATGCGAGAGAGCATCCATTCAGCATGGACGCTGTCTTTCGAAAAAAGAGATCACTTTTTTGATGCACTTTTGTGTGTGTACGCTCTGTTTCAGAAGAAGCTTTTTCGCAAAATCTCTTCTGAAAAAAGGTTCTTCCGAAAGAAGCCTGCAGTCTAGACAGAGTCTCGGTGAGCTCTATGGATTCATGTTAGCAAAGAACAGGTGAAGGGCTGCCTTGTTTACAGCCTGTATCTAGGGCCATGGGGAACAGGTATGTGGCCGGGAGTGGAAGCCAAACAAATTCAAAGTGGAAATAAGCTGTTGTTTTTAATAGTGGAGTAATTAACCATTGGGAGCAGCTTTCCAGGGGCTGGGGTGGATTCTCCATCACCCACGCTGGTTAGATCAAGATGGGATATTTTTCTCACTGCTCTGCTCTGATTCTTGCAGGGCAGGTCTATCCCTGTGCTACGCAGGTCAGACAAGATGAACACAACCTCCCTTCTGTTCCTGGAATCTCGGCATTAAGTCAGTGCCCCTGAAGCTAAGTGGTGAAAAGCTTCAGCCAGACCCAGGCCACTTTTCATCCAGAACTCACTAACATTTGCCTCAATCTCTCTCCAGGTTGTGCAGACAGACTGTTCCAGCCGCATGCAGGCCCCTTTTGCTCTTGCTCCTTGCAGAACGCCCTAGCAAACGAGTCCTCTGGCATCTGGCAGAGACCGCCCATGCCCATCCCTGCTGCTTGCACATTTCAGATACGCAGCTAAGCAGGGTTCATACAAATCTGAAAGCAACATGGGCATGGAATGAGTGCCCAGGGGGCAGGGGTGATCCTGAGGGTTGGCTGCCTTTAGGAACCACTGCAGTGCCTTCCTCTCAGCACAGACACCCCTTCGATCCCTAACCCAACCCCGACACCCCCAAACTCCAATCTTGGATCCCCCTTCTGTCCTCTGGAACGACAGTGATGGGCGGCAAAATAAAACCCTAACATCGATTGTACCTGAAACTGGGTCTGTTTCTCTGCGCTCCCCATGCGGGGAATTGAAATAACCTGGATGCAATGTATTCCCATCAGTGCATGGAATACATTTTGTTATGTGCACTGAGGCATGGGTGGATGGGCACCACCATTAAAAACACAAGTGGGTGCTCTGCTAATCAGCTGGGCGGCATTTCAGTCTCTCCTGGCTTCCAGGGAACACTGCTTGGATCCATGATCCCTATTTGTACCACAGGCTGTAGAATAGTGATAGAGAGGCAAGGCACAGGCTGTAGGTTTCTTGTATTTTATCAAAGGGCAGCAAAGCAGTGCCAAGTCTGTGGGAAATGGCACCCGAAATAAATCAGTATCCAAGGTGTAGGGAGAGCAGCTTGTCATCATAACTGTTGCAACATTGCCTGTGGGGGCAGCCGAACTCAGGAATGCACCCAGCTTCTTAGTTTGCAAGTCCTTGTCACTTGAGAGGAGCCGTTTCTAGTATATAGCAGCGTGATGTAAAACAAGCCAACCGCCTTTACCATCCCAGTGTTCTGAAAGAACTGCCCTGGGCGGCTGAGCGCAGGCGTGTGTGAATACACAGAGCAACTTGGGCGTGTCTGCGTAAACCATGCAGGACAAACAATCCTTGCCCTTGTTTTAACTTTAGACAAACTTTACTATTGTGCTTACAGAGGGCAAGTCTTGCATGCACCAGAGTTACAGTTAAACTAGAACAAGGCTAGGTCTACACTAGAGCCTTTTCTCAGAAAAAGTTACACAAATTGCACCCTGCACTTTGCGTAGCTTTTTCCCATTGCTTTTCCGGAAGCGGCTTTTCTGCCATTTGGCCCCATCTAGAATGAGGCATCCAGGACTCCCTGAAAGAGCACATTTGCTCTTCCACAAAAAAAAGCAGAAGAGCGAACGCGTTCCCAGGACGCAGCAGAATTTTTCCGGGATACCTCTGGTATCCCAGAAAACCCCCGCAGTCTAGATGTATCCCAAGCAAGTAACAGATTTTTCAGTTGGCTGGACTAAAAAATCTGCTTTAAATTCCCAGTTCTGCTGTTGGCCTGCTGGGTGACTTTTGGCTAGTATATTCCCTTCTGTGCCTTGGTTTCCCACCTATGTAAAATGGGGTAACGATGCCTCTGCAAAGGGCTGTGAGATTTAGGGCTGAAAAGAGCTAGGCATCTGCTGATTTATTAATTTGGATGGAAGCCCCATGCTTTGGGATAATGAAGTTAGACAGCACATAGCCATAGAAAAGCTAGTTGTGTGAACCAACCCGACACTCTGAGAGCCACTGGATGATTTCCTGCTGCTGCAGTTACTAGCCCAGGACACGGTAACCACAGGCAGAATCGCGGGCTCCAGGGTGATTCGTGTGTATAATAGAAATGTGTCTGCCTGTTGGTTCAAGAACTCCTCCTAAATGGTACGAGCTAGCGCCACCAAATTCGGGCGGCAGCTTCCTCGGATCATTACTTGCAGCAAAGTCAGTTTGGATGTGCCAGGACTGGGACTGTTTTCCATAAGATGGAAAGGGAGGGGACTGTTCAGAAGGATGCGACCACTGGGGGCAGCAAGCACAGGCAGGAGCAGGGGTGGGCAATCGTGTTTGGTGGGGGCCACTCCAAGAGTTTGGAAAGTGGACAAGGGCCACACTTCTGTGCAGGAGATGCGGGGTCTAGGATGGAGGTTGGGTGCAGAAGGGCGCATAGAGTAAGGGAGTGGGGTACAAGAGACGGTGTGAGGGCTGAGAAGGAGTTTGGGTGACCTGGCTCAGGGGATTGGGGTGCAGGAGAGGGTTCTGGCCTGGGGGAGGGGCACTAGGAGGAAGTGCAGTCTGGGAGGGAGCTGTGACCTGGGAGAAGGGGAAAAGGGTTGCAGACTGCAGAGGCTGTGCCTGGTGACGGGATTGGGGTGCAGGGTCTGGAAGGGTGCAGGAGAGGATTCTGGCCTGAGGGAGGGGTGTAGGAGGAGGTACGGGGTCTGGGAGGGAGTTGTGACCTGGGGCAGGGGGGTGACCTGGGGCAGGGAGTCAGGGGGCAGGAGGGGCAGAGGTGCCAGAGGCAGGCTCTGGCTGGAAGGCGCTTATCTAAGCCAGCACCCCCAAGGCAGGCTGGGCCCCTGCCTGCTGCAGCTCCAGATCCTTTAGGCTTGTTACCTCCACCTCTCTCCCTTCTTATTCTGAGGGCCCCCTTTCTCCACGCAAGGTCATCTCATCTGAGGAAGTGGGTTTTGCCCATGATGCTAGATACGTGGTTTTGTTGGTCTCTAAGGGTATGTCTACACTAGCTCGTTAGTTCGAGCTAGGTAGGGTAATTAGGGCAAGCGGAGCAGCAAATGAAGCCTGGGATTTAAATATCCTGGGCTTCATTTGCATGTTCCCAGGCGCCGCCATTTTTAAATCCCCTTAGTCCGAACTCCTACACGCGGCACAGAGTAGGTAGTTGGAATTAAAGATCCTAATTCGAGCTGCCGTTACTCCTCGTGGAATGATATTTAAATCCTGGGCTTCATTTGCACCTCCGCTTGCCCTAATTACCCTACCTAGCTCGCACTAACGAGCTAGTGTAGACGTACCTCAAGGGCCCACCGGACTGCTCTTCGTTTTGAAGTAGCTTTCCCTCAGACTCCAGAGAGACTCCCAGCCCTGAGCAGTGCAGAGGGATTTCAGCCTCAGGTCAGAGAAGCGTCTTTCCCAAAGACGCTCTGAGGCGTGTACTTCAGTCCCGTGGCCTGGTGGCTCCCTGCCTGGGGGCCGTTGTCTAGCTACACAAGCCTTTAAGTTCCCATCCGCTGGCCCTGAGTGGCGGGCGCTGAAGAGGGCAGAATTTTCATTGCCTGCCTGGGGGGAGGGGACCTGGATCCACAGAGCCGCCAGGCACAGCTGTGGTACCCACTGCGTCCTAGGGCTGAGCCGGAGGGGTGTGGTTAGTGGCTCTCTGAGTAGGCAGAGGCAGAAGCAAGTGGGACAAGTGGCAGGCTGGACTGGACCCGGCTGCGTCCGGCACTGTGTAAGAGAAGGTGGGGGGCAGGCCGCAGTCTCAGCTGCACGAAACCAGCATCGCTGCCTTTCCTTCCGCCTGCGTCAGTCGGGCATTCGCTCTCCGAGAGCTGTAGGGTCTTTTCACTCAGCAGCCCCCCTCCACCCTAAAACTGCAGCAAGCCTTAGCGGTGTTCCTGTTGCACCTCTGCTGCCATGAGGGGGCGGCCGTCATGGTCACAGTCCTGGACCCCCCGGGTGCAAGACATGTGATGCGCTGTGATCCCCCCTTACACTTCTATTGCAACACAAAGCCAGGGCTTTGGGGCTCCCGGGGGATCGCGCTGAGAAACCGACCGTCCCTCACGCAGGAAAGTACAGCACCTTCTCCTGGCGCGGGACCCATTGGACGAATATGGGAAGGGCACGCAAAACCCAGGCTCCTTGGCTATCAGACTGTGGGTGTGCTTGGAGCTGGGTGTGTGCACACGTGCATGTTTGTGCGCATGTGCAAGGAAATGAAGTGTCCTTTCACAAACAGTTTGCTCCCTGTTAGGCTCGCACGCCAGCTCCCAAGCCCTGATGGATGGCGGGGTGGTGGGGCTGGCTCCAGAGCTCTCTCTTTGGGACCCGGATGCGCTGGAGGAATGGCATGTGGTTAATTCGCAGCACCCAGCCCAGGGAGGGGCCCTCTAGCAGTGGGGGGCTACTGGGGAAATGCAATCTGAAGACGGCAGACCAGTCGAGAGATGCAGAAACGATTTGTTGAAAAGAATCCCAGCTGCACAAGGAAAGGCTCGCTGGGCGGGGAGGCGATTATCGGACTCAGAGGGTCAGCAAGGGCTGCCAGGGTCAGCTAGTGCAACCCCGCTAAGATGCAGGATTTGTTGCGTCTAAACCCCCAGGACAGGTGGCTCTCTGGCCCTGTTGAAACCCTTCTGTGAAGGAGGTTTCATGACCGCTTGAGGCACCTATCCCCTTGTCCTGCTCTTGCTAGAGTTAGGGAGCTTTTCCTGAGCTGTGGGGTGGGCGTTCGGGGGCCAGAGGATATGGACTAGGGCACGGGGTGACACAGGGAAGGGGGATGTGGGTGTGAGCGAGCGGGGGATGGACTGGGCCACAGTAGAGGCTGAGACAAGGACACCTGTCAGCCCACATCGCTCTCCCACGGCGCAGGGAGTGTGATGCGGGTGTACCAAGATCTGGGGCGCCTGCCCATTTGAGGTGATCTGCCCCCTGCCTTTCCTTGGGTAAGCAGGTTCGGGGAGGGGGCTTTTCTGCAATAGGTGGTCTGAGCCCATCCCTACCTCCTCTGGGCTCGGGGGGGCCCCACCGGTGGTGTCTGAGCCCCACCCCTTGTGTATGCCAGGCTCTGGGAGGGCGAGGGGGTTGATGGATGTTCCCCAAAGTGCTGGCGTGTTGACAGTCTGAGGATGCTCAGTGGCCACCGGTGGTAGAGCGGGGCGGAGCAGGAGGTGGGCTGGGTGGGGGAAGCCAGGCTGAAGCAGAGGCCAGAGTCCCAGCTGGTGGGAAGCGGGGCCTGACGCACCGCACAGCTCAGGCTACAGAAGCAAAGTTGCCTGTGGCCCGGGATAGGCAGCTAGCTGGGTTATGCGCACACAGAGCAGGGGCAGCGCCAGCCAATGCCTTACGGGATGCGGAGCAGACACACAGCTGGAAACGTTGGCAGTGGGGGCTCCCTGTTGCAGCGCTAGGGGAGAGACACGCTGGCCTCTCACATGCTGAGAGTTAGGGATAAGATTTCTCTCCCTGGCCCTGCTAGCAACTGCCCGTTGCCAACATTTCAAATCACATAGCAACCGTGTAGGGCTAGCTCTGCCACTGGCCTGCTGTGTGACCTTGGGCAAGTCACTTCACCTCTGGGTGCCTCCGTTTCCCATCTGTAAAATGATGATAACAATGTAAAGTGTTTTGAGATGTACCAGTGAAAAGCATTAAATAAAAGTTAGGCTTTTGGGTTACTATCTAGCCACAGGTGCATATCAACTGCAAATCTAAGTGAGAACTACAACTGCCAGTAACTCCTCCCAATGAACATTTCTGCTTAGAAAGCTAGGAAATTAAATGGCAAAAGCTTTAAGGTAAAGTTGCCCAGTGATAAGTTGTGCCCTTACAAAACACTGAAGTCAACAAAACTTAAATTTCAGAAAGCCTAGAAATACAGAGTTACGGTAAATGCTCAGAACACCTTAACTCTGCCCTCGTTCAGCATCCATTAGGCCCAGAACACACGTAGGGTGAATCTAGATTGCATCCTTCTGTCGGAATAAGCTACACAATTTGTGCTATGCAAATTGTGTAGCTTATTCTGAGTCTAGGTCAAAAGAGCTTATTTTGAAATTTGGCACTGTGTAGACAGCACCAGATTTCAAAACAAGGCACTATTCCAACACATCCTTTAATGTTACAGGGCACCAGAATAACATGCCCACTATTCTGGGACATAGCAGGCACATGTAAAGATGCAGAGTTGCTATTTCAGGATACGTCCACAGTCTAGACATCCCCATACTCCCGCTCTGCCTTTCACAGTAGTGGACAGGCGCTAGCTGTACTTTCCATACACGGAAACATTGCGCCTGCTTCCCGACCAGAATACCGCACTTGAGACATGTGACCTCCCGTTCTTCCCCTTTTACAACCCTTCCCATAGGGTACCACCCAAACCCGGCACTTCCTGGCATCCTTCAATCCACAGACTGCTCTCCCGTCCTGTCTCCCTGCTGACAGTACCAATGGCAGGAAGATCCCTGGGCCCTGACACAAGCTGGCATAGAAATGACGCAGACTGAAACCTCAAGTTACACGTCTTGCCTCCACATGGGTGGGGCTCAAAGCCAGAGCTCCTCATTTCACAGTCCTAGCTTGTCCAAGCTAGCCAGTCTTTCTCCATCATTCAGCCCAGCTATGTCCAACACAGCTGGAATGACTGCAGATATTCCCAAGGCCCTATTGCCAACTCTGGGGGGCAGAGTTAAGGTTGTGTGGGCATTCACCTTAACTCTGTATTTCCTGGCTTTAACCTGTTTGAATTTTGCTGGAGTTGGTGTTGTGGAAAGGCACCAGCTAGCACAGGGCAACTTAACTCTGCATCAAGGAAGTTTTCTGTCATTAATAGCTGTACAGATGCACTGATGTCCACTTCACCAGAACGTAGCTTTCCTTAGAATATGAAGTGCTGGGGCGGACTGACAGCCCCTTCCTGAATAGTTCTCGCAGCCAGGGTGGGCTCGTGGCAGCACTAGAAACCAGCCTGGCCCCTGAGCATATTTCCAGAGGCCATTGTGACAGTTAGTGAACTGAGTCCCACTTCTGTCCGTCGCTGCCTAAGCCAATCAGTCAGCAATTGCAGAATCAGCCTGGTCTGAATGCTTCCGCATGCCCAGCGATGACAGCTTCCTAAAGAAAACACAGGGACATTGTCTCATGCGAGCCACTGCCGAAGAAATGCCGCGCACGTCACCAGGTGCCTCCGAAAATGAGAGCGAGGGCGGAATGGGTTTCCTGTCCTGGGAGAATTTGAAAAATCTCCCATCTCCACTAGGGATGGAAAGTCAAATTTGATGAACAGAAAACCCCCCAAGAGTTCAGTTTGGGTTGATCGAAACCTTTTATTTTGATTTTGCCCTTTTTAAACAAAATTTGAACGTAACTAATATTTCAACTGAAATGTTGGTTTGAACCCACAGTCAAAGCATTTTCTTCCAAAAATGTTGAAATGGGACAATTTGCTCCCCTCCCTCAATTGTTTTTCTTTTTTTTTTAATAGGAACAATTTGTTAAAATTGACGCATCTCTGCAGGAAGTTTTGGTTTTGATGAATCGGCATTTTCTGGTGAAAAAATTTCAGTGAAAAATTTCCAACCGACTCTTCCATAACATTGTTCTGAGAGCAATGGGCCTTTCTGCTGTTCTGGTTAAAGCATGTATGTTCCCCAGGGACCAGGAAGGATGGAGCATGATTCAACAGAAGTCTTCAGCAGCAGCATGGCCCTGCTGAAACCAGTGAAAAGGCTCTCCTTGATTTCTGGGGCTTTGGATCCGGCTCTAAGTGCCCAAAGCGAATTCGGTAGCTGCAAAAGGAGCCCTCTGAAAAGCTAGAGCCCAGACTGGAGTAAGCTCCAAGGTTGCAAGGCACCTAACTCACCTTGACAGGCAACGAAAGCGAGGATCCAGACCCTGCACAGTGTTCAGGTGCTTAGCTCCTATTGCAACTCTTGGCAGTTAGGCACTTGCACCTTAGAGGATCTGGGATTAGGTGCCTAAGTCCATTGGTTTCAACAGGAGTGAGCCATCTAAATACCTTAGAGGATCTGGGATTAGGTGCCTAAATCCATTGGTTTCAACAGGAGTGAGCCATCTAAATACCTTAGAGGATCTGGGATTAGGTGCCTAAGTCCATTGGTTTCAACAGGAGTGAACCATCTAAATACCTTAGAGGATCTGGGATTAGGTGCCTAAGTCCATTGGTTTCAATAGGCGTGAACCATCTAAATACCTTTGAGGATCTGGGATTAGGTGCTGCTGTGCCTTCAAATATCTCCCCCATGCCCTCCCTCCCCGACAAATCCCCTTCTCTCCTGGGCAGTAGCTGCTCTCACCTCTCTGAGACGGCTCCGTTCGACAGGCCCGTGGCCATGTGTCTGGCCAGGCGCCCCGTCCTTGTGAACTGTTGCGCCATCCAGCAGAGCTCATCCAACACGCCCCAGAGCTGGTCGAGCCTTTGAAAGCAAAGCCATGGACTGTGCTTACTGCACTGGGAACGTACTGCCAGGCCTCTGAGGGGACTGAGGACATAAGGGAAATGACCTACACTCCCCACAAGCCATTCTGGTGGGTTAGCCACATGGACACAGGTCAGGTGTGGGCCAAAATATGTTAGTCTGCAGGTGCTTGGTGCTTGGATAAAAAACCAAAACACATTCACTGAAAACCCCATTTTCCATTAAAAAACAGCTTCAGCAAAGAATTTGTGACCAGCCCTAAGTAAGAGGCATGGAACCGTAACTCCCCCACTCCCCTTCCCTTGCAGTAGGCCACATAGGCTCAGCAAAGGATCACAGCTAAAGCTGCAAGGCAGAAAAGCCACCAGAAACTCTCATTCAACCCCAACTCACCTCTTACTAAGAGAAAACAGCATCTGTGTAGGTCTTATAAGCTTCCTAAGACACTGTGATATTAGCTCAATCATCGAGTCCAGCAGTCCAGGTGCCTGCTGCGTCTCTCGGGCAGCTGGAGAGACAGCCAAAGCCAATAGCAGAGAAACACAAGGCTTTAAAAACAACTTCTAATTTATGGAGCAAATTCAGCAAAAGGATTAGGGGTTTGGAACAGGTCCCATATGAGGAGAGGTTAAAGCAACTGGGACTTTTCAGTTTAGAAAAGAGGAGACTGAGGGGGGATAGGATAGAGGTCTATACAATCATGAGTGGTGTGGAGAGGGCGGATAAAGAAAAGTTATTTATTAGTTCCCATAATAGAAGAACTAGAGGACACCAAATGAAATTAATGGGTAGCAGGTTTAAAACTAATAAAAGAAAGTTCTTCTTCACACAGTGCATAGTCAACCTGTGGAACTCCTTGCCAGAGGAGGCGGTGAAGGCTAGGACTATAAGAGAGTTTAAATTGAAGCTGGATAAATTCATGGAGGTTAGGTCCATAAAAGGCTATTAGCCAGGGGATAAAATGGTGTCCTTGGCCTCTGTCTGTCAGAGGCTGGAGAGGGATGGCAGGAGACAAATCGCTTGATCATTGTCTTCGGTCCACCCTCTCTGGGGCACCTGGTGCTGGCCACTGTCGGCAGACAGGCTACTGGGCTAGATGGACCTTTGGTCTGACCCAGTACGGCCGTTCTTATAGGAACCCCAAATGAATAACTTCCTGAAAACTGTGTTGAGTCTAAAGCCCTCCCAGACAGAATTTCCTTTCAAAGGCTGAAGTGTCAAAGGGAAGTAAGGAAATTAGGCACCTAAATCCCTTTGGAATCAAACCATTCATCCCCCGTGAAAATCCCCTCTTGGCCGCCGTTGTGCTTGTAGCTGTTTTCTGTTGCTCGTCGCAATAGACGTTCGTTTCTACTTGTCACTTACCTGTGGACACTGAGGAGGTCTTCGGTTCCCTTACAACATCAGAGAAGTATAAACAAGGTTGGACGGCACCAAAACTGTCAGGATTTTGTGATCTGTGGCTGCTGCCTTCTACGCACGTTGCATTTCAGTCTTACCTGGTGATGCCTGGGGCCTTCAGAGCAGGAGGTGGTGGAGGGGGGATGCAGGAGTCAGGGCAGGGCCTTGGGGATGAAGGGGCAGGGCAGGAGGGGACAAATCTGACTCGTCTACCTTTGTGCTGGCCTGGAGTCAGTTGCTGCAGCACTTTCTGGTCTGTTCCGTTGAGTGTCCCGCTCACAGCAGGAGTCTGTGGCAGGGGCAGGTTCCCGTTGGATCCGAGCCCGGCAGTGTCTGGGCCCCGGCAGGAGCTCTCTTCATTAGCTCCAGACAGGCCCTTTCTACTGAGCAAACTGGCAAACCGGAAGGTGACCGTGTTGGCGGGATAATTCCCACCGAAGGCATCTAGGAGACAGAACAACGGGAAAGCTGGCGCCAGTCAGGGCTGATTGCAGGGCACGGTGTGGAAGGTCCTGGTGACGCTGCATGAGACTGGACACATAAAGGCGCCTACCGCCCGTTGGCTTGTGTGGCTTGGTGACGTGCAACAGCAGCCTGCTGTGCCGAACTGCACCTGGCCAGCAGGTCTGCTGAGCGTCTGGCCCGGGGCTTTAGCAAAAGCAAGGGTAGAGGTCATTTGTATTCATGGGGCAGGGAGGCAGGTATGGCCAACCCCTGTAAAAGCAGGGCCAATCCCAGCCAGGGCTGTGTCAAGCCGGGACTGAAACACCTCTAGGGATGGAGCTTCCAGCCCCTCCCTCGGGAACCCAGCCCAGCGCTTCCCCACCCGCCCAGGGAAATCGTTTTTCTGAATCTTCAACCGAGACCTCCCCCACTGCAACTTGAGCCCATTGCTCCTCCTTCTGCCACCTGCCCCCACTGAGAACAGCCTCTCGCCAGCCTCTCTGGACCCCCCTTCAGGGAGCTGCAGGCTGCTCTCAAATCTCCCCTCACTCTTCGCTTCTGCAGACTAAACAGACCCAACTCCCTCAGCCTCTCCTCATAGGTCACGTGCTCCAGCCCCCGAATCATTTTGGTTGCCTCTGCTGGACTCTCTCCAATGTGTCCACGTCCTTTCTGTAGTGGGGGCCCAGAACTGGACACAATAGTCCAGATGTGGCCTCACCAGTGCTGAATAAAGGGGAATCAACACGTCCCTAGATCGCCTGGCCATGCTCCTCCTAATGCAGCCCCATGTGCCCTTCGCCTTCTTGGCTACAAGGCCCCTGTCGACTCATCTCCAGCTTCTCCCCCACTGCCATCCCAGGCCATTGTCTGCTGAACTGACACTGGCCCGCGAGGTCCCTCTGTCCTTGTACTGCTCAGTAGGGGAGGTGCCGGGGTCGCTCCTCCAGCCTGGCCATGCCGGACAGCGCGTGCCGCTGCAGGGGCGGGCTGGGGCCACACTCACTGTTCCTGCGTAAGAAAAGGACCGTGTCCTGGTAGCCTCGCGAGAAGAACTCCGTCAGGACCTGCGGAGGAAGGCACCTGCGTCAGAGGGAACTCGGGCTGCGGGAAGGGCAACTCGCGGGCACTTGCTGTCTCCTCTGCCTCCCAGCAAAGCAAATCTCTACAACTCCAGCTGGTCTCCTGGAGCAAAACCTGTTCTCATTGGTTGCCCTACCCACTTCCCCGCCTCCTGGGGCAGAGCAGCCAATCAGGCTGTAATTTCTGGTTCTTGCCTTGCGGCAAGAAACAAACCCAGCCACCACTGCCCCCCCCCCCCCATGACCCCAGAGCCCTTGGCACGGGAGGGGCAGCCAGAGCTGGAAAAAACCACCCAACTCATGGCAGCTGCACCCCCTCCTCTCTGCCTGTGTGCAGAAGACGGCTCCACTCCCCTGGGTTCTCTAGCCCATCGACGGGACAGGCAGGGTTCCGGTACACTGAGCGCTCGGGTGGCCAGCCAGGAGATTCAGAGACCACCCAGCTGATTAGCAGGGTGCCCCCAGCCTGCAGCATGTGTGTCTCCTGGTGGTGTGCAGCCACACATATCTCGGTGCACAGAACAAAATTTATTCCACACATGGATGGAAATAATTAGAGCGGACATTGTGCATGGGGGTTGCCAGAGTACAGCAGACCCAAAATCTGTCCCATCCGGTATGTCTTTCTGACAGTGGCCTGCCCCAGATGCTTCAGAGGGACCTCACAACAGCAGGGACAGGATAATATGGCCCCCTTTGCAGGTTTCAGCCTGATCCGTAACCAAGATGGATTTAAGGCCTGGCCCAGGCTCACTGGCTCTGGTAGAAGTAGCGCCTGTGCATAGGGGGGTCAAAGGTGGTTTCACCTGGGCGGCTATTTCAGAGCAAGGCAGGATCCTGGGAAAATCTGGAGGCGTGGGAATCCGCTCAGCCGGGAAGCCAAGCGGGAAACACTGGGTACGGTGGTAAGGCCCACTTACCAGGTAGCTCGGTGGGAAGAGAGCGTAGCTAATCCTGCAGAGGTTTTCCACTGAGATCTGGATGCTGCTGTTAAAGATCTGGAAAGAGTAGAAGATAGCCGGGCAGTCCCGAGGGCATATGTCGAGCTCTCCCGTGAAGGGGGACACGGTGATCACGGCCTCCAGGTCAGAACACGGCTGTAGGTTAGTGAAGCCCCCGTCAACGTAGCGCTGGGGGGACAGCAGCGGGTTATTTATCATAGTTCAAACTCCGCAGGCGCGTCACAGCTGTCAGGACAGGTGGGCATGCGAACACTGCGGGCGTGGGTGTCTCAGGGGCTGCCTGCCAACCCCGCTGCGATGTGCTAACTAGTAGCATGTAAGATAATCCCTCGCTCTAGGCCTTTCCTCAGTAGATCTCGCGCTGATCAGAGTCAATCCCCCCCTCACCTCTCCCCCCCCCCCCCCCGGCCTGTGTCATAGCTGAGCAAACGGAGGCAGGGAAAAGGGAAGTGACTTGCCCGAGATCTCCTCGCAGGCCAGTGCCACAAGCAGAATCTCGGTCGCCTGAGTCCCAGCCACTGCGTCCTTGTCCCAGGTTGCAACGGGCCAAAGACAGCTTGTGTTCAAGGCAACCAAACGGGAGTCAGGAAATGTGGGAGCCAGTCTTGCTTCTGCCACAGATTTCCCATGTGACCTTGGTCAGGTCATTTATCCCGCAGGTGCCTCAGTGCCTACCACCCATGGGTTGTTGTGGGGCTGGAGGTATTGCCAGCTTGTAAGAGAACTTGGCAGTCCTAGCGGAGTGGAACACGCGCCCATTACGTGAATCCTTAAGGCTGGCCCCTGCTGTCTTGCATGGAAAGCCGTAGGGTGCGTTGTGCCAAGAGGGAGGAAAGGCCTGTGAGGGGTCTGGGTTCCTGCTCCCAACTTGGAGCCTGTCCTCTGCCCCAGCCTGTCCTCCTGCTGCCAGGTTCTCCCCACACAGCTATGGGCCAAGAGCTGAGAGCAGCAGCCTGGGAGAGACCTGCTGGCTGGGGGCCAGGGCCTGCCTGCGTGGGAGGGGCAGCCAGTGGCACAGGAGACTGGATGGGAAGGTTAAACCAGCCCCGCCCCAGCTGAAACCGGAGGTGGCTCCAGAGTATCTGTTCTAGCAGCCAGGCCTGACGCCCTGAGCCTGCCGACACAAGCGGCGGCTTGTTACCCCGATTCTAGAGACGCGGGGGGCGGGTTAGCCTGCGTGGGAGGGGCTGTCCCAGCCACTCCGCTGGAACACCCTGTTTGTCCGGCCTGGAACGTCTGTACCCAGGGCCGAGAGCCCCGAATTTACAGGCGACACCCTCACCTGGTGCTTCTCTGCAGCAGGCCACAGGCCGACCGTGTCTGTCTGGAGCCAGCCCCCAGGCAGCTCCAAGCAGCCTCCCCTGAGCTGAATTCAACTCCCTGGGTACGATTGGCCTTTGCTCCTGTCCATGCGCCGCTCAAGGAACCCGCAAACTCGCAGGCACATTCATAGGGGCTGAAACTGAGCAGCCCACACGTAGTCGGAACCGTAATAAGCCAAATGAACCCCCAGCAGCTAGATTCCAAGAGCTCTAGGCCAGCCCGCTCCTGGGACTTCCTGGGTGAGATTCAGAGGCTTAGTTTTGCTGGGGGCCTGACTTGACGGCCCATTGCAGCCTTTAGACGTGTGGGATGGACGGCCCCTCAGCCAGTGTTTATGCCAGCTGGGGATCTGGCCTTAGGAATCTGAGAGCAGAGCCAGGCGGGAAGCGAAGCCGTGACCCCTGGACTAGTTGCTAGCGCACTCACCACGCCTCGGAAGGAGGGAGGGATGAAGCCACAGTAGATGGGAACGAAGCAGCTGCAGATCAGTGCCTGCCGGAAGGGAAGCAGGGAAGCGTTAGCGAATATCGCGCAGTGCTCCTCCGTCTCCCCAAGTCTGGATTTATTGCCCAGAGAGAAACCGGAGCTGATGGGCTGCTGTGGGCACAGGACCTGGGGGGGGGGGGGTGCACCCGGCCTAGCTCCCAGGGTCCTCGCTGCTGCCCTTTTACCCAGGCCTCTGCTTCAGCCCCACATGCTGGGAGATCTGCTGCTTACCCCAGGCCCCAGCGGCTGCCCTGCAAGCCAGGGCTTTGCTCCCGGCCTCAGGTGGAGGGCAGGAGAGGGGCATCGGGGGCCAGCAGCCCCACCCTTACAGAATGTTCCCGCACCACCGTGCGCTGCGATCCAGACCCAAACCAGAGCCAGTCAGATCTAACTGCATTGGGGGCCGGCTGACTTTCCAAACGCCTTTCATGCCACCGCACGTCTCCCTCCCAATTCCCGCAGCACTAAACCCCCAGCACTCTCCTATCGAAACTACCCGTCGCCAAGACGCGCCTGTGAGCTCCACTGCTCAGCTAATAGAACAAGGGTGGGAACGGCAAAGTCTGAACACGGCTCTTCAACCTTATCACAGTGAAACTGTTGGAAACGGCGCGAAATCCGCACGTGCCCAGCGGATCAAATCGGCATTGTCCAGCTGGAAAACGTTCCTCGGGAATGTTTGTGACTTGCTCTCCCCCAGGCTTTAGGTGTGGGATGGTGTGAAATCAGGGCAGGTACTGGGAAGAACTGGGCTAAATCCCAGTGGCTCACGGGGTGCAGCTTTCCCCTGCCTGTCACCAGTAGGGAGATGAGGCCTCGTTTCCGGCCAGCGCGTTAGGGGGTTGACAGCTGACTTGCTTGGGAAGGCGAGTCTCCCTCCAGGCTCCATAGAGCAACGGCACGTCCGTAGTAACAGGCCATGGCCAAGGGACAGGAATATCTGGGAGGCTTTGGTGTAACATGCCTCATTATACGTAAGCACCAAGCCCCTTCCCTCCTGGTAATTGCAACACTTCCATCTCCCTCCAAGCACCGGTCACGCCGCCCGTCTCCCCCGCCCACCTCCATCCCCTTTCTGGCTTTACACGCCTCACCCTCCGGGATGGTGCATCTGCTCTGAACCGCGCCACGGTGCTTTCCTTGGCCCTGTGACAGGCTCTTGTGTCCAGGCGCCTGGGCTGTCCAAATCCAGGAGCAGGCATTGTACCATTTGTGTGGCTTCCTGGGAGGCACTGTGCTACCATCTGCCCTGGGTGTGGGAGAGCCCTGCCTCTGCGTCCCAGCACCCTGGCTCCACCGGCCATGGGCGACACAAGAACTCCCCGTCAGTCCGCGCAGGGCCCGGTGTCCCTCGGCAGCTCAGCAGGCCGCACGGGAGTTCCCAGTGGGCACTCCCAGAGCTCAGCCCACCGCTGCTCACCACTTACACTCGGACGGGAGGCCAGACCAGGTGCCTGAGGTCACCTTCTATTGAGCCGACTTCTGGGGGAGAGACGCTCGTGAGCGCCACACGCTGGTTCTGAAGACGTTTGTCTCGTTCACCACCAGAAGAGGGTCCAATAAAAGACGTTCCTGCTTCACCCTGTTCCCTGGTCACCAACATGGCCACCCCACACTGCAAGTGAAAGCCGGGTGAAGGTGCCTTACGTTTCTTACGGGCGCTGTTCTGTTGCACGGGGATGTGGTGCAACAGGGCACTGCCTGCAAGAGACTCCAGGGGTAGGAGAGAGATGAGGCGAGGAGGCAATGCCTTTTCTTGGACCAACCTCTGTTGGGGAGAGAAATCAAAACTGATCCAGTAAAAAACATTCCCTTTCCCAGCTGGTCTGGCGAGTGTCCTGGGACCGGCATGGCTCCAAGAGCTCTGCATTAACTCAAACGCTC
The DNA here is from genome assembly GCF_052426305.1 of Pelodiscus sinensis. Taxonomy (NCBI): domain Eukaryota; kingdom Metazoa; phylum Chordata; order Testudines; family Trionychidae; genus Pelodiscus; species Pelodiscus sinensis. The sequence continues at coordinate 17,960,286 of NC_143078.1, read as the reverse complement.
ATCCCACATCTCTCCAGCGCGTCACTCAGGCGTGCCTGTGAGCTGCCATGCACGGTGCAAGGGAGCCGTCCTTTGCCTCCTTAATGGTAAGAGCCCCTGTGCCCCTTGGCAATGCCAGATCTGTCATAGCAGCCCTTTGTTCTTTGTTCATAAACCAAACACCTCCCGTCTCCCACCCCCACCATGGGTCTTCCCTGGGGCTGCTTTCCGTCGTCAGCCTTCCAGTCTAATCAGCGCACGGCCAGGCTCACAATGCACAACTCTCAGGGGCAGTCACTAGTCTGTTTCCGCAAAACCCGCCTGGAGTCCTGTGGCAACTTAAGGACTAAACAGATTTATTCAGGTACAAGCTGTCGTGGGCTGGAACCTACTTTGTCAGCACATGGAGGGGAAACTCCAGTCTGGCAGAGGGGTGGTGTCTCCATGCTAACGAGGCTAATTCTGTCAGGGCGCTGGCCCGCTTCCTGCTGTTGATAAGAAGGTGAGACTGCCTAAGGGGAAATTACTTTTTGTAACGAGCGAGCCGGTCCCAGTCCCTGGACAGACCCATCCTGACGGTGCCAGTTTTGCACATGAATTCCAGCTCGTCAGTTTCACGCTGCAATCTGGTTTTGAAGGGTTTTTTGCTGAAGTCTGGCAATTTCCAGCCTGTTACTGTGTGATGCGGTCAGGATGGGTCTGTCCAGGGACAGTCTCACCTTCTTATCAACAGCGGGAAGTGGGCCAGCGCCCTGACCGAATGAGCCTCCTTAGCATGATGTAACAGGCCCACCTCTGTAGGTGTGATACAGCCCTGCCAGACTGGAGCTTCCGCTCCAAGCATCTGACGAGGTGGGCTCCAGAGACACGGAGACTTGGTCCCTTTAGTCACCGAGACAGGGGCCCCGGTTTGGAACGCGGCGTGGCTGGGATGAAGAGGTCGCAGCCTGCGATAGTTAAAAGGCCTGGCAATGGGGATGGAGGGAACAGCTGAGGGATGCCCCCGCAGCCACCACGCACGAGAGCAAGTTGTTTCCAGGAGCAGCACCAATGAGAACTTTGGGTCACGTCTGGTGTTTGTAGCGTAATGTGCTGCCTCCGAGCCCAGGCCCCGGGTGGAATCTCTGGAGCAGGCCAGAACAGCAGATCTCTCTTCCTGCTGCCTGCCCGTGTGCATGGAGCTCAGCGCTGTGGGATCCCCCTCTCCCGCAGGAACTCAGCAGAGAAAGCCCTGTTACCTGGATCAGGTCCTCCTTAGAACTGAACTCGGACACCATGACATTCTGTCCGTCCGTCACGCGCGTGAGGGAAATGTGCAGCCGCCCCGAAGCCACCTGGTGAGAATTCTCTGGCAGCATCTTGTACAAGCCCTTCTGCACGGTGCGGAGCGTGTTGCAGCTGGGAGACAGCGGGCCGAGAATCGTTTTCCTGGCGTTTCTCACGGCTTCCTGGAACGATTCCTTTAGGTCCTCTGGCAGAGGGAGGGGAAGAAGGTCATTTGCCACCAGTTTCCCTTAAAGACCTACGAGCGCCCGACGTTATACCACTGTGGTTTCAGTTGCTGATTCTGGGGAGCTGTAAGCTGTGTGTGAAATTCCCCACAATCGCCCCTCAGCAAGTCTGCTCAATGGTGCAGCTGCGCTCCCTGTGATCTGGGCGCTTGCGCAGCCACGGAGGAGCAATTCGAATGCCGCTCAGCTGATCAGTTTGTGTTTCTGCTGGTGGTGACACTCGCCCAGGTGTCAGCGCACATCATGGTGCACTCTGCGCGTGGATGGAAGAGGCGCCTTCGTGCTGTTGTGAGCAGGAAGTGAGAGGGACACCAGCAGCTTGGTCAATGCTAATTACGTGTTGGTGTCCTTTGCGGTCTAGGCTCAGAGCCGGGAGGGCTCCGAGGGCACCAGCATGGGGAGATGGAACCCCGGCCGCTCTCATCGAGCTCCATGAGCGCTCGTGCCAGATGGGCACCCGGGACTGGGAGTCGGCATGTTGTCAAGAGGGAGCCATTTCTGTGTCTGCCCCAGGTGTCGTCTCACTGGCAGCCCCAGCCCTGCAGCCGCTCCAGCGCCCTCTGGGCTGAGCCAGCCCCAGCTTCTCTTGCAGCTGAGCAATAGGTAGGGCCCCACCAAATTCAGCCCCGCACAGCGCCTGGCAGCCGGGAAGTCTGGTGTCTTCCTGTGTGCGCATTTACTCCGTGGGACACCGACGTCATGGGGGCAGCATGTCTCAAGCTGCGGGTCCTGACCCAGACAGGGGTTGCAAGGTTATTTTAGGGGGTCACAGTTTTGCTACAGAGCCGGCAGCTGGAGAGCGGAGGGTGGAATGTTGGCCGGGTGCCCAGCTCCGAAGGCAGCACCCAGCAGCAGCACAGAAGCCAGGGTGGTTACGCCATCCCCGTGTCGTCCTTCCTGCTGGGCTGCTGCTTTCGGCGCTGAGTGATCAGCGTGGCGGCTGCTGACGAAGGCAGCAGCACAGAAGTGAGGGTGGCAAGACGTCCCCTTGTCCTCCTGCTGCTGGCGGCCACTCGGCCGTCAGAGCTGCCTGGCCAGCAGCCGTTGCTGTCCAGCTGCCCGGCTCTGCAGAAGTGAGGGTAGCGATACCCAACCCCCTACGAGAACCTTGCGCCCCACACAGCCCCTTTGTGGGCCGGGGCCGCGCAGTCAGAGCACCATGGAATTTCAGGGTCATGGCATTTACCAGGGACTGGGAAATGGCCCATGAATTCGGTAGGGCCTTAGCACTAGGCCCTCCCTAGCCACTGGCTCCGCTGGGGTCTTCAGCCCCTGACACTGGTGCCCACAGAAATCGCAGCGTCTCAGCCCCAGACATGCAGTGTGTTCCCTTAAAGCGCCTTCCCTGTACAGCACCCAGCACTTGGCAAGGACCAGCCTACAGGTCCGTGGCACAGATGTGACTGGACTCCCGGGGTGGGCCAGCCAGCTCTGCTCCCAGGGAGCCGGCTGCGCTGCAGGCTCAGCCCACAGCATGGAAGCCCTGAGATTTTCAGCCGTTACCCAGTTGCCCTTTTCAGCGTCCCTAGTGCAGCTCAGGCTCTGTCCGCCTGGACATGCAGAAGCAAGACCCCAGGGGCCAGGCGCACCCATGGGCCCTCTCCCAAGCCCTGGGTGTTTTCACGTCCGGCGGACGCACAGTCAGCCCTGATCCTGCAGAGCTGCCGTCCCGCGAGCGTCCAGGCGGCTCCTCATGTGCCCGCTGCGCAGGGTTTGCGGGCTGGGCCCTAACCTGGCGAGAGCAAGACTGCCCTGGGCTCTCCCTGCTGCAGCTGTCACAGGCCAGCGATCCGTGGGATTGCGCTAGAAAATGGGGCAGACAGATTAGACCGAGCAAAAATACCTCCGTGTCCCGAAGGCCTGGAGCCGCCCGGCATTAAGGGCAGTTATAAATGCTCGAGCAGCCCCCTGGAGCATGTGACATAACTAATGCAGGGTCACGCGAGGTGGGAATGGAGCTGAATTTGAAAGCACAGTTCCGTGAAACGCCAGGGATTCCACCGGGCTGCCCCATTGCAGCTGCCTGGCTGGGATTTTCCAGAGGCCTCTTCCCCGCGCCAAGCGCCAGAAGATGCTGCCACCTTGTCTGCTCCAATCCCATCCAAGCCACGGGCCTCCCCGGCCCAGGTGAGGGCTCTCACCACAGGGCTACACGCTCTGATGGAGACTCTCCTCCTCCCCCGCGACCTTGGCTAAGCTAACCCAAGGGACGCCCATTCCCATCAGCGCCTCTGTGCACACCCCCCACGTCAGCACCTCTGAGCACACCCGCTGGATCGGGCCCCTCGGGCCACGTCGGCACCTCTGAGCACACCCGCTGGATCGGGCCCCTCGGGCCACGTCAGCACCTCTGAGCACACCCACTGGATCGGGCCCCTCGGGCCACGTCAGCACCTCTGAGCACACCCACTGGATCGGGCCCCTCGGGCCACGTCGGCACCTCTGAGCACACCCGCTGGATCGGGCCCCTCGGGCCACGTCGGCACCTCTGTGCACACCCGCTGGATCGGGCCCCTCGGGCCACGTCGGCACCTCTGAGCACACCCGCTGGATCGGGCCCCTCGGGCCACGTCGGCACCTCTGAGCACACCTGCTGGATCGGGCCCCTCGGGCCACGTCGGCACCTCTGAGCACACCCGCTGGATCGGGCCCCTCGGGCCACGTCGGCACCTCTGAGCACACCCGCTGGATCGGGCCCCTCGGGCCACGTCGGCACCTCTGAGCACACCCGCTGGATCGGGCCCCTCGGGCCACGTCGGCACCTCTGAGCACGCCCGCTGGATCGGGCCCCTCGGGCCACGTCGGCACCTCTGAGCACACCCGCTGGATCGGGCCCCTCGGGCCACGTCGGCACCTCTGAGCACACCCGCTGGATCGGGCCCCTCGGGCCACGTCGGCACCTCTGAGCACACCCGCTGGATCGGGCCCCTCGGGCCACGTCGGCAGCCTGTCATCCCCAGTGGATGACTCACTCGGGGCGTAGGTAGGAGACAGGCCTGCGGAAGCCACAGAGCAGCCGGGCGCGTGTCCAGGGCAGAGTCCCAGGTCCCGAAGGGCACATACCTGCAGAAGGCATTTAAGGTGCGTGTCCGGGGGAGTTTTTGCATCCCCATGCTCCCAGCTCCGGGACACAGGCAGCTAGCACAGGGCCTGTGGTGCACGATCCCCCTGACAATCCAGACACCGGCACCCAGCCGCTGCATGGGGCGTGCCAGGCTGGGGGCAGCCAGGGGCCTAGCGCCAGTCTGTGGAAGGAGGCTGATTTCTACCAGCGTGTGCAACAATGTAGCTGGACACCCGGGTGCGAATCGTGCCCTTTCCTGACTTCCCTGCAGCTGCACTGCTCGTCCGTCGGGCCGGATGGCAGGCCGATGAGTAACGCCCCCATGGGGACGGGCAGAGGGCTCCAGCCATCCCAGAGGGGGTGCCGAGAGCCTTTGGCAGCCCGGTAGTCGCAGCGACACCTCCCGAACAAGCAGGCCACGGGGCTGTCGGTGCGAGTCCGACAGTCGGCCATGGAATTACAATAACGTTCCATGCAGAGGAATGGAGGGATGCCTCACCCTGTGCGACAAAGTGGGGATGGAATGTGAGTTCTGCTGCCCTATAGTAAACCCGTGTGTGTGCCTCAGTTTCCCTGGGCACTGCACACATACCCGGATGGTGACGGGCCTGGACACCATGGCTGATGCTCTCTGTCATGAGCCTGGGAGGGGGCGTGTGACCATGTGACACCTGCCCGGGAAGCAGGACAAGGGCTAGCTGCAGGGAGAGGCGGGCTGCTGGGTGGGGTAGGGGACCACAGGGAGGGGGACTCGCAGCCCTTGGCTCTGGGCCCCTCTCTCCCCAAGCTGGGCTGTACTGGCTGCTCCTGGTTCCTGCACTGCCCAGTCCATGCTGCGCTGTGTCCCTGGGCAGGGCCCGGGGCCTCCCCACCCCGCGGTGATGGGCCGAGCGCCTGCAATCACGACAGTTCGTTCACACCGGCTGCCCCCGAAAGGACGGTGCAGAAAACCCTCCAGCTACGGGTGGGAAGCGCCCGCTCCTGCCGGCCCCAGGTACCTCCCCGGTGTGCAACAGGAAATACGCGGCGATCTCAACTGCATCTGCCCACATCAAATCCGCTCCCCCTGCCAGTCAGTCCTGCCTCTAGCCTGCCGTCACCCCGGCTCCGCTGGGGGTTCTTTGCCCCCCCCATGAGGCCAGGGAAAGAGCAGAATAGGCTCCCGAGGGAGGGAGGGTCAAACAGCTGGGGTGTCCCTGCTCATCTGACATGTGCCTGCCCAGAGCTGCCCTCTGGGTCCCTGACACGGGGTGACTAAATTATAAGTGGTTGTTTCCCTGTGCAAATGATTCCTTTCGGATACTCTCCTGGCCTTAAACCCCATGTTTCCTTCAAGCCACCCGCTCCTTACCTAGGCTGGCTTCACACACCACTGCCGCCGCTATCAGCGATCCAGCCGACGCGCCGTAAACTTTGGAAGCCGATCTTAGGATGTCAGGCGCCAATTCCAGCAGCGACTGGACCACCCCTATCTGGTAAAGTGCAAGGAAACCGCTGCCCGAAAAGGAGAGAGAGAAGGGGGCACCGGCACCGCTTGGATCCGCTCCCACCATCCCAGCCGCTCAGTCTGCACAGACGTGGCTTTCTGGGTGGCTCTGCGATTCGGCTGCTCGGGTTTGACTAGGTGAACTCCGAGCCCTCGCGCCTTCTGCCCGTCTCGGACATTCGCCGCCTCTTCTGTGGGCCACACAGATGCGCAAGATGCACTTTTTGCCCTTTTGTGACAGCTCCCTGAGATGCTGCCAGAGCCGATGCCTGTTTTAATTACCTCTCTGGCTAAAAATAACACTCTTGTCCCATCAAGCAGGTCTAGCTAGATTAGACCCTCCATCGCGCTCGTGCTCCTGTCGAGAAAGGAGCTCACACGTCCTCCCGCAGCCCCGGCGCTCTGGGGAGGGAGCGCTCCCGCCTCTCGCGACCCTCGCCTGGCCTCTTCCATGCAGCCCTTGCAAACGTTCCTCTCTGGGTTTTCTTTATTCCCTCTCCTTAAGGGTGTTTTTCTAAATTGGATTCTCCCTCAATCCCATCTTAGGAACAGCTCAGTGCCGAACGAGCGGAGATTTGCTCAAAGCGCTCCCGGCCGGTGGGCGTTCCGCGAGGGATTACACGGGAGGCTGAGCTGTGTTATATTTGCAGATGGGCTCAGTTAACCCTGCACGGCCCTCGGCCTGTATCCACTCTGGGCAAAGGAACCTGGAGCCTGTTGCTTAATTCTTAGAGTCACAACCTGCGACGACTTCCCTCTCCTTCGGATTCTCCACCCCGCGCTGCGCCTTCCGCCACCTCAACAGGCCCGCCAGGGCTCGCCACCACCTGGGCTGGATCCGCTCGCTAGCGCTGGAAGGGTTGGTAACTCGATGTCTTGGCCTGTTGGTCCTTCGGAACGTCGGGGCCGGCCTGGGCAAGGAAGAGTTTAGTCAGGGGCAAAGTCTGTTTCCAGCCCCAAGTGACTGCGCCCTGGAAACCAGCCTTCTGCAGCCAGAACTGCTGGGGGGCTCTGGTGCTGCCGGGTGCTGCGCCACTTACCCAAGGGGGCCGCCCCAGCTGGCACCTGCTGCCGTCGCGCTCCTGGGTCTACAAGGGACGTCAGCCCCTGCCGCCCTGCAGTCCCACAGCAGCACCCAGAGAACCGAAGTGGGACTCCGGGCGCGCAGAATTTCACGCTAGGGCAGGGTCACCAGCAGTCGCGGGGGATCTCCCGTGGGTGGAGCCCCTCCAGGGGATCCTGGCTGGTCTGGCCAAGAGGCTGGCAGGTGCCGGCGCTTCAGCTCTCCCCCCTCCCCCGCACTGCTGCGCATCTCCCCCCCCCCCCCTGCTCCACCTCCTGCTTGTGGTACAGGGCAGGGGGGAGGCGCTGATGTCAGGGTGCCCCTCCCACCCTGAATCCCGTCTCCACAGAACAGAGGGGGCACAGCAGGGCTTGGGACGGAGTTTGCTGGCTGCTTTGGGGAGTGGGGCAGGGCCAGGGCGGGGGTAAGCCGCCTTAGCCCCACTGCAGCCCCTGGGGTAAGCGGTGTCCAGCTGAGCCTGCACCCTGAACCCCTGCCCCAGCCCCGAACCCCTCCTGCACCCCACCCCCTGCCCCGAACCCCTCCTGCACCCCAACCCCTGCCCCAGACCTGAACCCCTCCTGCACCCCAACCCCTGCCCCGAACCCCTCCTGCACCCCAACCCCTGCCCCGAACCCCTCCTGCACCCCACCCCCTGCCCTGAACCCCTCCTGCACCCCACCCCCTGCCCCGAACCCCTCCTGCACCCCAACCCCTGCCCCAGCCCTGAACCCCTCCTGCACCCCAACCCCTGCCCCGAACCCCTCCTGCACCCCACCCCCTGCCCCAGCCCTGAACCCCTCCTGCACCCCACCCCCTGCCCCGAACCCCTCCTGCACCCCAACCCCTGCCCCAGCCCTGAACCCCCCTCCTGCACCCTGAACCCCTGCCCCAGTCGTGAACCCCTCCTGCACCCCACCCCCTACCCCAGCCCTGAACCCCTCCTGCACCCTGAACCCCTGCCCCAGCCGTGAACCCCTCCTGCACCCCACCCCCTGCCCCGAACCCCTCCTGCACCCCAACCCCTGCCCCGAACCCCTCCTGCACCCCACCCCCTACCCCGAACCCCTCCTGCACCCCAACCCCTCCTGCACCCCAACCCCTGCCCCAGCCCTGAACCCCTCCTGCACCCTGAACCCCTGCCCCAGCCGTGAACCCCTCCTGCACCCCAACCCCTGCCCCAGCCCTGAACCCCTCCTGCACCCCACCCCCTGCCCCGAACCCCTCCTGCACCCCAACCCCTGCCCCAGCCCTGAACCCCTCCTGCACCCCACCCCCTGCCCCAGCCCTGAACCCCTCCTGCACCCCACCCCCTGCCCCGAACCCCTCCTGCACCCCAACCCCTGCCCTAGCCCTGAACCCCTCCTGCACCCCACCCCCTGCCCCGAACCCCTCCTGCACCCCAACCCCTGCCCCAGC